>NC_081842.1:44638055-44950457 GCF_963259705.1 Myotis daubentonii
GAAATGGGGCAGTCTGTAGGAGGAGCAAGTTGTTGGGGGAGGCTATAGGAATCCATTTTGATGCACATTGACATGTTTATTAAACAATAAAGAAAGGATGTTGAGTAGGAAGTTGGGCAATAGAGCCTGGAATTCAGCAAAGAAATCTGGATTATAGATATAACTAATTATATTTTGCACAAAGCAGATGCTTAGTAAATGGTGGCTTTTAAAAAATCAATACCTAGGCATTATGGTACGTTCTCAAACTAAACCTTGTAACTAATTGTGCATAGATTGTGGCCATGAGGTGTTGCATTGCTTTCCTACCTTTTTTTAGTGGTTGATTAATTCAAGTTGGTAAGACTTACTGAGGATGTGATATAATTACCTATTTTTATCTCTCTTTTTTGTTTTTGTTTTTACTAGCACTGCCTATGGGGGACATTCCCATGGATGGCATCTCTGTTGCTGATATTGGAGCAGTCGTCTCTAGAATTTTTGATTCTCCAGGAGAGTTCTTAGGCAAGGCTATGGGCCTCAGTGCAGAAGCGCTAACAGTACAGCAATATGCTGATGTTTTGTCCAAGATTTTGGGGAAAGATATCCGAGATGCAAAGGTGAGTTCTTAGAAGATATAAATGTGATCATAAGGGTCCAGCTTAGGTCACACCCCACTGACTTAGACATTCTGGTAGACTTTCCATGCATTTAGACAAGGGTTCAGCTTAGGCTGTCAGAAGAAATTGAAGAGGATTTCAGTTCCACAAGTCAATCTTGTATTGGTGCATCTGAATCCCACCCTTATGGCTTTATTTCTTTGGCTTAAGGTTAATCAGCTTGTTAGAGTAAACTTACTTTTGGGTGGCAAGAACTTAGAATCTGAAGACTGAGGTACAACCTTTTCATATACACTACCCAACTCTTCTCTCATAAGCACTCATTGCTGATCATTCCAGTCTGCCAGAGCTCTCTGGTGTGGGCAAGGCACTTACCTTTCTGAGCCTCAGCTTCTTCATCTGTGAAGTGGGATAATAGCATCTACCCCAGGGTGATCTTGTGGAAATGAGAGAGAATATATTTAAGGGGCTTAGCACAGTGTTTGTACATACATACCTATTGGTATATATCAAGTACCTCTTGTGTACCCGGTGCTATCTTTGAGGAGTTTACATCAGAGTGAAAATGTTAATGCACATGAAGTTACAGGGATCAGTGCAGCTATAACACTATAGATGCTTAATTGTGTTGTCCACACTCTCTGTGACCAAAGAAGGGTAGGAGAAGGCTTTATGGCAAAAGTGGCTTTGAGGTAGTCCTTTAGGGTGGGCAAGACTGTGTCTAGATGGAGGGAATGATGGGGCTGTCCTGGCTAAATTCTAGGATTCTAAACTCTAGCCTGGCTAAATCCACATGAATGAACCAGAGGCAGTATGAGAAAGTAAGCAAATCCTCGCTCTGCCCTTACCTATCTGTGGAACCTTGGCAAGTTACTTAACCTCTTTAATCTCTGTTTCTTCATTTGATAAAAGAAGTTTATATATATATATATATATATATATATATATATATATATATATATATATATGTATGTATATATTATGCAAAGTGTCCCCTTGGGATTTGGACCGACTGGGAGTTTGATCTCTCGCTATGATGCGTGCTGACCACCAGGGGGTGGCACAGAATGAAGGGAGGCCCCGGCAGGCAGCCAGCAGCCACTAGGAACCCTACCTGTGCACAAATTTCGTGCACTGGGCCTCTAGTACCTAATAAGATTGTTTAGAGCAGTGGTTCTCAACCTTGGCTGCACGTTAGAATCACCTGGGAATCTTTTTAAAATCCTGATTTCTGGGCCTCATCCTCTGGAAATTCTGTTTCTTTGTTATGGGGTGGGGCCACAACATTAGTAACAAAGAAACAGAATTTCCGAAGGATGAGGCCCAGAAATCAGGATTTTAAAAAGATTCCCAGGTGATTCTAATGTGCAGCCAAGGTTGAGAACCACTGGTATAGATGATGAAATGATATATAAATGGCAGGCACCTGGCACTGGGTTGGCAATTAGTAAGCCCTTGATAATTGATCATGGTATAAATCAGGTAGGAATGGCCTAGACCAGTGATGGCGAACCTATGACACGCGTGTCAGAGGTGACACGCGAACTCATTTTTTTGGGTTGATTTTTCTTTGTTAAATGGCATTTAAATATATAAAATAAATATCAAAATTATAAATCTTTGTTTTACTATGGTTGCAAATATCAAAAAATTTCTATATGTGACACGGCACCAGAGTTAAGTTAGGGTTTTTCAAAATGCTGACACGCCGAGCTCAAAAGGTTCGCCATCACTGGCCTAGACCAGTGGTCGGCAAACTCATTAGTCAACAGAGACAAATATCAACAGTACAATGATTGAAATTTATTTTGAGAGCCAAATTTTTTAAACTTAAACTATATAGGTAGGTACATGGTTATTAACTTAATTAGGGTACTCCTAAGGCTTAGGAAGAGCCACACTCAAGGGGCCAAAGAGCTGCATGTGGCTCACGAGCCGCAGTTTGCCGACCACGGGCCTAGACTAGAGCGTGGATAGGACAGACCTTTTACAGAAAAGTGAGAGGAACTGATGCTACCACACATTACCAGCCATTTCTCCAAAGCAGGTGTTGATAAGAGGAAGGACAACAGGACTTCCGTGAAGGAAGTGTGTGTGCCTTGCAGACACCCTCAGAGCTGAAAGGAGGCTCCATACCTTCTTTCAAGCTGGCAGGCAGGGACTAGTCTGGCTCTCTGCCTCTCTTGGCTGCATTCCACCATCTGTAAAATGAGTGTTGTTGGCGTGATTTCTAAGGTCATACCCAGCACATTCTCTCTACAGGAGGGGTCCACAATTAGGACCCACCACCTGCTTTTTTTAAAATAAAGATTTATTAGAACACAGCCACACCATTTTTTACGTATTGTCTCTGGCTGTTTTCATGATACATTGATAGAATTAAGTAGTTGTGACTTAACCCATATGACCCACAAAGCCTTAAATATTTATATCTAGTCCTTAGAAAAAACTTTGTTGATGCCCACTCTAGAATGTTTCCTAGAGTTAGGCCCAAAAAGTTGATTTTTGTTTTCATCTGCAACTCTTGGTCCAGTGAATCTTGAGTCATGAGGGGTTATCTAGATTCCCAATTCAGAGTCAGGAACAGGAGCTACAAGGAGGCTAAGAAATCCTAATAAATTATTATATACTAGAGGCCTGGTGCACGAAATTTGTGCACTGGGGGGGGGTGCGTCCCCTCAGCCCAGTCTGCACCCTCTCCAATCTGGGACCCCTCTCGCAATCCGGGACTGCTGGCTCCTAACTGCTCACCTGCCTGCCTGCCTGATCACCTCTAACTGCCTCTGCCTGCCAGCCTGTTTGCCCCCAACTGCCCCTCTGCTGGCCTGGTCACCCCCAACTGCCCCCTCTGCTGGCCTGGTTGCCCCTAACTGTCCCCCCCCGCCCCCCGGGCCTGGTCGCCCACACAGCTTGCTGTTCAGTCATTTGGTTGTCCCTCACTAACCCCCCTGCCGGCCTTGTTGCCTCATGCAGCCTGCTGTTCAATTGTTACCGTTACTGTGATGGCATCCCAAACAATTTGCATATTCCTCTATTATTAGTATAGATGTCTTTAATGAAGAAAATAAGTTACTCCCAAACTCAGGATGACAGCCAATCACTCAAAAGATGGACTCATGAGAGGATCTGCAAAGTCACTTGTACCTGGGTGTAAATATACTTCCCAGGGACTGACCCCTCTCCAAGGGCATTTGCATTTGGGTCTTATATTTCTTTTGTTTCGTGGGGTTTGAGGTCTGTACAGAAGAAGGGGAGAAAGGTGAAGGAGTGTGGGCATGTGGAGAGTGTTCATTCTCAGAGGGCCAGGTAGATGAGTTCAGGGCCTTCCAAGCATCACTCAATCACACACTTGGTCCCTGACTCTTCTTAGCACATCAAGTTATTTCACAATTCAGCAGAACTTCTCTAGCACCAAAAGTTCTAGGGCATTAGAAGCTGGAAGTTCTACAGAATGGTTAATGCAGTGCTTAGTAACTAGTCTGACTTGAAGATGCTGCCCAGGGTTCTGGAGCAGGGAAAGGCTTAGGCATCATGCTACTCTGGGGAAGGATGCATGTGGCCACAAGGTGGCGCTCCAGCACTGGCAGTCTGACTTTCCCCGCCCCCTAGTCTGGTCAGAAGGAGGCATAACTGCTTCAGTGGGTGCATGCCCTGGAAGAAACTCCCATCAGGAACTCTGGTCTGGCTGAAACTGTCTGTCCAACCCCAAAAGGAATATGGTCCTCTCAGAAAGTGAGACACAACAAAAATCTTTTTCCTTAAAAAATCGGCAGAAAAGAATCCCTTATTTCACTAAGGAATATTAGTTGTCAAAGTTATAGGATGAGGGAGTGACCCAAGGAGACAGACATTTCAAAGTCACCTTCCATGCTTCTCATGCAGTCTTCTTACTAATTTTAAATTGTTTTCTTATTTCAAATATAGCAAATGCTTATTTCAGAAAATTATAAAAAAGAAAACAAAAATCACGTACTCAGAGATAGCAACTAATAAGATCTGACACATTATATTCTAGTCTTTTTCATATATATATATATATATATGTTTGTATCTAGCTCAGCGGTTCTCAACCTGTGGGTCGTGACCCCTTTGGGGGTCGAATGACCCTTTCACAGGGGTCACCTAAGACCATCGGAAAACATATATATAATTACATATTGTTTTTGTGATTAATCACTATGCTTTAATTATGTTCAATTTGTAACAATGAACATACATCCTGCATATCAGATATTTACATTATGATTCATAACAGTAGCAACATTACAGTTATGAAGTAGCAACGAAAATAATTGTATGGTTGGGGGTCACCACAACATGAGGAACTGTATTAAAGGGTCGCGGCATTAGGAAGGTTGAGAACCACTGATCTAGCTTTTTCATTTAATGTTATATTATGAGCATTTTTATTTTGTTAAAGTTCTTTAAAACATTAATTTTAATAACATTATGTTAATAACTACATAATATTGTTAAAATATATATATTAAAATTTATCCTGCCATTTCTTGTTTTTGCATAGGCAAGTTATTGTTATTTTTCCATATTATAAATTGCATATGATAATCATTTTTTTAAAGAATATATTTTTATTGATTTCATAGAGGAAGGGAGACGGAGAGTGAGATAGAAACATCAATGATGAGAGACAATCACTGATTGGCTGCCTCATGCACACCCCCTACTGGGGATAAAGCTCACAACCTGGGCATGTGCCCTTGACTGGAATCGTACCTGGGACCCTTCAGTCCCCAGGCCGATGCTCTATCCACTGAGCAAAACCAGCCAGGGCAACAATGAGTTGTTTGTGTGTCACAATTTCCAAAGGCCAAGTGTAATAGCAAGGTTAGGGTTTATCTTTGGGGGCTAAAGACATATTACACTGGATCCAATAGTTAGAAATGGTCTTTGCTAATTCAGGAGGGGGAACTATTGATGTAGTTAGTGTCAGAGGGACTCAAGGGGTGGGTTTTGTGGAAGGTGACAGAAGGCATCTCAGTAAGTGTGTGGTGAGCAGCATTTGTGTGAGCCTGGGCTTGGCAGAGTCTGGGATGGTTGAAGTCAAGATGCTCATTTCTAATCAAGGATTGGAATGATGATGAAGGGACATCAGCCCGTAGGAAAGGATAGAGAGCCTGGTGCCAGAGTGCTGCATGGAGGTGGAGGGCCTGATGGGTAGACTGTCAGAGAGGGCTGCTGAGGGACTGTATATGAAAGCAGGTCAGATGAAGGGAGGACAGATCTATCGTTTCTTATCCAAAATGCTTGGGACCAGAAACAATTTGGCTTTCAGAAGCTGCAGCTTTTAGATAGATTGTGTTCTACATGTATTATGTAACATCACCATCAGGGGCAGGACAGGAACCTGTAATATCTCTGCAGAAAAATATATAACTACTTCCACTAAACGGTATCATTAAAAAGCATAAATAGCTTCAAAGTTCAGATCAGAATTAGTTCAGAAAAGTCAGTTTGCTGTCAAATTGCTTAAGAAAAAAACTCAAGAGCTTCTTGGGTTTTGGAGTTAGGCTGAAGAATTGTGGACCTATGTCATCATTAAGGTGAATCATTTATTCTCAAACTATTTTCAATGAGAGCTGAAACATTTCCTTTTTAAAAAATTTACTATTTTTTTTTTTAAACTTGTTCTTAAAAGATCACCCCGGAAGCTTACGAGAAGCTGGGGTTTCCTGGAGCGGAGGAAATGGCCAACATGTTTCGTTTCTATCAGATGAAGCCAGACCGTGATGTCAAGCTCACCCACCGACTAAACCCCGAAGTCAAAAGCTTCAGCCGGTTTGTCTCAGAGAACAAGGAAGCCTTGATGGGCATTTAACAGGCACCCGACAACTTTCTTTTTCCCTGATTCTGGCCCTCTGTACAGCGCATCTCCATTTACAGAACAGATATGTTAGAATGCAATAGTTTGCAACTCCAAAGGCGTCCCTGAAATTCTCTCTTAAGTAGGAAACATGGAAATGGTGATGGACACAGTGATTTGATTCACATATAACTTTCCAGCTAGTGATAAGGATGGTACACCTCTTAAGTAAGAAGCCCCAAACCTGGCACCTTCTGTAGCTCTGTCTCCCCAACAGCCAAGTCTTCTTCCCTAACATGAATGGGGGGTGGCCACTCAGCCTTCTCCTGCCTAACTCATCCAGAGCCCTGGCACTGAACCTCTCCTTGGCAGCTCCAAGTCCCCCCCTCCCCCCAAGTGCATTGTCACATTCTCAGTGAACTAAGTAATTTTAATTTCTTTAAAAAATATTTTTTAATTGATTTCAGAGAGGAAGGGAGAGGGAGAAAGAGATAGAAACATCAATGATGAGAATCATCTATCGGCTGCCCCCTGCACACCCACTACTGGAGACTGAGCCTGCAACCTGGGCATATGCCCTGACCAAGAATTGAACCATGACCTCCTGGTTCATAGGTCAGTGCTCAACCACTGAGCCACTTTGGCAGGGCTAATTTCATAAAACAAAACACACACACAAAAAAGCTTGGTAGATAACTTTCAGGGGCGGGGGCGTGGGGAACATGGTGTTCAATGAACAAGCACAAGTATTAAAAACTCTAAAATTCAGTTTTGTTCAGGGTTGAAAGTTAACGTTCTCTGATTCACTCATTAAACCATCTATTGAATCATTCAATTACTGTATTCATCTATTCATTCTTCTGTCCTTCATTTAAGCCAAGGGTGGGAAACCTTTTTTCTGCCAAGGGCCATTGGATATTTAGAACATCATCTGTGGGCCATACAGAATTAACAACTTAAAAATTAGCTGCTATATTCAATCAAACATTCAATTAACTGGCTCCTAATGCCTTAGCAGGGCCAGATCAGATGACTTTGTGGGCCTTATACGGTCCTTGGGCTGGATGTTTCCCACCACTAATTTAGGCACTTCACAAACTTTATTTTTGGCACCAGTACTGATCTTGAATTGGAAATTCTCTCCCCTCCTTTTTTTTAAAAAATCCTCATCCGAGGGTATTTTTTCCATGGATTTCTAGAGTGAGTGGAAGGGTCAGAGGAATAGGGGGAGAGAGGGGAAACATCAATGTGTGAGAGACACATCAATTGGCTGCCTCCCACACACGCCTCCACGGGGGCTGAGGAACCTGCAACCTGGGTAGGTGCCCTTGACCAGAAATCGAACCCAGGACCCTTCAGTCTGTAGGCTGATGCTCTAACCACTGAGAAAAAATGGCCAGGGCCTATGTGCTTTCTTATCGGAGTGGTCTACGCTCCAAAGCCTACCATGGCTCCTTTTCAGTTTGTGGTTGGCTTTGTGTCATGCTAGGGCAAGGGGGCTCTCTAATTATGTAGCTCCAAGCCAAACCCAGAGGCTCTGCAGTGGATGAAGGCAGGAGCTTGAGGCAAGGGCTGGGGAAAGGTAGGGAAGTGGAAAGAGGAGGTGATGGAAGGGCCCCCATAGTATTGTTGTATATCTCTGGCTTAGCATTTCTACGCCTCATTTACTATACTAGTCTTCCTCTCGGCTGTGAGTGACTGGCACTCCTTTATATCCTGGTACTTGGCACATGATAGGTGATCAATAAATGTTGGTTATCTAAATGAGTGAATAAAGCCAATTGATCATATCATTGCAAGAAAGGGAAATAAACAGGTGTCTAGGTTGGAGAGTGGTAAGAACCAGCAAGTGGTACTTAAAGGGCCAGAGGTTGTCCACTTCTGGGGGAGGCAGGCAGGCAGTGACTGGTGTTAGGAGAGGCTGAGCAAAGATGGCGATGCCTATGGGTCTGACTCAGAGGAGAAGGAGCCTTGGAGATGCCAAATATCAGCCTTTTGGGTCTTTCAAGGTATCAAATGGTATGTTTGTGTTGAATGAAATTGCATTTGTGTCGAAGTTATTGCATTTTGATTCTTGAGGGGAAATTGCAATCCAAGTGCATCTGAAGACCATTCTCCTTTTCAGACTGCTCTCTGTTTACCCTTCGAGCAGAAAATTCACTGCAGCTCAAGCTCTCAACCCTGGGAAAAGGGTCTGGATAAATTTCTAAAAAGGGAAAAGCAAAACAAAACCCTAAACTAAAAATAGGTGTTTTATTACTCATCTGGGTGGGCCAGGCAGGAGGAATGGCTGCTGTCTTCTAAATAGACCTCAGTGTCCCTGAACTGGCGAGTGCCTGCAGGTCACACGGCCTCCTGGGTGGCTGGCTGGTTCTTTCTGCCTTTGGAACAAGGCTGGGGTAGCCCGAGGCCAGCCCTGTCATTGTTCCTACAAAGCACAAGAAGCTCTTTCGGGATTTGGAAGCGAACCTACAGTACCCATCTGAGATGAGACAGTCTTTTAGGGGCCTAGTTTGCATCCCCACCTCACTTGACCAATAAGAGGAAAGAAAGAACAGGGAACATTAGCCTGAAACATTTTATATTTGTTGCCTGTAGACAAGGGACTTCCCCACCATCCTCTCCTCTCCCCCATGGACAGTCTCCAGGCCTAGGGAGAGAAAAGCTTCCTTTTGGAGTAGCTCAGAGTAGACACCTGGGGACGCAGGAGAAGCACAGAGGGTGGAAATGAAGCTGTGAGCCACTGCGAACAAAACCACCCTCTGTTGACCACAGGGAATGGGTTGGGTGGGGGTGGAGGTGCTGGCACAGAAGGGATGCAGGAGGAAATCTTTCTCTGTGGTTCTAGAAGTGTTCCTGGAAAGCCAAGCCATGAAGTCAGACCATGCTGGATGTGATTCCTGACGCACCACTGACTGGCTGGGTGAACTGGGGCCAGTCACTTGACCTCTCTGGCTTTCAGTTTCCCCATCCTCACAAGGGGCTGCTGGAAGGACTGAAAGATTGAAAGCATGGAAAGCACTTTGGACAGTCTTTGGTAGATAGTAAGTGCTCAATAAACAGTAGCTGTAATTATTATCGAGACTAATTCCTGCCCTTGCCGCCTTTACACAGTACCTGGCTGCTCCAGGTCTCCCTCACCCCACCTGCTCACCCACTGGCTTTCCCACTGCAAGTTTCTTGTGCCCTGACTGCCCTCTGCTGGTGGTCTGGTCCCTGCCCTTCTTCCTTTGCCCGCCACTAGATGGCAGGACAAACCTAGTGTGAGAAAGGGTCACTCTAACCCAGTGGTTCCCAACCTGTTTTTGGCCACGCCCCACCTAAGCATCTCTAAAATCCTGATGGCCCCTTGTGACATATAATTCTTATTATTCAAAAAGTGAACTCCTTGGTGCATATCACAGCCCTCAGTCTCTCTCAGGCTCTCTCATCACCTTCCTTGGTCATTTCAGCGAACATATGCTGGGCACCTTCCCTATGCCTGGCACTACAGCACTGGCCTGACTCATGGTAGAGGGTGGGCCTCAGGCCAAAGGTGAGCCTTCTATTGAAACAGGGCCTTAGGCCCCTGCCCCGGGAGCAGAGGAGCACAGGAGCGAGGGCAGAGCCTGGGTGTGGGCACTCCTACACTGGCTTCTCCACCATCATCCTCTCTTCCGCCCAGGGGACCCTTCCAACTCTGGGGTCCCATCAGGACTGCACAAGGAGCAGAGGCAAATTCCCCAAAGGAATTTGGGGCACTGTTAGGAAAAGGAAGTGAATGCTGGACAGGCCCCAAGGTCTACTCTCCAAAGTAGGTGTTCTTTGGCAATGGAGTCAACTGCTGGACTCCTCGCAGAAGGGAACAGGAAGGCAATAGCATGAATTTAACACATCCCAGAGGATACGTTTTTATAGCATTTCTGAAGGGCTACGCAGGAATCTGTTCCAAGAGGATTAAAAATGTGCACACTCTTACCTGGCAACACTACCTCTAGGAAGCTATTTTAAGTAAATAAACACAAATATAAAAAAATAAATAAAATTTCCAGGATTTTATATGGAAGTGTTGTTCATGAGAGTAAAAAATGGAAGTAAGCTAACTGTTCAGCATTCAAGGAATAGATAATTAAATTGTTGAGTAGTTTAAAAACTCCCTTAAATTTTTAAATTTTGAAACTATTTTTTGTAAAGAATTTTTACTAAAACAATCACTGTTTGTGTTTTAAGTGAAAAATGTTGGATGTCAAATAACATTATATCTGGCTTATTAATTCCAATTGTGTAAAGTATACATGTACATGGTAAAATATTGAGAGGAAAAGCACCAAGATGTTACTAGTGGTTTTCACTGAAAAATGAAATTTTGGTTGATCTCTATTTTCTCCTTTTAAGTTTCCCCTTTTATGCAGCTTTCCATGACTACAATGTTAATTAGATGTTTAATTTTATGTAAAAAAGTTACTTTTATAATTTAACAGATATCACAGATTGTCCTAATTCTTCCCTTTGTTATGACAACTATAATAATTGTTACTTATGAGTGTTCGCTGTGTACCAGCCATCATGCTCAGAGCTGTAGAATGGGGCCTTGACTTACGAGTGTCCCGACTAACGAGTTTTTTTGAGATACCAGCTGTCTCTCCGCTGATTTTTTTCATTGAGTTGATAGAGTAATTTGAGTTAACGAGCTCCTTAACGAGGTCCTTCACGAGCTCAGTCTCGGAACGAATTAAACTTGTAAGTCAAGGCCCCACTGTATATGCAATCTTTCACTAAATCTTTGTACCAACACCATAAACAAGGTCATCTTCTTATTTTGCAGATAAAGAAACATACATCGTGCCCTGATCGGTTTGGCTCAGTGGATAGAGCATCGGCCTGCAGACTGAAGGGTCCAGGGTTCGATTCCGGTCAAGGGCATGTACCTGGGTTGCGGGCACATCCCCTTGTTCAGGAGGCAGCTGATTGATGTTTCTCTCTCATCGATGTTTCTAACTCTCTGTCCCTCTCCCTTCCTCTCTGTAAAAAATCAATAAAAAATATATATTAAAAAAAAGAGAAACCAAGATGGCAGCATAGGTAAACACCGGAGATTGCTGCCTCACACAACCACTTCAAAAATACAACTAAAAGACGGAATGGACATCACCCAGAACCACAGGAAGGCTGGCTGAGTGGGAATTCCACAACTAGAAGGAAAGAAAAAAGCATACCGAAACTCAGAGGAAGCGCAGTGCGGAAGTGAAACACTAAGGTGCGGATGTGTGCGCGGAGCAGGCTGGCGGCTGAGGGCGCGGTTGTCTGTTTCAATTGGGAGGGAGTCTCAGGCTCTGAGCTCCAGATCCGGGTGAGTCTCTCGGGATCCAGACTCAAACCGGAGAAGCGGAACTGTCTGGCATTGGTCGGAACTCGAGGGCTTTCTCTCCGAGGTTTGCAGCGGTTGCTGGGACGCTGAGAGGCAGAGCCTCTGGGAAGGGACTGAGAGCAGCCATAACTGCTCGCTCCGCCCGCTCTGTTGATCCCCTGGGAACCGCTCCGCCCAAGCCTTGCACGGAGGCATTTGCAGGATAGCCTCAGGCAGAGGCTAGATTAGCACCTCCCTAGAGGACAGAAGTTCTCCCACTGCAGACACAGCTGATTCTCACAGCCAGTTGGCCTGGAGGTCAAATCCCTCCCAGTGTTACCTACAACAATCAAGGCTTAGCTACAACAAGATTGCGCACAAAGACCACAAGGGGGTGCACCAAGAGTGTCTACCTCAGGTAATTGGGACACTTAGCACAGAAAGCCACTCTATTGACACAGTGAAGCATAAAAAATGCCGAGACAAAGAAACAGGACACAAATGACAGAACTGGAGGAAAGCAGGCTACTGGATATAGAATTCAAAACCTCACTTTTGAGGTCTTTCAAGAGTCTTCTGGAGACTGCCGATAAACTTAATGAGATGTACAAGAAATCTAATGAGACCCGCGATGTTGTGATAAAGGACCAACTAGAAATTAAGCATACACTGACTGAAATAAAGAATATAATACAGACTTCCAACAGCAGACTAGAGGATCGCAAGAATCAAGTCAAAGATTTGAAATGTGAAGAAGCAAAAAACACCCAACCGGAAAAGCAAAATGAAAGAATCCGAAAATATGAAGATAGTGTAAGGAGCCTCTGGGACAGCTTCAAGAGTACCAACATCCGAATTATAGGGGTGCCAGAAGATGAGAGAGAGCAAGATATTGAAAACCTATTTGAAGAAATCATGACAGAAAACTTCCCCTACCTGGTGAAGGAAATAGACTTACAAGTCCAGGAAGCGCAGAGAACCCCAAACAAAAGGAATCCAAAGAGGACCACACCAAGACACATCATAATTAAAATGCCAAGAGCAAAAGACAAAGAGAGGATCTTAAAAGCAGCAAGAGAAAGAAACTCAGTTACCTACAAGGGAATACCCATACGACTGTCAGCTGATTTCTCAGCAGAAACTTTGCAGGCCAGAAGAGAGTGGCAAGAAATATTCAAAGTGATGAATACCAAGAACCTACCACCAAGATTACTTTATGCAGCAAAGCTATCATTCAGAATTGAAGGTCAGATAAAGAGCTTCACAGATAAGGAAAAGCTAAAGGAGTTCATCACCACCAAACCAGTATTATACGAAATGCTGAAAGGTATCCTTTAAGAAGAGGAAGAAGAAAAAGGTAAAGATACAAATTATGAACAACAAATATGCATCTATCAACAAGTGAATCTAAGAATCAAGTGAATAAATAATCTGATGAACAGAATGAACTGGTGATTATAATGGAATCAGGGACGTAGAATGGGAATGGACTGACTATTCTTGGGGGCGGGGGAAGGGGTGTGGGAGATGCGGGAAGAGACTGGACAAAAATCGTGCACCTATGGATGAGGACAGTGGAGGGGGGGAGTAAGGGCAGAGGGTGGGGTGGGAACTGGGAGGAGGAGAGTTATGGGGGGGGAAAAAAGAGGAACAAATGTAATAATCTGAACAATAAAGATTTAATTTAAAAAAAAAGAAAAAAAAAAGAAACATACGTCGTAAGTTTTAGTAACTTACCCAAAGTCACCTAATCAGTAGGTTGCAAAGCCAGAATTGAAGTTCACATCTGAATGTCTCTAAAGTTCGTGAGCTTCCCACCATACGGGAACTTTGGTCAGTGCAGTTCTCAGGTTATGAAAGGATTGGGTTGTCAAATTCATTCAGAATTCAGTTGTTTGGAATTTGGGACATATTTTCTGTTAGAAACACTGTAGAGATGAGACTCCAACCTGCATAAAGATCAACCCTCCAAAAACTGGTGAAGCCACATCTACTCACATGCTGTGAAATCACAACTTTTGATAAGATGTTTCCTGCAAACCCTTTCCCAGATGCACACAGAAAATAACGAAACTGATGTTCGGGTGAGGACAGGCAGTATTGGGCAAGTCACAAGGAGGAAAAGAAAGCATAGCCAAGAGGTGCCTCAGGGTACAGGCCAAAGCCAAGGGGTCTGAATGGCTGGCTGGAATGCATCAGGATCGGGGACAGGGCTGTGTATAGAGGCCCTTCATGGAAACCTGGGAGATCATCGGGGGTCAAATCTAAAGGTTTTCAAGAGCCAGGAAGTTAACTGGATGAAGTAGACCATATGTAAACAACGGAATAGTGGGGACTATGGCAGTGAGAGACTGCATGACCCACCTACAGGTACTGAGTTAAAATTTAACAGAAACACAGTGACACCAAACATAAATCGCCTCAGCTGTTCCTAGAAGGATGGTTTTCTGATCCTAATGTGGAACCATCCAACTTTGTGGAAGGGTGAGGCTGCAAGGACTGTGGGTGGAGGGCTTGATCATGATGAGGAAGAGCAAGAACAAGATTCAGGGTCCCCTATTTTGGCAATGGGACTGTGGGTGGAGGAGCTGGTTGGCAGCAGCTGCCTCGATTTGTATGTCCTTACAAATGACGCATCCATCCCCTCATTGCTTCTAGCAGAGGTCGGGCCATGGAGGCAGAGAAAGAAGAAAGGAACCAACATTTGTTGAAAGCTGCACTTTTCATAGTCGGCACTTCCTTTAAGCCTTCTTATCTCCCAGAGAAGTTGGTGTATGTGGCAGACTAGCTAGATGATTAACAAACCTGTTTCCACGTCTTCCTGGGCACAGCTGGACCTCATTCCTAAGTGTTCTTCGCTGTTAATGGCAGCGATGTAACTGTGATATAGACACTACCATGTGAGCAGAAGTATGTGCCATTTCTAGGCCCAGCATAAAACTCTTCCATCATCCGCCCCTTACCTTTGGATTGATGTCTTCAAGCCTGATGACCTGGAAAGCCATGTTTAGAAAATGGTGAAGCCAGACAAAGAAAGAACCCAGGCACTTAATGCCCCTCTTGGAGGGCAGCTCGAAGATTAGGAACATGTGTTCTAAACTTTATGTAAACCAAAACCAAGCTTCCATAAAGTTAGGGCCAATTAACTTTTTTTGTGTGTTTATTATAGCAGCTGGCATTGCTTTAGCCAATATGATGTTTTTATGCCCATTTTATTTATTTTTATTGTTCATTAAAATTTTTTTTAATATGCTTTTTAAAAATGGATTTTTAGAGAGAGATGGTGAGAGAGAGAGATAGAAACGTTGATTCAGCTGCCTCCTGGGGATCGAGCCCACAGCCGGGGCATGTGCCCTGATTGGGAATCGAACCAGAGACCTCTTGGTCTATGGGTCGATGTTCAACCACTGAGCCACACCGGCTGGGCCCCAGTGACACTCTTGCTTGGCCCCCTTGTTCATTAACATCCGTGTCCTTCCAATCTGGGCTCTGGCTTGAACTCTGTGAACTGCTCAAGACCTCTTTGTTCAAACAGACAATGGTTGCAACAATAACAAAGAGGAAAATCAGATGCAGGTGAAAGTTTATTTTTAACATTTGCGAGGCCATATGGGGACTTAACATGAAAATTAGAGCTCTTGCTTCCACCTGCTCTCCCTCAAAGTGGCTTGGGTGCTTTTGGCTGGCCAGGAGGACTCCAACACGCTTGGATCCCTTCCAAGCAAGTGCACCATTTGATAAGGTAGACAGTTCTATCTTTCTGGGGCCTTCTTTTGGCCAGAAATAGGCATACTGTTTGGAGATGGTGTTAAACTTGGGCCCACAGAGTGTCATTGGTTTGGGAAGGCATGCTGCTCTAGCCACCCCAAATATGTGAGGTTTCTTGATATTTTAGTCAAACTAGTCAGAGACATAAAAAATGTGTAATAAAGTGAAAATAGGTGAAAAGCTCTGTTGGGGTTGGGGGTGGCCCCCAACCCCCTACCTTATTCCTTTTCTGTGGTTCTCTCCCCTGGAGGCCCACGGGTAGCAGAGGTTGGAAGATTCTTCCGAGAAATAGCAGGACCCCTAGTAGCCAGTTTTCAGGGTGCATCTACATTGTGCAGAGGATTTGACCAGGTTATTTCATCATCCTATTATCTCTGGAGGTAAGAGTTAGTATCAGCTGTGTTTGATCAGTAAAGGAAAAGCTCTAAAAGTAATGAGTCAGCCCATTCATTGCAGAGTACACCTAAGATTATTTCACTCCAAAGTCATTGTTTCCCATTGTCCCATCGTGTGGATGAGCATTAATTTTCTTTTTTTAAAAAAAATATATTTTATGATTTCAGAGAGGAAATGAGAGGGAGAGAGAGATAGAAACATTAATGATGAGAGAGAGTCATTGATTGGCTGCCTCTATCATGTTCCCCACTGGGGATCTAGCCCACAACCTGGGCATGTGCCCTTGATCAGAATTGAACCTGGGACCCTCCGGTACATAGGCCGATGTTCTATCCACTGAGCCAAACCAGCTAGGGCAAGCACTAGTTTTCTTATCCCTGATTTTCTGTTTGCCAGGGGAAGACAGGAACGTGCAGACATGGCTCTGTGGGTTCTCTCCTCTCAGAACCCCAGCAGCTGCCGTTTTCCTGCAGAAATGAAGAAACGAGAAGATGTGGGTTCAGAGTAGCCATGATCATAATAAAATATTTCAAAACAAAACAAAAATGAAATGGCTTATTCTTTTTGTGCTTCACTTTAAGTTAAATTGGCTTTCTGATATAGAATGGCGTTCCCTTCTGATTCAGTTCTTCCCTGGACAGGTCTGGAACAAAGTATGGATTGAGGAAGAAAGTGAGAGGGGAGTAAATGGTCCCAAGAGCTAAGAACCACATTTCTTCTTTTAGGACACTTGGTGAATGTGCCTCCCCTCTTGCTTGTATGTGTGTGTGTGTGTGTGTGTGTGTGTGTGTGTGTGTATATATACACACACATATATATATATTTATTTTAGAGGCCCGGTGCATGACATTCGTGCACTGGGGAGTGTGGGGACCCCTCAGCCTGACCTGCACCCTCTCCAGTCTGAGAGCCCTCAGGGGAACCCTCTCTAATCTGGGAGTTTCTGTCTGTCTTTGCAATCATATGAGTGAATTGTCTGAGCTCCCAACTCAGTTTGGTTTGTTGCTCACAGAATAATAGAGGCGTTTTTCCCCCTTTGCTTCACTGGTGATTTCCTGGAAGTTTTAGGATATCTTCCCTTTAATTATTCCTAGACACTCTGATTTTACTTCTGTCTCTCACCTTTGCTTTCCCTCCATCCCCCACTGCAACAGTAACTTGCTTCAGGCTCACTTTGCTCTAGTGCAGTGGTTCTCAACCTTCCTAATGCTGTGACCCTTTAATACAGTTCCTCATGTTGTGGTGATCCCCAACCATAAAATTATTTTCATTGCTACTTCATAACTGTAATTTTGCTGCTGTTATGAATCATAACGTAAATATCTGATATGCAGGATGTATTTTCATTGTTACAAATTGAACATAATTAAAGCATAGTGATTAATCACAAAAACATATATAATTATATATGTGTTTTCCGATGGTCTTAGGCGACCCCTGTGAAAGGGTCATTCGACCCCCAAAGGGGTCGCGACCCACAGGTTGAGAACCACTGCTCTAGTGTCTAGGAGATCCGTCTGTCACCAGAACTACGATTCCCAGCATTCCTGGTGCTCCCCACGCTCTGGGCTTCCACTTCCGGTCCTGGGGCTGCCACCAAAATTACTATTCCCAGAATTCCTGGTGTTCCCACGATCTTGGTTTTCCCTTCCTGCTCTGTCTCTGTCCTATGGCCTCCCACTCTGCCAAGTCCTCCAAGCTGCCAGCTCTCCCTCTCTGCTCTCCATCTGGTGGCTTGGGGAGCCGATTTCCCCAAGCCGCTCCACTCTCCGCCGGCTCTCCCTCCCTGCTCTCCACCCGGCACCTGTGTATGCAAATTAACCTGCCATCTTTGTTGGGTTAATTTGCATACACACTCCTGCTTGGCTGGTGAGCATAGTGGAGGGATGGTCAATTTACATGTTTCTCTTTTATTATATAGGACTAGAGACCCGGTGTATGAAATTTGTGCACTGGGTGGGGGCAGGTGTCCCTCAGCCTAGCCTGCCCCCTCTCCAATCTGGGACCCCTTGGACATCCCTCTCACAATCCGGGACTGCTGGCTCCTAACTGCTCGCCTGCCTACCTGCCTGATTGCCCCTAACCGCTTCTGCTTGCCAGCCTGATCACCCCCTAACCACTCCCCTGCAGGCCTGATTAACACCTAACTGCTCCCCTGCTGGCCCAATTGCCCCCAACTGCCCTCCCCTGCTGGCCTGATGACCCCAACTGCCCTCCCCTGCTGGCCTGGTTGCCCCAACTGCCTTCCCCTGCTGACCTGGTTACCCACAGCTGCCCTCTCCTGCAAGCCTGGTCCCCCCAACTGCCCTCCCCTGAAGGTCTGGTCCCCCCAAACTGCCCTCCCCTGCTGGCCTGGTCACTCCAACTGCCCTCCCGTGCTGGCCTGATCTCACCTTCAATGGCCCTCCCCTGTCAGCCTGATCTCTTCCCCAACTGCTCTCCCCTGCCAGCCTGATCGTCCCCAACTGCCCTCCTCTGCTGGCCTGATCACCCCCAACTGCCCTCCTCTGCTGACCTGGTCACCCCCAACTGCCCTCCCCTGCCGGCCTGATCTCACTCCCAACTGCCCTCTCCTGTCAGCCTGATCTCACCCTCAATGGCCCTCCCCTGTCAGCCTGATCTCTCCCCCAACTGCTCTCCCCTGCCGGCCTGATCATCCCCAACTGCCCTCCTCTGCTGGCCTGATCGCCCCCAACTGCCCTCCTCTGCTGAACTGATTGTCCCCAACTGCCCTCCCCTGCCAGCCTGATCACCCCCAACTGCCCCCCTCTGCTGGCCTGATCTTTCCTCCAACTGCCCTCCCCTGCAAGCCTGATCTCGCCCCCAATGGCCCTCCCCTGTCAGCCTGATCTTGCCCCCAGCTGCTATCCATTGCTGGCCTGATTGCCCCCAAATGCCCTTCTCTGCCAGCCTGATATTGCCCTCAATTTCCCTTCCCTGCTGGCCTGATCACCCCTAACTGCCTTTGCCTGCCTGTTAGCCCTCCCCTGCAGGCCTGATCTCGCCCCCAACTGCCCTCTTCTGCAGGCCCAATTTGGTTCTGATTGGTCAGTTTCTATGCCAGTCAGCATCTCTGGGCCTATCAACGGGGCCTGATCAGAAAGGTGGGGCTGATCAGCAGCCCCAATGGAGGCCTGGAGAGAAATGGAGGTGGCCGCTGACCAGGCCCAGAGCTAAAGAGAGAGGCAAGTGCTGATCAATAGCTGCCACAGAGGCTACGTATCAGACCCTGCTTCTTTTTTCAGGCCTCTCTCTCAGGCCCTGATTCTCAGTGCCCTCAGCAGTCAGTGCTGGGTCACTGTGCCTGCAGCCATAGCAGTCAGCCCTGGGCCACCACGGCAACCCAGCGCTGACTGCAGGACTGACTTCTGGTTGGTCGAGCCTCCTGGTGGTTGCCGATGTGACAGACCCAGGGTTTTTATATATTAGGATGTGTGTGTGTGTTTTGTGAAACAGGGAAAAGATGGGGTGACCACTGGAGAGAAGGGAAGAGTAGGAAAGGGCAGGGTGAAGAGGTTGACTGAAATAGAATGTCTGAGCAAGGCTAAGGGTTAGCTTTATTTATTATTTAAAAATATTTGATGAGAGAAAATCACTGATTGGCCACCCGGGCACATGCCCTTGAACCATGACCTCTTGGTTCAAAGGTTGATGCTCAACCACTGAGCCACGCTGGGCTGGGCCCAAGGGTTAGTTTTAAATTCAACTCCACTGGATGGATTGGGCTGCCTGAGGCAAAACGGACAGTTTGGGAATGATGGTCCTATTATTGTTATATACAAGTTCCCTTCTTGCCATCCTTATTTCCTTTCTGCTCTAAGCCACCCGCCTCCTGGTGCTTGCCCCTTTTCCAGAAGAACAGACACTCATTGGAGGTTACCAAATTGCTTTTTCCTAAATCCCCATCTCCAGCCAATACCTCTCCCCCCAGTACTGCCCGTGTTACTCCTTTTTCATCACCAGCAACTTCTATGAAGCTCAAGAAAGGCAAAGTCATGGAAAAATCTTTTGCACACCTACTGCCCCTCTCTTTTCTTTCTTTCTTTTTTAAATCCTCACCTGAGGATATTTTTTTCCATTGATTTCTAGAGTGAGTGGAAGGGAAGGAGGAGAAAAAGAGAAATAGAAACATTGATTGGTTACTGCCCACCCCTGCCCCTACTGGGGCTGGGAAACCCGCAACTGAAGTACGTGCCCTTGACTGGGAATTGAACCTGAGACCCTTCGGTCCACAGGCCGATGCTCTAACTACTGAGACACACCAGCCAGGGCCTATTGCTCCTTTCTTCCCATTTTTAGCAGGGGCATTGCCAGTGTCCAGGAGCCCAGGGTTGGAGGCAACATGGATACTTCCTTTCCCATGAACTTCCATGGTTTGTCCTTTACAAAGTCCTATTGTCCTTTCTTCCACATGCCTCTTGCATTTCTTACTTTTTCTTCATTCCTTCTGCCCCCATCCTAGCCCAGAGTCTTGTGTCTGCCTCTTGGCTGGTCTCCCTATATACTCTTTCCTCTCCAAACTATTATTCCTCTCCATACATTTATTCCCTCATCCATCAGAAGAATGTTTATTGAGCTCCCACCAAGTGCCAGACAGCATATGAGACAGCAGGTGCACCAGTGAATATTCCCTTGGGCACATGGCTTCACCTTTCTAAGCCCCAGCTCCCTCATCTGCGAAATGGGCACATTACCATCTGTTCCATAGGGCGATTGTGGGGATTACATGCAATCGTGTTTTTAAAGAATTAGACACATAATAGACACTCCAAAATATGTTTTGCATGCTTCCCAAAACTTGACTTTTCTCAAGGTGCCGGGAACAAATCATTTTTGTCTTTCACTAGAAGGCAGTCCTGAGCCGTGCCTTCTCTCTTCATTCTTTTAACAAATAAATGGCACCTGTCTTCTTGGAGCTTCTGATTTAATTCAGTATTAACAGTGGAATATTTACTTAGCAAAGAAAAATACTCTTCATGTTCCTTTTGACTGTGTCACCCACACGCACACCAGCCGCCCGATGCCTGTGCTAAATCTGCAGAACCTTCTGCGAGCACAGCGGCTCTCTGTGACCCGGGCGTGCTTGTTCAGCTGAAATTGCTTGCGTCTGGCACAGACCTTCTCGTTTGATTTTGGCAGGACTTCAGGGAGTGAAAAAGCTGGGCTAGTGTTAGGGCTGGGATTAGAATTTGAGACTCAACAGATCATACTGTTAACACTTCTCCTCTTTGCTAACTTTATGAAGTTCAAGAAAAGCTTTCTGGGGAACGGCACCAACTTATTTGCCAAAAGCTGGGATGGGCCAAGGAAGATGTAGTCAGCATTTGGAATCTCCTTGCCTTAGAATTTAACAGCCAAGGAGGGGAGAAGGATGTGCTGCGAGGCTGGGAAGTGGGGAGCGGTGGGGGAGGTGTGTAAAAAGGACTTGGAAGGAGTCAGGATGCTGAACAGGCTTGGCTCCTTGTGGTTCCACCCCCACAACATCTCTCGAGTCTCAAGCCATCCCTTCCTCTCCTCCTCCGGCACAGTCCCTGCCCTGGTCCTCATCACCCTCACCGATGATAGCAATATCTTCTGATAAGTTTCCTTGTTCCTCTTGTTCCTAAACACTGCTGCCAGTTGTGTGTGTGTGTGTGTTTTAAATATAAATACGTTTATTGATTTTTAGAGAGAGAGAGAGAAGAAGGGAGAGGGATAGAGAAACAGAAACATCAATGAGAGAGGGATATCATCAATCAGCTGCCTCCTGCATGGCCCCCACTGGGGATCAGCCTGCAACCTGGGCATGTGCCCTGACTGGGAATCAAACCGGTGACCTCTTGGGTCCTGGGTCAACACTCAGCCGCTGAGCCACACTGGCCGGGCTGCTGCCAGTTTTTATTCCTCTGCTTAAACACATTCAGGGCTTTCTGGTGCTCCTCAAATAAAAGCCTCACCTTTAGCACAGTGCTCAAGGCCCTGACAAGCAGGCCCCAAACCATCCTCTATCCTCATCTCATCCCTCTACGTACACTGGCCCACTGGTGTGCCCGCTCATCTCAGCCTGGGAGCCTTTGCCCGGCTGCCCCTCTGCCTGCTTGTTCTCCCCTAATTCTCATCGTTGCCTGGTGGACCCCTCACCCTCCAGGACCCAGTCCAATGTGGCTCCTTTGGCAAAGCCTTTCTCAACTCCTCCAGGCAAAGCAGATGCCCCTCATTTCTGCTCTACGGCACTGTGGGCTGCACTTGCTTGTGTGTGCCACTGGGTGACCTTGGGGACAGACTAAGCCTTATTTATGTCTTCTCCACCCCCACCTAGTGACTTGTTCAGCATATGTAACTACTTGACTTTTTGAAAGCTGTTGGTACAAACTTCTAGGATGCCAGGGAGGAGCCAGAGCAGTAGACTGCACTTCTGGCTGTGTCAGGCTCACTGGTTTTGCCTTCCCCGATCTCCAGGAAAGTTCAGTGGACTGGGTGAATGCCTTCCTATTTACCACAGGTAACTGCTCCCTGAGGATGTGTTTGTCTTGTAGAAGGTGTCCCAACTGGTAGGCACTTTAGCCCAATTAGGCTCCTGAAATGGATCCCCATTATGTGGCAGACCCTGTGTTGGACTCTGAGGACATGCACCCTACTGTGACTCTGTCCCTGTCATGGGGCTTCTCATAGGTTAGTCAGGGAGAGAACACACGCCATTTTAAGGCAAGGCATGAAGCTTGACGGGGTGCTCAGTCAAGCCTGGGAATATCAGGGTAGGCTTCTTGGAGGAGGTGGTACCTAAACTAAACGTTAGAGGATATATAGGAGGTAGACAGGCAAAGGAAGTGCACCTAACCAACACAGCCTCAAGTGACCAGGATCATGCAGGACTGAAAGATTATTGGTGGGGTGGGAAAGAAGGTGAGATGAAGATAGAGCTATCAATAAAGAAGATGATGGCATTTGAGCTGGACTTTGAAAGATGAGTTTTGGATGGATAGAGACCAGAATAGGGTAGAGTTTGGAGGACAATCTGGGCAGAAGAAAAGCATGAGCAAAGCATAGAGTGGCAATGCCGCTTGCTTTAAGTGATCCACTTCAAGAAGATTATCATGAGTTTTACTTAAGAGGTGGGTCCTGGAGAGAGGCAAGGGTCCAGGTAATGGAGGGTCTAAATGGTGACACTTGTGCCCAGCTGGCGTGGCTCAGTGGTTGAGTGTTGACCAAGAACCAGGAGATCACGGTTTGATTCCTGGTCAGGGCACATGCCTGGATTGGGGGTTTTATTCCCAGGGGGAGTGGGCAGGAGGCAGCCAATCAATGATTCTCTCTCATCATTGATGTTTCTCTCTCTCCTTTCCTCTCTGAAATAAATATATCTATATCTATATCTATATCTATCTCTATCTCTATCTCTATCTCTATCTCTATCTCTATCTCTATCTCTATCTATATCTATATCTATATCTATATCTGCCTAAATGACTGTTCAACCATTTGACCGGTAGCTATGACACACACTGACCACCAGGGGGCAGATGCTCCAACCAGTAGGTTAGCTTGCTGCTGGGGTCTGGCCTATGGGGACTGGGTGTGAAGGGCCAGATACACCCTGGAGCCCTCCCACGGTCCCTCCCCAGCTCCAATTGTGCACTGGTGGGGTCCCTCAGCCTGGCCTGCTCCCTCTTCCAATCTGGGACCCTTCAGGAGATGTCTGCAGGCCAGGCCGAGGGACCCCACCGGTGCATGAATCCATGCACTGGGCCTCTAGTAAAAATATATTTTTTATAAATGGTGACACTTGTATATTCTGATGATCTCCCATTAACAGTGGAGTTTGCAAAATAGGGAATGGGGACCTGGGACTCAGTCAGCTCTAATGTCAACCATCAACTAGCACAACTGCAGGAGGTTCCTCACTTCTGCTTTCATCTTCTCCATTCCCACTCGCTGACCCTCTTCCTAGCAGCAGGGTTAGGAATTGAAGCTACCTAGGGTCCCACAGTGCCGAGAGCAAGCATGCACCTTTCTCTGGAGACAACCACCTACACACCCCTCCCCTGAAAGAAGAGCCTGAGCACTCCTTCTGGGCTAGTGTATTCTCGGAACGTCGGGGGTTCCAGGCATTGAGCATTTTAGATGGGCCAGGGAATATGGAAACTGAGAGGCCCCTAGCCTCCTGCAAACAGTTGAAGGAGCCTTAGGTCAGAGCCCAAAGGAGCGGGCTGTGATATTGTTCATCAGCCTCTGAGAGGGATTTAACCTGTTCCAATAATTCTCTCTCTGCTCTTAACCCCAGGCTCTGCCAGGAAGGTGGGTCTGTTGGAACATGAGAATCCTGACAGGTTCTGGGAAACGACAGGAGAGGCTAAATGGAAGGAACTACTTTCTTTAGGTGCCTGGCAGTCCTCAGGTTCTTGTATTCAGTCCTCATACAAGAAGGGCCTTCTGCTTAGTTGCAAAATAAACAGCTCTTGCGCAAACTGCTGCATTTGGGTGGGAATGGGCAACGAAGTGGTTCCAAGTGGAAACTCCAAGTTGACCATTCAGTCATAACCCACATAGCAGTTTCCCTCTTGACCAAATCCTGGGCATCTCTCCTGATGACTCAGGAGGGGTCCTGGCCTTGCATTAGTAACTGCCCGGGGAGGGGAAAAAGGCTCTTCTAGCTCCCTGGAGCCCTGGGACCCTATTAGAAATGTTTTTCGAAGGCAGCCTCAAGCTCATCCAAAAAACTCTGCTTTGGTATCTACTGTGTGCCAAACACTAATATGGCTGCTAGGCACACAACTGCAGATAAGACCCAGTCTGTGCTTTCACACTAATTGCAGCAGGAGGAGTAGAGAATCAATTAGCAAAGTTAGGACCCTTTTGTTTGCAATGATGACAGTGCTGCTTCCATCTGACTGAAGAAAAGAAAAGAATGAGAACAGGCACAACAGTAGCCAGGGGCTCAACATGCAGTTTTTTTGCTTTCTGGGTTGCCTCCATTCTCAGACCGGCTTTACTCTTGTTGTTGCAAGATGATTCCTAACAGCTACTGGGGCTACCTATCTGGCTCATGTCTAATGGGAAATAGAGAAAAATCCCCCCCCCCCCCCCAGGATTATTAGCAAAAGCCTCATAATGCATCACTGGCTGTAAACAGGTCACAGCCCATTTCTCAGCCCATTGTAGGTAGGAGAGAGGAGATGAAGCACTGAGGAGCTCATGTCTAGGTTTCATGCTTCATCTTTGAGCCAAGGGTAGGACCCCAGCCAAAGCCATAAGCTGAAGGTTAGAGAGGGGAGTAGGGTTGTGGTTACCTGAGGGTTGAATGAGAACTGATGACAAAAATGAGCTACTTTAAGGTAGACTAAAAGAACAGTTAGGGCTCTGTGAACAGCAACTCAAAGCAAGTAAAGCAAAAACAGTAATAATAGCTCTGGACAGTTGCTCAATGGTTAGAGCATTGGCCTATAGACCAAAGGAACTCGGTTTCAATTCCTGGTCAAGGGCACATACCTTGGTTGCAGGTTCATCCCTGGCCCTGGTAGAGCTGGGTATGGTAAGCAACCAATCAATGTCTCTCTCTCTCTTTCTCTCTTTCTCTCTCTCGCCCCTCCTCCTCCCTCCTTTCTCTGAAAATCAATGGAAAAAGTATACTCAGGTAAGGATTAAAAAAATTAATAATGATAATGATGATAATAATAATAATGATAATATAAGGTAGGGGCCACAGGATTAAATAAAAGAGTTGAACAGCATATTTTCTCAAAGGTTAGCTCTTAGATTCGGTGGAGATCCCTGTGGGTGACTCCATGACATAGCTTGAGGCGGTGTAGGTTATACTCACTGCCTTTGCTTGTCTAACTCCCCTGCTACATGACATCCTTCAATGTTCGACCTATGCTTAGGCTAGGCCCATTATGATACCCAAGTAGCAAGAGCAGAGTGATCGGGAAAACCCAGATCTTTGGTGACATTGCTCAGCAGCTGTAAGAGCCAGACATAGGGCCCGTTTTACCTCATCTTATGTGAGACAGGTTTTTACATTTCTCTTTTCATTTTGTTCATGGTTTGAGTTCACCATCTACTACTTTCACCAAAAAGCATCCAAATTTGTACAAGTTCAAACAAACAGCGTCAGGACTCTGTATTTCATCTGGGCTTCCCTCTAATGCTGGCTATAGTCCACTGCAGGAGGGCTATATCCATACATTGAATGGTTCTGTATTTGAAAAATCGTAGGGAAGGGCTCTGATTGGTCTGGCAGGTACAGATGGTCTTCACTTTGGACCAATTATGTGCCCAGGGATGGGATATATTCTGAATGGCACAGGTTGGGTTACTTGTCTATAATCTTGGATTAATCAGCCTTCGGAAGGGAGGGGTTGAGGGAGGAACAGAATAGACGTTGCTCCCGGGAATGGGTATCCTATTGCATCTGCATATACTCCTACCAAGGTTTTCAAAGTGTGGTCCCCAGACTCCCAGTATGTGCATCCCAGGGAAATTGTCAGAAATGCAAATCCTTAGACCCACCCCAGGCCTCCAGAATCAGAAACTCCGGGGGTGAGGCTCAGCAATGAGCGCCAGGTTCTCTGATGCAGGCCAATGAGAACGACGGGCCACGGTTATATAAGAATTAACAGCAAGTGCCATGGTGGCTAAAAAAAAAAGTAGCAATAATGTTTGATCAGAGGACGAGGAAAGCCTTAAGAAAGGAGGTTTTAGAGATGGTGTATCAGATTGCGTAGATTGCTTCAAATGAATATAAGGTCACATATAATGTTATAATTAAAATAAAGAATTTTTAAAATCCTTCACGCAAGTCAACTGTTTGCTTTTACCTATGGTCTTTCCCATTCTTGGTCCGTCAAAAAACATATATATTTTTTTGGTAACTAACACAGATTGAATTTTCTATTTTACTTTTTTCACTTACCAGTTTTCTTCCTATATATGATGATTTCTATTAAAGCATTTTGAACATTTACAATGACTTTGGGAAATTTTATTTTTAAAAGTTTTAGAGACTATCTCTAGATTCACCACCCTAACCCAATCATTATGATCATTTCCTTCTAGTCTTTTTTTTCTGTGGAAGTTAAATACATATTACAACAATAGCAGATATAGTCCAAACCTTACTATTTATTATTGAATAGTTTCATTATGCACAAGAGGAGAGCAAATAAATTTATTATAGCTTATTAAACCAATCCATTAGGGGACGTTTTGGTTGTTTCCAGTTTCTGCTATAATAAACATCTTTGTGTATAAAGTGCTTTCTCTTACATTTTGAGTTATTTCCTTAGAATAGATTTCCAGAAGTGGAATTACAAGGTCACAGGATACAAGCTCTTTTATGGCTTTTGATGCCTTATGCCAAATTTCTTCCAAAAGGTTTATACCAATTTACATTACCACCAGCAACGTGTGTGAATGCCAGTTTTTCCACATCCTTGGCAGTTGGGGCATTTTAATTAAACAAAAAAAATTTCTTTTTGCCAATTTAACAGGGGAAGAACTTTACCTTGTTTTAATTTGCATTTTTTATTACTTTACCTAACATTACTTAATAAATATTTTCCCATGTTACTTTAATGTTCTTAAAAAGCTCTTTTATGATTGCAAAGCCTTTTTATGGTTGGGATTTAATGAGTGAATATAAAGGTAGGGAATTCTAGTTTAGAGACCACCACGAGCCATAGCACAGGGTCAGGAAAGGTCAAACACAGCCTGTCAGAAATGGAATTCATTGTTTTCAGCATCCTTCTCCTTCTGGGCTCCCATCTTTTTTTAAAAAAAAATTAAATTTTTATTGTTCAGATTATTATAGTTGTTCCTTTCCCCCCCCCCATATCTCCCCTCCACCCGGTTCCCACCCCCCCCTCTGCTCTTACCCCCCCCTCCACTGTCCTCATCCATAGGTGTATGATTTTTGTCCAGTCTCTTCCCGAACCTCCCACACCCCTTTCCCCACTGAGAATAGTCAGTCCACTCCCTTTCTATGCCCCTGATTCTATTATAATCACCAGTTTATTCTGTTCATCAGATTATTTATTCACTTGATTTTTAGATTCACTTGTTGATAGATGTGCATTTGTTGTTCATAATTTGTATCTTTACCTTTTCTTCTTCTTCCTCTTCTTAAAGGATACCTTTCAGCATTTCATATAACACTGGTTTGGTGGTGATGAACTCCTTTAGTTTTTTCTTATCTGTGAAGCTCTTTATCTGACCTTCAATTCTGAATGATAGCTTTGCTGGGTAAAGTAATCTTGGTTGTAGGTTCTTGGTATTCATCACTTTGAATATTTCTTGCCACTCCCTTCTGGCCTGCATAGTTTTTGTTGAGAAATAAGCTGACAGTCGTATGGGTACTCCCTTGTAGGTAACTGACTGTTTTTCTCTTGCTGCTTTTAAGATTCTCTCTTTGTCTTTTGCTCTTGGCATTTTAATTAATGATGTGTCTTGGTGTGGTCCTCTTTGGATTCCTTTTGTTTGGGGTTCTCTGCACTTCCTGAACTTGTAAGTCTATTTATTTCACCAGGTAGGGGAAGTTTTCTGTCATTATTTCTTCAAATAGGTTTTCAATATCTTGCCCTCTCTCTTCTTCTGGCACCCCTATAATTCTGATGTTGGTACGCTTGAAGTTGTCCCAGAGGCTCCTTACACTATCTTCATATTTTTGGATTATTTTTTCTTTTTGTTTTTCCGGTTGGGTGTCTTTTGCTTCTTCGCATTTCAAATATTTGCCTTGATTCTTGCGATCCTCTAGTCTGCTGTTGGAACTCTGCATAGTATTCTTTATTTCAGTCAGTGTATGCTTAATTTCTAGTTGGTCCTTTTTCATAACCTCGAGGGTCTCACTAGGTTTCTTGAAGGTCTCACTACATTTATCGGTGGTCTCACCAGTCTTTTTGAGGGTCTTACTAAATTTATCAGTGGTTTCTAGAAAGTTCTTGAAAAATCTTAAAAGTGTGGTTTTGAACTCTATGTCCAGTCATTTGCTTTCCTCCATTTCTGTCATGTGACCTGTTTCTTTGTCTCCGCATTTTTTATGCTTCCCTGTGTTGATAGAGTGGCTTTGTGTGCTAGGTGTCCTATAGGGCCCAGTGGCTCAGCCTCCCCACTTACCTGAGGTGGACACTCTTGGTGCACCCCTTTGTGGGCTTTGTGCACAGTCTTGTTGTAGTTAAGCCTTGATTGTTGTAGGTAACTCTGGGAGGAATTGACTTCCAGGCCAATTGGCTGTGAGAATCAGCTGTGTCTGCAGTGGGAGAACTTCTGTGCTGGAGACACCCTTCTGGGGCAAGACTTGCTTCACTGGGGCTTTGGTGCTCACTGAGTCTGCCCCCTGAGTGTGTCCCTTATGGATCTGAGGAGTTGTAATCTGGATGGTCCCACTCTGACCACTGGGTACACTGGCTCTTGGATCTCTAAGGAGGTGCTAATTTAGCCTCATCCTGAGGCTACCCAGCAGGAGCTATGGAGAGATCTGCAGAGTCCTCTTCTTTGTTTGGGGTTTGGAGGTGCCCAGATGAGGCCCAGCTGTGAAGCAATGCAAGCTGCTGTGGGGCTTTGGGTCTTCTTTTGGAAGTTCTGGGTCTCTCTGACCCAGCTGCAGTTTGTTAAGTAATTTTCAGATTACAAAGGGCCAGGCCTTTCATATGCAAAAGGCTCTGCACACAGTTTGGATGGGGCGGGGTCTCAGGGGATCAACAGGGTGGAGCAAGCAGCTATGGCTGCTCCTCAGTCCTACCCTAAGAGGCTCTGGGTCTCAGTGTCCCGGTAATCGCTGCAAGTACCTCTGAGAGAAAGCCACTCTCGAGTTCTGATCAATGCCAGAAAGTCCAGTTTCTCCCTGTATGAACTGGAGTTCAGAGCAGTTGGGAGCTTGAGACTCCCTCCGGATTGAAAAAGACAACCGTGTCCTCAGTTTCCAGCCCTTTCCACATGCGCCTCCTTACCTCTGCACTTTACTTTCACACCTCCTTTGAGTCTCAGTGTGCTTTTCTCTTTTCTTCTAGTTGTAGAATTTCCACTCAGCCAGCCTTTTTGTGGTTCTGGATGATGTCCGTTTTGTCTTTTAGTTGTATTTTTGAAGTGGTTGTGCGAGGCAGCAATTTCCGGAGTTTACGTATGGGGCTCCCATCTTATTGAATAATATCACCAGACATCTAGTCATTCAAGCCAAGGCCTGGGCATCATTGTTGATTTCTCCTGGTGCTTCATCACCTCCATTCAATCAATAATCAAGTCCCCTAAATTCCTCTTATTTTTTTTTTAATAACAGGGGAGAGTGCAAACACAGTCCCCCACTACCACAAATTATGCAGCTGAGTTTCCCACATTTGGGGAAATCGCAGGGGTTAGTGCATCCCAAGTGCAATGGATAAGCCTTGTCCAGGGAAAGCAAGGCAACTGCTTTGGCATCTCCCTTGCCAGGTAAGTATCCCTAAATTGCTCTTGATACCTTACGGCTACTACCTGAGTTCAGGCCATATTATCTCTTTCCAACACTATTACAGAAACCTCCTATTGTAGTGGTTCTCAACCTTTGGGTCACGACCCCTTTGGCGGTCGAATGACCCTTTCACAGGGGTCGCTTAAGACCATCCTGCATATCAGATATTTACATAACAACTCATAACAGTAACAACATTACAGTTATGAAGTAGCAACGAAAATAATTTTATGGTCGGGTCACAACATGAGGAACTATATTTAAAGGGCCAGAAGGTTGAGAACCACTGCTCTAAGCCCTGTTCCATACTGCAGGCATCCTATCCTTTCCATACCCTAATATGACTCAAGGGCTTTAATAACTTCCCTTTACTTTCAGGATGAAGTCTCCAAATTCCTTTAGTGTATTTTGCAATCCCTCTGTGATCTGAACCCAGCCCAGGTTGTTTTGAGGTGGTGCAGTCAGGAGGTTGAGTAGTTCTCTTTCTTCTGAGCTGTGAAGGGACCCTGCCCCAGACCTTTGAGAACCACAGCTATAGTCCCAAAGTAGCAGACTGGGGCTGGGAACCAGGGAAACATCACCTGGTTCACATGAGCTGTCTTACTGACATAATCTACATCCAACCATCTCAACAGTGCTACTCAATGTAGCTCCAAGTTTGGTTCACAAATGTTTGTTACTGATTCATGATGGGGTGAGTACAGGAATAGAAAGAAGGCATTTAGAAACCGTTGGAGCAATTTGGTTGTAATTTTTTTTTTTTTAGAATCTAATAATAAAACATGAGAAATGAGTTTCTATTTTGTGAGTCTCTTTAAAATTTCATTTGTCTATTAATGGATTTCATTGCATTATATAAATTATTGGTCTACACTGCAATGAACTGAAAATTTTAAAATAAAAGCTCCTTGACCACAGATAGTTTGACATGCATTCTCTTGGAAAAGTTCAGTCTGAAACAATCTTCTCATAAGTTTGTAAGTGCACTTTCTGGAGTAAGGAGATGTTTAAATGCCCAGTTGGGAGGGTGTCTTTCAAAGATTTAAGGAAAATCACAGAGAGAAAGAAATCACAACTTTTATTTATATCTTAATTTCATGATTTTCATAAAGAAACTGGTTAAAACAGGAAGTTCTGGCTTCTGACCATCAAGTCAAGATGTAACAGTACTTGACATATTGGAGGGGACAGTAATTTAAAACACTTAGGAGGGGGGATTGGTTTCAAGCAAGTCTTTACTTTCCTGGTCTGTAAAATGAAGGGGTGGGAAGAAAAAAAAAGACTTTCAATGTCCCTTTCAGCTCTAACACCATGTGCTTTCATAATTCTATGCTTGACTATTTAGAACTTTTTTAATAAAGGCAATTGCTGGTATGTGACATGGAGTAACAGGAGGGCTTGAAAAAAGATTCTTTTCCTTCCTCCCTCCCTCCCTCCCTCCCTCCCTCCCTCCCTCCCTTCCTTCCTTCCTTCCTTCCTTCCTTCCTTCCTTCCTTCCTTCCTTCCTTCCTTCCTTTCTCTCTCTCTCTCTCTCTCTCTCTCTCTCTCTCTCTCTCTCTCTCTCTCTCTCTCTCTCCCTCTCTCTCTCTCTCATTTCCACAAACCCACCAACTTTAATGGAAGAAACTGTCAACACTGACTCATCTTTCAGAGACCTGGTTCTCACCACTACCTGGCTGTGTCACTGAGGGCAGATGACTTCACTTGTGTGTGGCCTCCGCTTTGTAATGAGGAGATGGGACTGTTGCCAGTACCCTTAGATTGTCAAGGGATCCCGCAGGGGGTGAAAGGCAGAAGGATGGGGAGTAGAAGGATCCAAGTAGGTTGTGTACTTCTTGGGGTTTCCCCACCCTCAGCCAGAACAGTTCCTCTTTTGTCTTTAGAGATCAGGCCTTTGTGTAAGATTTTATTAGAAGAAATACTTCAATGCTATAAAAAGGTTGGAAAAACTATCAGGCTATATGATTGCCAGAGTCCCCTTTAGTTTTTGTTTGGTTGTTGGCATTGTACAATTAGTGGCAGATGGCTGGCTTGCAGTCATATTGTCTAGGAGGCGGGCAAGTTATCGAAATGGAGAGTCTGGGTGTAAGCCTAGCAGGGAGCTGTGGGGACTGTGATGAATACGGAAGTGCTCCCCCTGTCTACAGGGGACCTTAGAAATTCAGCTCCTGCCCTTGTTGCCATTGGGGATGTGGGCCCTGCTCTAGGGCCTGTGCATCCAATATGTATTCAAGGAGCTCAGTGTGACTCATCTGCCTCCAGACTGTGGCTCACCTGAAATTCTTAGAATTTTTTTCAATGCTAAATAACTAGCACACATGAACTAGCAGGCTGGTAGGCTGAATCATCTCGCCAATTGTTTAGCACCATATCTGGCTCATGGTAAACAGACTGTGAATGTTAGCTATCATTATTATCATCATCATCATTATTACCTCATAATGCTGTGGCAGACTTGGATCCATTAATAATTGCAACTGAATTGTAACATAATTATACAATTTTGTGCTATTCAAGTTTAATTCCTTTAAAAGTCATATCATAAAACTGGAGCATTTTGGAGAATTACTGACAAGAGGAAAAAGGAAATAAATGATGCTTCACTATGAACTTGAGTCATGTCCAAGGTAGGTTCTGTGCTATTCTGCCAATTTGTGTCCTTGCAGACTCATCACGGCTCACAATGAAAACTGTGTGGCTGCCCAGCACTAGTGAATACTTGATGTACTAGCTCTTATAGGCAGATGTTCCAGTGACAATAAAACAACACATTCGCACTCAGATAGGTGTCTGGATTGTTGGCTTCTTACTCACACGATTACCATAGCTTTAAAAGAAGTTATAATATCTATAGAATAAGGCCTCCTTCCTTACTCTTCCCAAAAATGTCTTGGCTTGTCTTTCAAGTTTATAAATTTATTTTTCCAGATAAACTTGCTTACTCATATGAGTCATAAATGTTCAAAGCCTGATTTCAGATACCATCGCGAAATCCTCTCCAAGCAACTGGTACTACCTATACAAAAATAAAAATAATTTAAAAATGTTGTAAAATTAAAATTTTTTTAAAATACTGTCTCAGTTCTACCAGCTTAGCAAAATCATTGTCATTGCTTTGCATTCCCCTCAAATGTATTTGTACACTGTTAAGTAAATTAAATACTCATGATTTCATTGAATTTGTTAGCAGCTGGGAAGGGGTAGGTGGTTACAAAATTGAGTAGGACAGTTTCTACATTCAAAAGTGGGGTAGACAGAGAGGTTAAGAAGAATCCTAGAATGGAATAAGTAAAGAATAGGATGACTTGAATGGGAGGTGGCTAGGGAAAAGGAAGTAAAAGAGAAGGGCTGATTAACTCTGACTATGGTATTATCTTGCTTAAAATTCCTAAATCACTTTGAAACCCATTTTAGCAAAGGGTTTCTGATGCTGAGGTCCCAATTGGATCTGGGGGATAGAGTTATATTTATTACTATGGGCAGTTTGTGTTTTTCTTTTTATTAAGTTTTATAATAAGAAATAAACTGACTCTGGTTGGGTAGCTCAGCTGGTTAGAGTGTTATCCCAATACACCAAGGTTATGGGTTCAATCCCAGGTCAGGGCACATATAACAATCAACCAATGAATGCATAGAAAAGTAGAACAACAAATCTACTGAAACATTACCCTTACATTAGCATGTGTGATATATAGTCTATCACTATGATAAATAACAGTGAAATCTATAATAATAAAAGTATAATATGCTAATTAGACCAGACAGCTGAATGACCTTCTGGACATCATTCTGGACGTCCTTTTGGATGAAGCTGAGGCGGCAGGGGCTGAGGCAGAGGTGGTTAGGGGTGATCGGGCAGGCAGGCAAGCAGTTAGGGGCGATCAGGTAGGCAGACAGGCAGGCAGAGTGTTTAGGGGCAATCAGGCAGGCAAGCAAGTGGTCAGGGGTGATCAGGCAGGCAGGCAGGCCAGCAGTTAGGGGCCAGCAGTCCCGGATTGTGAGAAGGATGTCGACTGCTGTTTTAGGCTCTGAGGGATCAGGCCTAAACTGGCAGTTGGATATCCCCCGAAGGGTCCTGGATTGTGAGAGGGTTCAGGCCAGGCTCAGGGACCATCCCCCGTGCATGAATTTTGTGCACCAGGTCTCTAGTAATAATATAAATAACAGTGACAAGTATCTTTATACATGTAGTTCTTTTCTTCATTACAATTATTTCCTTAGGATAAATTCTGTAGAATTGGGAGTATTGGGTTTAAAAAGATAATTATTATTTTGTCATATTGTGCAATTGTCTTCTTAGAGGTTTGCATAAATTTGCGTTGTGATTAGATTAAATGGAGTTTCAATTATTCTGTAATAATTCTGAGAACTAGATTTCATAAGTTTCTGTTTTTATTGTTTTAATTTTTGTGTCTTTGAAGACCAATAAAATAGGGGGTCTGTTACTACTGCTTGTTTGCTACTTTTTTTCTTTTGTTAATTGCCTGCTGATATTTTTCACCATTTGTCTAATGAGTTGAGGTAATGTTCTTATATATATTTTACCCACTTTTATACAATACTAGAGGCCCAATGCACGAAATTTGTGCAAGAGTAGGCCTTCCTTCCCCTGGCTGCTGGCACCGGCTTCCCTCTGGCATGCAGCCCTGGCTTCGTCCGGAAGGTTGTCTGGAAGGATGTCTGGTCTAATTAGCACATTATGCTTTTATTATTATAGATAAACTAGAGGCCCAGTGCACAAAATTAGTGCACTGGAGGGGGGGGCGGGTCCCTCAGCCCGGCCTGCACCCTCTTGCAGTCTGGGACCCCTCGCTCCTTACTGCCCAGCTCGCTGCTTCTTAACGCTGCTGTGGAGGTGGGAGAGGCTCCCACCACCGTTGCTGTGCTTGCCAGCTGTGAGCCCAGCTTCCGGCTGAGCAGTGCTCCCCCTGTGGGAGTGCATTGACCACCGGGGGGCAGCTCCTATGTTGAGCAACTGCCCCCTGATGGTCAGTGCGCATCATAGCGACTGGTCCTTCTGGTTGTTCTGCTGTAATGGTCGCTTAGGCTTTTATTATATAGACTAGGGGCCCGGTGCACGAAATTCGTGCACTGGGTGTGTGTGTGGGGGGATTGTCCCTCAGCCCAGCCTGCCCCCTCTCACATACTGGGAGCCCTCAGGCGTTGACCCCCATCACCCTCCAATCGCAGGATCGGCCTCTTGCCCAGGCCTGACGCCTCTGACAGAGGTGTCAGGCCTGGGCAGGGGACCCTCATTTCCCCCCATCACTGGTTCTGCCCCCAGCCCAGGCCTGATGCCTCTGGCCCAGGCGTCAGGCCTGGGCAGGGGACCCCCAGACCCCTCCGATTGCTGGCTCTGCCCCTTGCTCAGGCCTGATGCCTCAGCCAGAGGCGTAGACCCCCATCACCCTCTGATCACCTGATCGGCCCCTTGCCCAGGACTGATGCCTCCACCAGAGGTGTCAGGCTTGAACAGGGGACCCCCATCTCCCCCCGATCACTGGCTCTGGCCCCCGCCCAGGCCTGAGACCTCTGGCCCAGGAATCATGCCTAGGCAGGGGACCCCCATCTCCCTCTGATCGCTTGCTCCACCCCCCGCCCAAGCCTGACGCCTCTGACCCAGGCTTCAGGCCTGGGCAAGGGGACCATCATATCCCCCCAGTCCCCAGCTCAGCCCCCCGCCCAGGCCTGTTGCCTCGGCCAGAGGAGGTGACCCTCATCACCCTCCGATCACCAATCACCGGATCGGCCCCTTGACCAGGCCTGAGGCCTCCGGCAGAGGTGTCAGGCCTGGGCAGGGGATCCCCAGCTCCCCGCGGTTGCAGGCTCTGCCCCTGCCCAGGCCTAACGCCTCTGGCTGAGGTGTCCGGCTCGGACAGTGGGGACCCGCAGCTGCAGCGGCCCCGCGATTGTGGGCTCCGCTTTAGGCCTAGGCAAGGGACCCCTAGCTCCCGGGACTGCCAGCTTTGACCGTGTCCAGCTCCCATTGCTGGCTCCACCCCTACTTCCTGCTATCACTGGCCAGGGCGGCAACGGCACCTGATTCTCCGATCATGGCTGGGGGGCAGGGCAAAGGCGGCCCCAGGGCCCTTAGCTCCCCCCTGGGTTTCCGATCACTGTCAGTGGCAGGGGGCTTCTTCCTGCTTTCCCTTTTGCCTCCCTGCATTGTGCCTACATATGCAAATTAACCGCCATCTTGTTGGCAGTTAACTGCCAATCTTAGTTGGCAGTTAACTGCCAATCATAGTTGGCAGTTAATTTGCATATAGCCCTGATTAGCCAATGAAAAGGGTATCGTCGTACGCCAATTACCATTTTTCTCTTTTATTAGTGTAGATAATAGCTTTTTGGGAATAATTTTACTAATATACTGGTCAGGGAAAAAACGAACCAGTATATTAGTAAAAATAGTTCCCAAAAAGCTATTATTTATATTAGCTGAGTTTGTGCCAATTTTGCCCTGGGCCTCTATGTACTTTGTTCCTATCTCATTATGATATTCATCAGGTTGGCCTACAATGATTGGTTTGCATGTCTCTCTCTTTCCTATTAAGCTATGAGCTTAATATTAAGCTATTAATATATGACCAACACCTTATGTAGAATCTGATACATAATATTTGCTCAAAATTGCTTGTTAAGGGTTCTTAGAGAAAGAACATTTGAGGGAAAGGATTAAATTAGGGAACATGCCACAGTGATACCACCATTTTGAATTTCTAGAATTAGAAAGAGACCTGAGTTCTCTTCCTTCCTTTAGGAAGACATAAGGAAAACCTCTGGCTGACCCTGTGCAGAGAGACTCAGAAGTTGAAGAGGAGGCCTTCCTCTCTGCCCTGGAGCCTCCCCCAAGACTCAGATCCTCCTCGGAGAGCCCCTGGGGGTCTGGGTGGGCAGCTGCTTTCCTTTGGCGCCACTTTCTGGGCAAAAGGTTCCAGTGTTTGGATTTTATTAGCCAATAAAATTAAGGGGAAAATGCTGGGGGGAAAAAAATCACAGCACACTGTTGTTACTCTTGTGAATGAGTAACATAACTTGCAACTAGACTATTAATGTCTAAATGGATTTTCTGTGCTCCAAGCCAAAACACATTTCATAAACTTACACAGAGATGGATGGAATCCCAGTTAATAAAAACAGTCGTGGGTGGAGGATGCATGGTCTGACGGAGGGGGAGCTGATTGATGCCGCCTTGCTGGATTGTTGCATTTAACTGTGGTATTATTTTTAAATAGAAATAAAACATTTTATTAAGTAATTGAACTTATACATTATTACTAAATTCTAACTAAAAAAAAGTGAATTTATTGAGCAAGTAGTTGGAGATATAAATATGTAGATGGTATTTGATGAGGCATCTTGAATAATTTTCAACATTGTATTGTCAGCCATTTTAATCCAATCCTGTTTGTCCCTAGTCAGAACAAGGGATGTTTCTTTTTAATTCACATTTATTTGTTGGAGTGATATTCCTTTCAGGACTGATGCACAGTTCTAAAACTTTAGTCAATACTTAAGAACAAAAACAAACAACTCTACAGACTCTGACAGCTGCTTATACCTTAAAACAGGGGTCCTCAAACTTTTTAAACAGGGGGCCAGTTCACTGTCCCTCAGACCGTTGGAGGGCCGGACTATAGTTTAAAAAAAAACTATGAACAAATTCCTGTGCACACTGCACATATCTTATTTTGAAGTAAAAAAACAAAACGGGAACAAATACAATATTTGTATTTGCATGTGGCCCGCAGGCCATAGTTTGAGGACCCCTGCCTTAAAGAATGATTTCTGTGACCATCTTCCTTCACAATCTACTGTGGTAATATATTTCACATTTTAATTTCTTTAGAGCCTCCTTTCTAGTCAGATGAAGAAGGAAGAAAAGGATACAAGTGGTTGTACTGAAAGCCTAAAAAAACCCCAGGACTTTCATCTAAAAAAGATAACATTTCATTCTATTCTTATAAATCTTCCTCATCCCATTAGATCTCATTAGTGGTGATCAGTGACTGGTGGCCGGATGTCACTTGAAATTGCAACTGCCTCTTTTAACAATGCTATTTGTAACAATGGCTGGAAATATGTGGCACAGGACACAAACTGCTTGGGAAAAGAAGTTACAATCCTATAGATGTCATATATATTGTTTTCCTTTTTTCACATGTGTGGTACAGATATAATGTAGAAAGTGATAAAACATGAAAAATAAATTCAATGTAGATGTAGAATTATACCAAATGTGAACAGGGGTTACTTCTGGGTCATGGAATTATGAGTGATATTTATTTATTGTTTGTATTTTTTTTTTTTTGCAATAAGCCTACACTTCTTATATCATGTAAAAAGGACCTATTTTTCTTTTTATTTAAATTTTTTTGGGGAAAATTTAAACAAATATAAAAATAGCAGGACTAGATCAGAACAGCTAGACTGCCACCTAGATGTTTGCACTGGGTATCAGACTTGTTTGGGATCCATGACCCCTTTTTCCTTCTTTCTCCCATTTGGACTGGGAGTATCTGGCCCATGCCTGTCCTACCATTGTATTTTGGAAGCAGATAACTTGTTTTCTGGTTTCACAGGTCCACAGATAAAAAGAGGAATTTGGCTCCAAGATGTACCAGACCCTAAGTTTCAACCATAAATGACTTAGATGATGAAATGTGGACCTTTTTGACTTGATGATATTTAAATGAGATTTTAGATTTAGAGTTGATGATGGAATGACTTAAAACTTTTGAGGATATTGGGATCAGGTGATTATGTTTTGTAGATGGGACAGACGTGAATTTGGGGAGACCAAAAAGGTATACTATACTGGGTTAGCTAGTGTCCCTGCAAAATTCATATCCTTCCTGGAACCTCAGAATTTGACCTTATTTGGAAATAGAGTTATTGCAGATACAATATAGTTAAGATTGCATTGGAGTAGGGTGGGTCGATAATCCAATGTGACTGCTGTCTTTATAAGAAGAGAAGATACACAGAGACACACAGGGAAACAACCATGTGATAAACACAGTAGAGATTGGGGTGATGTGTCTAGAAGCCAAGGAACACCAAGGATTGTCAGTAACACCAGAAGCAAAGAGAAAGGCATGGGATAGATTCTCCCCTAGAGACTTCAGAGAGAGCAGGGCCCTGAGGACACCTCAACTTCAGGCTCCCAGCCTTCAGAACCATGGGAACCGTGGGAACATTTCTGTTGTTTTAAGCCATGCAGTTGTGGTGCTTGGTCACAGCAGCCCTAAGAAAGTATTACAACTTGTTTATGTACTACTGTGTTGATATGTTATGCACATTATAGAGCATACACAGAAATGGATATTGAAAAATGTATACAGATGAAAAAGCCAATGTTTAAAAAATTATTGTATCTCATTTACTTATAGTGTGCAAAAAATCTGAGAGCAATAATATTGAATATTTGCTGTTTTTAAATAAACTTTTTATTTTGGAATAGTTTTACATTTACAGAAAAGTTGTAAAGTTAGCACAGAGCCTTTCCTGGTGTGAATGGGGGTGGGAGAGGGACAGATAATACCTCCCAGATCAGCAGGCAGCTGTGATAACCTTGAAGGGAGATCTGGCCTTGGAGTAGGAGACCAAACTTAAAGTATAATCCTTCTGCCCATCATCTTCCCATAAGTGGTTCCTCATCTGAAAACCAGGATGATAACACCTACCTCCTGGAAGAGGTGGGAAGATGAGGTAAATCCTAGCTCTGTCGAATGCTGGCTGAATGACTCAGGGGAAGACATTTGACTCTTTAAGGCACAGTTTCCTCCTCTGTAAAGTGGGGAGAGTCTCACCTTCCCTCTGAGGTTATATGGCGGTGGGAAGTTGTCCAACTGTAGGCCACCATGTCATTGTTCTTCCCTTTCTCTGTCCCTCAGCCATGTTTCCCAGGCTCTCTTTAAACCGAGTTCTTGTTTGCGGTTATAAACACGACAAAAGGCAAATCAAAATAGCTATGTGGTTTGTTTGTTCAGACGCACCACAAAAACTTGCTCTGAAACATACAGCTCGTGGCACTGACAGTGTTGAGCTATGTGCATGTGTGTGTGTGTGTGTGTGCGTATGTGTGTGTAAGAGAGAGAGAGAGAGAGAGAGAGAGAGAGAGAGAGAGAGAGAGAGGAGAGAGGTTGGTGACCCCTTAAGGGACTTCCAGTCTTGAGATTCTTTGTGTCAAGATAAGCAGAATTTGCGCTTGATGCTTTTATGCTGGGAGTAGTTCTCAGCTCTCTGGAAAATTCCAGGAGGAGGCTTCTTCAGTACATATGTCTGAGAAGAGCTGATTTGTGCTAAAACGAGCAAGTGTGTGGGTTGCTCTGCACCATTGCTCCCCAGCACCGCCCCTCGCCCCCTCTTTTGACAACGCCAACGGGAGCCTTGCCTTCTGCTGAGGAGCCTTGCCACCCCTGCTCCTTCCTCCCAGATTCCCCCGGGGGAGGGGACACCCCAGGCTCTTGACTTCAGTCCTTCTCCATGATGACAGAGATCACAGAACACCCATTTTAGAGCAGGTCATTCTCAGACCATTTAGTCAGTGTTCCCCAATCTTGCCTTCCCTTCAGAATCTCTGGGGGAGCTTTTAAAGCTTACAGACTCCTGAGCCCCACCCTCGGCGATTCTGGAGAGAAGCCTGGCTTTGGTATTTTTAAGACAAGTTCCAGCACGCCTGGTGTGGCTGAGTGGTTGAGCATGGACCTATGAACCAGGAGGTCACAGTTTGAATCCCAGTGGGGGCACATGCCTGGGGTGTGGGCTTGATCCCCAGTGTGGGGCATGCAAGAGGCAGCCAATCAATGATTCTCTGTCATCACTGATGTTTCTATCTCTCTCTCCCTCTCTCCTCCCCTCTGAAATCTCTTTCCCTGTATATAAACAAAAGGTCCACAGGTGATTCTAAAGTCCAGGCTGAACTGAGAATCAATCCAGGCTTTTCAGATCACCTCTTACTGAAGACGGAGGTCTTGTCTGAACTGTTTACCACAGCATCTTCTAGCAACACCAGCATTTGTTGAATTAATGCTCAAACTAACTTCTCAGAGCCCTGAGCAGTTCCCCAGATGCCATGGAGTGTTGGGAGAGGAGAGCCACTTTACTGGGCTCCAGGCCCATCCATATTTCAACTCCAAGCACTCACTTTCATCCATTAATTTTTAAATATGTACTTCCAGGTAAGATGTGGAAACCCTGCATTTACTGATAAAGTCTGGTTGTAAGAACAGGAAAGATTTCTCCTGATGTAGTCCAATGGCCCGAGAACAAGTGTCCTCAATACATGCTCATTAAAACGTTAAAATTTGTAGTTAAGGAATAATTTCACTATTCATTTATGGAATTCAATATAACGTTGTAGCCATTTTTCCTAGTAGGCTTTCTTTCTTAGAATGGTTTTAGATTTGCAGGAAAGTTGTGAAGATAGTACAGAGTTCCCATATACCCAGTACCCAGTTTCCCCCTATTTAATTAATATTTTACATTAGTCAGGTGCATTTGTTACAGTTCATGGACCAATATTGCTACATTATTATTAACTAAACTGCATATTTATTCATATTTCCTAAGTTTTTACCTAATGTCCCTTTTCTGTTTCAGGACTCTATCCAGGATAGCACATTACATTTAGTTGTCTTACACTTTTCTTGGTTATGATAGTTTCTCAAATTTTCATTTTATTGAATACTTTGCGGCTTTGAGGAGAATGTGTCAGGTTTATAGAATATCCCTCTATGGAAATTTGTCTGTTTTTCTTATGGTTAGATTGGGGTTACGGGTTTGGGGGAGAAAGGCCACAGAGGTAAAGTGCCATTTTCATTACGTCATGTCAAGGGCCTGTGCTACCAATGTGACATCATGTGGATGATGACCTTGATCACCTGGCTGAGGTAGTGCTTGTCAGGTTTCTCCACCGTACAATTACTGTTCCCACCCCACTCTTTCTCTACTGTAATCTTTGGAAGGAAATCACTGTGTGCAGCCCACAGTTAAAGGATGGGGAGTTATATAACCTCCCTTGAGGGAGCAGTATCTATATAAATTATTTGAAATTCTACTTGAAAGATTTCTTTCCTTTCTCTCTCTCTCTCTCTCTCTCTCTCTCTCTCTCTCTCTCTCTCTCATTCAATCATTTATTTCTATGAATATGGAGTCTGGATATTTATTTTGTACTTTGGGTTATAATCTAATACTTCTTTATTTATTTTGTTCCTCAAATTGTTCCAGGTTTGGCCCTTGGGAGCTCTCTCAGTTAGCTCCTGTGTTCCTCTGACATCTGGCCATGGGTTTTGAGCACTCCTTTACTTTCTGGCCCTGCAGCATGCTGAGGCTCACGGTGCATATTTCTTGCCCCAGATTGTAGCCATTTAAAAGTGTATTTGTCCCGGCTGATATAGCTCAGTGATTGAGCATCAACCCAAGAACCAAGAGGCCCTTGATTTGATTTCTGGTTTGGGCATATGCCCAGGTTGTGGGCTCAATCCCCTGGGGAGGAAGAGTGGTGGTCTGGGGAGTGTGCAGGAGGCAGCCGATGGATGATGCTTCTCTCTTATTGATGTTTCTATCTCTATCCCTCTCCCTTTCTCTCTCTCTAAAAAATCAATAAAATATTTTGAAATAAATAAATAAAAGTATATTTGAATTATCCTTGTGTATTCCTTAATTTAAGGTTAATGTGTATTTTTCTCAGAATAATTGAAACATTTAAAAAGTATTAGGGAAGTGCATCAGGCATTTAGGGATTTTGTAATGTTGGTCAGCTTTTGAAATTTGTGTTTTGTTGATTTCTTTTCTTGGTTGAAATAATTATTATTTTATCCCTAAGTAGATATTCATGATTTTGTATACTATACTTTAAAAACTCCCCCTAATTATAAAAATTTTAGTTCCTGGGGAGCCCCTGCTGCCCCTTAGGTGCCTAAGTGAGCCCAAACACTTAGGAGTGAAGTCTTCAATAGTCAGGGTCGCCCTAGCCGGTTTGGCTCAGTGGATAGAGCATCAGTCTGTGGACTGAAGGGTCCCAGGTTCCATTCCGGTCAAGGGCATGTGCCTGGGTTGTGGGCTCAATCCCCAGTGGAGGGCATGCAGGAGGCAGCCAATCAATAATTCTCTCTCATCATTGACGTTTCTAACTCTCTCTCCCTCTCCTTTCCTCTCTGAAATCTATATATATATATAGTCAGGGTCAAGAGAGAGTGACAAAATAAGGACATAGGAAAAAGCTGGCCCACTGCATGGGCCAGGACAGCTGAGCCTTTCCATAAACCTGTTGCTGGCCATGGGCCTTTGCTAACAGCCCTTCTTTGCCAATTTTACTAAGCACATGGCATTAGTGATTTATTCAGTGAGAACATTTGTGTTAGGGATCTTGCTGGGCACAGCTGGAGATAATAAATCCCCAGCCTCAAGGAGCCTACATTTCAGAGAGAGATAAAGATAGGAGGGTATATGGACAGGTGTTCTGGGGCCATAAAGTTCTTCAGGAAAGACTTATTCTTTCCTGCGGGGTCAGGGAAGGCTCCGCAGAGCAGGGGAGATTTGGACTGGGTCTGGACAGGTGAGTACAAGTTTTCCAGGCAGAGAAAGGGTCAATTCACAGTGGTTCTCAACCTTGCCTGCACATTAGAATCACCTGGGAATCTTTTTAAAATCCTGACTCTGGACCTCATCCTCCGGAAATTCTGTTTCTTTGTTATGGGGTGGGGCCACAACATTAGCAACAAAGAAACAGAATTTCCGGAGGATGAGGCCCAGAAATCAGGATTTTAAAAAGATTCCCAGGTGATTCTAATGTGCAGCCAAGGTTGAGAACCACTGGATTAGGGAGTAGATGTAGTGTTTTTGAAAGGGACTTTTAGGCACACCAGGAACCCTAAGGAGTTCAGCAAATCCAAAATGTAATCATAATTCTTTCAGTATTCTTTCTTAAATTAACAGTTCCTGAAACAGATTCATCTTTGTAACTCTGGCACCACTACCAGTGGTTCCCAATGTGGGGCACATGCCCCACAGGGGGGTAATTTGATGTTTAAGGGGGGCAATTCAAGAATGAGTTATTAACAGTGAATTTTTTTGCATTTCTTATGGCTCTAGGGCAGTGATGGTGAACCTTTTGAGCTCGGTGTGTCAGCATTTTGAAAAACCCTAACTTAACTCTGGTGCCATGTCACATGTAGAATTTTTTTGATATTTGCAACCATAGTAAAACAAAGACTTATATTTTTGATATTTATTTTATATATTTAAGTGCCATTTAACAAAGAAAAATCAACCAAAAAAATGAGTTCACGTGTCACCTCTGACACGTGTGTCATAGGTTCACCATCACTGCTCTAGGGGCCTCATATACAGTATATAAATATACACTGAGTGGCCAGATTATTATGACCATCTGATGTTTGTAGGCAAATTAGCTATAATTTCATGCTGAAGTTGCTAGAGGGCCAGACCATTATAAACAGGGAATCAGGTTGTTTACTACAACAGTAGAAGTGATTTTTTTTCTGAAGATATGGGTAAACAACGCGATTTAACAGCCTTTGAATGTGGGATATATATTATTATGAGTGGCCAGATTATTATGACTACCTGACGTTTGTAGGCAAATTAGCCGTACACTGCATCATATGGGATATGGAAGCCAAAGGCCTGTTCGAACACATTTGCTGTCTGCAGTTACCAAGATAAAACATCTCCAATTCGCATAGGAACACAAGGATTGGACAGTCAAGCATTGGAAAAAAGTCATGTGGTCTGATGAATCACGTTTCCAGTTGCATCATGCAGATGGCAGAGTGAGAATTTGGCGGAAACAGCATGAAAGCATGCATCCCATATGCATGAGTACAACCCTTCAAGCTGGTGGGGGCAGTTTTATGGTTTGGGGCATGTTTTCCTGGCATGATTTGGGCCCTTTAATTTGTGTGAAACAACGTCTGAATAGCACAACATACCTAAGTATCGTTGCTGATCAAGTTCATCCTATCATGTTGATGGCGTATCCCAATGGAGATGGCTTCTTCCAACAAGACAATGCGCCATGCCACGGTGCTCGTATTGTGCAGGAGTGGTTTCAAGAACATGAGGGAGACTTTACCTTGCTTAGGTAGCCCCCACAATCACCAGATCTCAATCCAATTGAGCATTTGTGGGACGAAGTTAAAAGAGCCATCAGGCAGCTGGTTCCACTTAGGTGGGGCATGACAAAAAATAGTTAGGAAGCACTGACCTAGACAGTTCACGGAGAATGGTAGGTGCTCCAGAGCAGTTGTTGAATGAATAAAATAAAACATGCAACACTGCTTTTGCATTGACTTCTTCAATGTATATGAACATTTGGCTATAAAGAGGTCCAGTATAGCATTATATATAATAATGAAAATCTCAAAGAAACTTAAATTCCCAACAAAAGTGGATTGGTTAGACAAAGTATAGTATATTTATTAATGCAATAGAATTCTATGTAACTATTAATGACAATAAAGATGTTTATGAATATGGAACAATATATGTAATATGCTGAGTGGAAATAGGAGATTGCACAAACAATATACAATATGAGCTCAGTTTATAAATTGTATATATGTTTGTATAGGCGCACAAACACATGCACATGTACACACATATACACATAAATATGGAAATTAGGGGAGAATTTTACAAATAAATTATATATTACTAGAGGCCCAGTGCACAAAAATTTGTGCACTCGGGGGGGTCCCTCAGCCTGGCCTGTGCCCTCTCACAGTCTGGGACCCCTCGGGAGATAACTTCCTGCTGGCTTAGGCCTGCTGCCGGGTGGCAGAGGGCAGGCCCAATCGTAGGTGCAGCCCCTGGTCGGGCTCAGAGCAGGGCCGATTGGGGAGTTGGGGTGCCGCCCCCTGTCATGCACAGAGCAGGGTGGATCGGGAGGTTGTGATGCCACCCTCAGTCAGGCTCAGGGTAGGGCTGATTGGGGGGTTGGGGCACCGGCCCCTGTCACACTCAAGGCAGGGTCGATGGGCAGGTTGCGGCACCACCCTCTGTCATGCACAGAGCAGGGCCAATCAGGGGGTTGGGGTGCTGCCCCCTGTCACTCACAGAGCAGGGCCCATCAAGGGGTTGGGGCTCCGTACCCTGTCACTCACAGAGCAGGGCCCATCAGGGGGTTGGGGAGCTCCCCCCTGTCACGCACAGAGCAGGGCTGATCAGGGGGTTGGGGAGCTGCCCCCTGTCACTCACAGAGTAGGGCCGATAGGGGAGTTGGGGCACCGCCCCCTGTCACACACAGAGCAGGGCGGATCAGGGGGTTGGGGCGCCGCACCCTGTCACACTCAGGGCAGGGCCGATGGGGAGGTTATGGCTCTACCCCATCACACACAGAGCAGGGCCCGTGGGGGGGTGGGGGGGCACTGCACCTTGTCACACACAGAGCCGCAGGGCAATCAGGGGTTTGGGGAGCTCCCCCCTATCAGGCACAGAGCAGGGCTGATCAGGGGGTTGGGGCGCCTTTCCCTGTCATGAACAGAGCAGGGCAGATAGGGAGGTTGTGGCCCTGCCCCCTGTCACACACAGAGCTGCAGGGCGATCGGGGGTTTGGGCTCTGCCCCCTGTCACACTGATCCCGGTGCCAGGAGGCCTCTCAGCTCCGCTAATCCTGGTGCTGGGAGGCATATTACCCTTTTACTATATAGGATAGAGGCCTGGTGCACTGGTGGGGGCTGGCTGGTTTGCCCTGAAGGGTGTCCTGGATCAGGGTGGTGGTCCCCACTGGGGTACCTGGCCAGCCTGGGTGAGTGGATGATGGCTGTTTGCAGCTGGTCACACACCCTTCAGGGTGAGGGTCTCCACTGGGGTGCCTGGCCAGTCTGGGTGAGGGGCTGAGGGCTGTTTTCAGGCTGGCGGGTGACTGAAGCTCCCAACCACTCCTTTCTTTCTTTCTTTTTTTTTTTATTCTGGGCCAGCTTTAGCTCTGAGGCTCCAGCTCTTAGGCCTCCGCTGCTGAAAGCAGGTTTCTGGCCTTTGTTTACCTTCTGTATTTGAAACAATGTTGCGATCCTGCTGGCTGAAGCCCGGCAACTAAAGCAGGTTTCTGGGGTTTTGTTTAGCTTCTATATTTGTAACATAGTTGCTTAGAGTTGCAGCTCAGAGGCCGGCAGCGACAGGCGGGGAACGTTGGAGTCCTCCATCACTGAAGCAAGCCAGCCTCATGTTCGCTTCCAGCTGCCTGGCTGCCGGCCGCCATCTTGGCTGGCAGTTAATTTGCATATCACCCTGATTAGCCAATGGGAAGGGTAGTGGTCGTATGCTAATTACCATGTTTCTCTTTTATTAGATAAGATTTCAGTTTTCTCCTTTTTGTTTATTTACTCATCTTAACTTTTCTATAATGTGTTTACATTAAATATGTAACAAGAAAAATGTTTTTAGAAGACTCGAGTTTTGAGAAAAATTATTTACTGAAAAGCCATAAAACAGTAACCAAAAAGAGTTCCCTATTGAAATGTAAATACTTGTGTATGCATTGGTGCATGCATGGGAGGGTGTATGCTTGTGAGCATGCTGTAGGTATGTTAATATTTTTGTGAGCATGGTGTAGGTATGTTAACATTTTAACTCCTTGTTGCCTCACATTGAATGGTCTTTTCCTAACCATTGTCTCATTTAATTCTCACACAGTCTCGATTAGGGGCCAAGCTGGCATTATTGTGGGTGAGAAAGTGTAAATACTGGGAACTGAGGCTCCCAGCTTGTCTTGCCTCAGTCATTATGTGCACAAAGCTGGCAACTGGCTGAGCTAGAACTCATTTACAGGCCTCGACTCCAGGAGCCAGAGCATTCTTCTTTCCTTTTCTAGAAATTATCCCAAGAGAGGCAAAAACTCCCCCACAAAACAACAAAAACAACAAAACAACAACAAAAAACAACCCAGCCATAGTAGTACCCCAGGGCTTTTTCCTGGCATCATATCCTTTAAAACTTATACTCTAGAAAAATATTTGATGATATGCAAACATATCCATAAAAAATTCTTAAGCAAATAAGCAAGTTACAAAAGGTATGATCCCATTTTAATGTGAACTAGGATATATTTTCAAGTGCAAAAAGCTAGATGTAGTATATGCAACCTTTTTGTAGTAAGAAAGGTATAAAATTAGAATTTATGTTTGTACTAGAAGGATACATAACCAACTCAAAAGAGGTCACCTGGGAGTGGGTGGGAAACATGATAGATGGAGGTCAAATGGAGACAACAGTTGTCAAAGAATATCTTCTTAATGCCACTTTGATTTTGAACCATTTAAAAACTTAAAATGAAACTTTAAAAAATATAGTCGTACCCCACCAGTGTGACTCAGTGTGTAGGGCCTCTAGTCGAGTGTCAACCTATGAACCAGGAGGTCATGGTTCAATTCCCGGGCAGGGCACATGCCAGGGATGTCACTCAATCCCCAGTGGGGGGTGTGTAAGAGGCAGCTAATCAATGATTCTCTCTCATTATTGATGTTGCTATCTCTCTCTCCCTCTCCTTTCCTTTCTGAAATCAATAAACATATATTTTTAAAAAATCTAGTAGACATACTAAAATGCTTATTTTGGGGTGGTGGATAAACATACCACATTTATTTCCTGTTTTGGGTGCATGTCTATTTTCTCTATATTTTACATATATAAGAGAAGGACTTATTTTAAAACCTGTTTTTTTCTAAACATATTCAAGTGTACCCATGGTTGAAAGGGGTTGAACAAGATTTCTAAAGAATTTTGGGGGAAAGAAGGCATTCCGTTGGTTATTGTAAATGTGAATCCCTTTTTCACCTGTAGCTATTTATTACATCAGGCTGCCAGGCTGCAAAGATAATTCAGGACTTGGTTTCCATTGTAAGAACAGCAGTAGTCCCCAGAATTCCCTCTGGAATTGCAATCAAAATACTGCTCCGGCTAAATGATGAAATGCTGATTTCCCACTGCAAGGCCTGTCCTTCCCACCCTCCACCCCCAAATGTTGATTCAGATAATATTTTAAAAAGAATCCCACTTTCAGGGAAATGGAAGAAGTCTGGTCTAAAGATATTCTGTGGGCCTTTAGCATTTTTGACTGATTGTGAATTTAATATATTTTTAACTCGATTCAAGTGCTTTTCTCTCAAGAGACTGCTCCTCTGTTTCTCGTCTGTGATGCCTGAGTTGTAGTCGGGGAAGTTTGGCTGGGTGTTTGTTGACACATTTTCTGTACAAGGCTATTTGAGAAATACTGACATTTCCCCTAACTTCCTTTTTAGGCATCAACCCAGTTTGTCTCTCCATCCCTGTTGGGGCTCCAGTCTTTTTCTTGGAAGAAAAGAATCTGCTTCACAATCACTTTAAGAGTTTTTTCTTTCTTTCCTTCTCCAGACTTGATTCTGTTCCACAGCCTGGTCCTCTGCCCAGTCAGCTTCCGAACCATGCTGTCTCCCTAAGCACAGAGTCCTCTGCTCTCAAATTTGGAAGGGACTCCGGAGATCTTTTGAATTTGCAAATCAGGAATCTTCTCTACCACGTCTTTGCCAGATAATCATCCACTGTCTTCTTAAGCACCCTAGTGACAGAGAGCTCACTACCTTATAAACAACTAGAGGCCCGATGCACGAGATTCGTACAAGGGGCTCGGCCCTCAGAGCCCTGGCTTCGTCCAGAAGGTTGTCTGGAAGGACATCCGGAAGGTCGATCGGCTGTCTTGTCTAATTAGCATATTGCGCCTTTATTATTATAGATTAACCATCTATTGTTGATGTTAGAAAGCTGTTTCCTAAGGAAGCTAAGAGCAAGCTTGTGGTTCTCTTGCTTGCTCTCCAGTTAATTTCTAACCCAAGTGAAAATAGTGGCCTGAGAGAAGGAGGATGGGGGAGTGGAAATCATTGCACAGCCTGGACCAAAGGGAGCAGGTAAAAAAAATAAAAATCCAGCATTTGCCATTAGGGCATGGAGAGGGGCTGAAAAGTGTTTCGGATTTGGCCTCAGAGTACAGGCCTTTACCTCAGCTCCATCTTTCAATTACTGACCCAGTTATCTGAGACAAGTCATTCGTACTCTGAATCTAGTTTCTCTCATTTATAAAATTGGAGTTGTAATAACCACTTCACAGGGCTAATGGGAGAACAATGAAATAATGCAGGCGAAAATGCTTAGTAACGCTATAAAGAGTTCTACAAATAAGAGCATAGTTATCATCTAAGATGCTAGAGATCTAGCTCCGCTGTGAAGCCACTGAGCCCAAGGGACTGACAAAGTGAAGGGCTTGGGGTTTTACGCTGCGTGCACCTGTGTGTCATTGGCCGCCTCTGCTGCTGACCACAGTTGGCCTCCTTGGAGGGGCCAACCAAATGTGATGACAGAATCTGGGCAAGTCAGAGGCTGAAGGATGTGAGTTCCCATCTGGTATAAAATGCTGATTTTCACAATGAATGAGGAGGGTTGGTGACTTGCCCAGTCACATAGCGCAATAACAGCGGGCTGGGCCTGACCCCAGAGCCTGGTTTCTGGGCACAGCTCCTATAAGGGTTCCTAATGTAGGTGCAGTTGGTCTTTGGATAGTACAGTCTTCACTGTACAGAACTTCCTGGATCACTGTAGAAAGTTTAACATCTTTACTCCCCATCCATTCAAGGACAATAGCATCCCCTTGTCCTATAATAATCAAAAAGGCTCCCACACATCTACCAGTGCTTCCAGGGACAGTGTCTGCCGTGGTTGACAACCACTGGAAACTTCAGTGATAGTTCCTATAAAGTGGAATGAGCATTGGATCAGGAGTTAGAAAAGGATGTTTGCCCTTAACTAGCTCTGTAATCTAAAGAAAATACTTTCATGTCTCTAAACCTCAGTTTTCCCATCTATGAAATGAGTGAGCAAATCCAGAGGGCCTCTGAGGCCTCCTCTCTGCCTCTGTCCTCCAGGCCTCCCCCTGTCCTGCCTGCACCTGAAATGCCTCCAGCAATGAACCTTCATATTAGGTCTTGATATGATTCATGGTTTGTATTCTTTAATATATACCTTTCTATTTTTACCAAATTTTCTGCATTGCACATATATTGTTTTATAGTCATAAGCATCTACTCATTCTTTCAATTCTCTCTCATCCTTGCACTCTCTCTCTCTCTCCCCCATTCTTTACCCTTTCCCCACTACTGGCATCTTGCCATGGATATTTAAATATGCCCAGGTTTCTGTCATTAAAAAAAACACAAAAACCACCCAAACCGTTGGCCAACTTATCTCTACTTCCTCATCACAAGGAAAGCTGTTTAAGAAATTATAAGAATAGTATAAAGAATTTCCACATACTTTTCACCCAGTTTTCTCAGATATTTACATTTTACCACATTTATGCTCATGCACTCTCTTATTTAATTTAATAAAAACTTATAAATATATACTTTACATTTTATTATTTTTCTTTAATTTATTCATTGCTCTTATTTATTCTTATTTCTACTATTTTTCTGTTTTCTAAAACACTGATTTATTCTTTTTTTCTACTCTCCTATAGTTTATTTTGTTGTTGTTTTTCTAATTTTGGAGCCAGATGCTTATAAAGATATGAACTTTCTTCTGAACAATGTTCATAGGTTTTAATATGTTGTTTTCATTATTATTATTTCTAGATTGATTACAACTTTAGTTATTTTCCCTTAAATACAAGAAGTGTTTGAGACAGAATTTTAACATTCTTTTTATTTTTTTATTATTACTGCTTTTATTGTACATTGATCTGAGAATGTCTTCTTATGGCCCAATACATAGTCACATTTTGTGAATATTTCATGGGCCCTTGGAGGAAAGGGAAATGTATTGTTTTTCATTTTATTTTTAGGGTAAAGAGTTGAAATTTTGTCTATCAGAACTTCCTTACTAATAATTATCTTTATAAAATCTCTCTCATCATTTATCCACTTGATCTGTCACAAACTAAAAGGATGAATTAAAGTCTCCTACTAATGTGTTTGTCTCTCTTTCTTCTTGTGTCTTTTATAATTTATGCTATATATGATGATCATTGTTACATTACTTGGTGTATAGATTTTCATAACTATTATATCTTCATTGTAGATCTTCCTTATCTCATTCAGTGTGGTATTTTTTATGTAGAAAGCTTTTAAGACTTTATGTGGTCAAATTTTATCAATATTATCCTTTATGGTTTCTGTATCTTGTGTCATGCTTAATGAGGCTATCTCTGCTTCTAGCTTTAAAAATTATTTAGTCATGCTTTCTTCCAGTACTTTTGTGGTTTTGTTTTTTACATAAAATTTTTTAAATCATCTGGAATCTATTGTGATGTAAAGAGTGAGTAAGTGCCTAGCTTCACTCCCAATTGTCCAACTTTGGTCTTTGCAGTTGGCTTATCAGATATCTAAACATCTTTATTGAATAATCAGTTATAGGAGACATCTGTTATTTTTGCCTCCTGACCAGAATCCTTTGCCTCTTCTCTTAATAACAGTTCCTCTATTTTTCTTGAGTAACCACCTCTCGATCCATATGGTTTTCTGGAACTGACACTACTAACTCTTGCTCCAGGGTTGAGCAAATAAATAAACCTTGGCCATAGTCATTGGTTCAGGAATGGGGCATAACCAAAGCTAGGACAATCAGAGTCAAGAAGACTCAGCTCTAAGACTTTGATTGGTATTATTTCAAAGGAGAGAGCTTTTTTTTCTGTTGGACTTGAAGTTATAAGACTGTAAGTTTGGGCTTCTAGGGGCTACTGCCATGTGTAGCTCAAGAATGAAGCAAACACAATGAAAAGGAGAGCGTTGTATAATGCAAAGACACTAGGTATTGGTAGCGACCAGGCCGGCATGGGTGTTAGTGAGGGACGACCAAATGACTGAACAGCAGGCTGCATGGGGTGACCAGGCCGGCAGGGGCGTTAGTGAGGGACGACCAAATGACTGAACAGCAGGCTGCGTGGGGTGACCAGGCCGGCAGGGGCGTTAGTGAGGGATGACTAAATGACTGAGCAGCAGGCTGCAAAGATGGTGGCACCCACAGCCACAAGATGGCTGGCATGGGAGTGCAGTTGTGGGCAATCAGGCCAGCAGGGGGGGCAGTTAGGGGCAACCAGGTCGGCAGGGGAGGGTAGTTAGGGGTGACCAGGCTGTCAGGGGAGGGCATTTGGGGGTGACCAGGTCAGCAGGGGAGTGCAGTTAGGGGCAATCGGGCTGGCAGGGGAGCAGTTAGGCATCAATCAGGCTGGCAGGGGAGTGATTAGGGGGTGATCAGGCTGGCAGGCAGAAGCGGCTAGGGACAATCAGGCAGGCAGGCAGGCAAGCGGTTGGGAGCCAACAGTCCCGGATTGTGAGAGGGATGTCCGACTGCCGGTTTAGGCTTAAACCGGCAGTTGGACATCCCCCGAGGGGTTCCAAATTGGAGAGGGTGCAGACTGGGCTGAGGTACAACCCCCCCCCCCCCGCCCACCCCCTGTGCACAAATTTCGTGCACTGGGCCTCTAGTAAGAATATATAAATAATGAAGGCTGGCAATTTGAGCACTTATGAGATTATACCTAAGTGCACTGTGCCATTGTGACATTCTTTTGAGTTAAAAATCATAATTTGCATGTCTTTTTCCATACAAACAACTGTAAACCTATTTTTGTTTATTCTTGTACACACACACACACACACACACACACATATACACACACACACAACTGGGGTTTTTGACTTATCAAAAGACCCCTAACTGAAAAAATAATCCATTGACTTGAAATGTTTTTATTGTATGGAAAATTCTTATATAAACTTATTCCTCTAAATCTGTTCCATTGACTTATTTATTTATTCCAAGGGTCATAAATTAGAGAAACTTGGTTTTCAGATGTCTTTTGTTTAGTTACCTTGGTGTTTAAAAACATTTAAATTTGAATGTTGCTGTGTTAGCTGATAACAGTTCTTAGCTGTCCACTTCTTCAGGGAATTGCTGTTGCTCATACAGGAGCCTTACTACAAGGGAGGCTATGACTCTGACCAACCCATACTCTGCCAGTGACTGGCTGGCATGGAATAAAAAAAGGCCAATTCTCTTTTCTCAAAGTGGGACTGTCTTCTAGAGCCTTCCTGCTTAACTTTTCTTCCTTGCCCTTCCCTACTACTTTTACTTCCCCTCTTCTGAGGATATTTTCCAATGAATAGTTTGAGCAGAACCCCAATCTCAGACTCTGCTTCTGGGGAATCTCACCTAAGAGGTGAGATTTTCATCTAGTCCCATCACTTATCCCCAGGAGCTGTCACTCACTGGAAGGAGTGGTCTCTCTTAACAACTGAAGCAATGCAGATTTCAGGGTGTTGATTCTTTTAACTGGACCTGCAAAGTTTTTGGATCAACTCACCTTTCAAGATATACCAGAAAATCAACATTGAGCAACCACCAATGTGCATATTTATTTATTCAGGCAAGATCATCAGAGGATGATAAAAACATTGGGTAAAATTTAGTTGGGAAACATGTTACTTCTTAATTACATGTGGGGGGGGGGAGGGGAAAGTACTTTTATAATAGGAAGAACTGGCAACACCACTTAACAAGTGATCAAACTCAGCATCAGTAATACTGGGGCAAACTGATATCGCGCTCCTCTTAAAGTGATGTGCTAGGAAGTGTACAATAACTCTTAAGTCATATTCCTGCCAAAACATTTCATCTAAATCCAATCATGAGAAAATATCAGACAGATCCAGCTTGTGAGACATTCCACCAGATAATAGGCCTAGAGAAATGTCATTGCACTTAGGAGCTTGCATTTTATATACTTTTCATTAAAAAGTATATAAATAGATAGGAGGATAGATGAATTTAAGGGAAATGTTTGCATGTGTTCATTATATTATTCTTTTGACCTTTCATAGACTTGAAATAAAAAAGTAAATAAATCTGTAAGCAAAATAAACTATCCTTCACACAAGCACACAAAATATACACTATATAAAAATCTCATGTGCTTTTGTAGATGTTGTGCATCGTTCAATAAAATAGTTCAAACCTATTCTGTCAAATCATATTATGAAATGTGCATTACAATTATGGTCAATACTCATCTTATTGCAGCTTATAATAAGATTTTCCAGTTCCTATTAACAAAAAATAAAATTATATGCTAGCTGCTGGACCAATTAGTCTTAGCAGTATATACCTTTCTTTTTCATTAAATGCATGGGAAATTTAATCATAAAGTCTAATGAAATTAATGGAGCTATTTTGGCTTTTTAAATGCATTATCCCCAAAGCTGTCCACCAGAGTTCAATACCCACATGGACACCCATTTACTGAAGGAGTACCTTGCCTTCAGTAATACTCCTCACATTAATAATAACTGATAACTTTAGCCACACATAATTACAAAGTAATGAAGCCTATCACTATCATCTTGTTTTGGTAACTAGAATATGATGAGTTATATTAGATCTGCATCAGTTTGATCTTGACCTGACTGCTTTTAATAATCTTTCTTACATAATATGCTGCAAATGTATTATTTCAAGTTTTGTATATTATTCTTTATACTAAAATATTTATTTGAATTAAAAGGTAACATCAGACACTTTCTGATGGAAAGTAGGTTGTGGTCTGTTCTGGCTGATTGGTTTGAACATGAGGCCCAACTTTGCCAACAATGTCCTAGTAAACATTTTCCAGAATGCTTATTATTGAATGCTCTAAATGGAATCTCTGAAGTTTTGATAAAACTTGGTATTATTTCAAAGGAGATAGTTTTTTTTCTGTTGGACTTGAAGTTATAAGAGCGTAAGCTTGGGCTTCTGGGGACCACCACCATGTGTAGCTCAAGAATGAGACAAAAATAATGAAATCATGTGATAAAACAAAGGCATTTAAACAAAACTACTTAGTAATGAGGCAGACAAGATCTAAGAGGGTCCCAATGATCCTTGCTTCCTGGTATTCTCACCTTGTATCATCCCCTTGCCCTGAGTGTGGGTGCAATCTAGGAGTTACCTTTAAATAAGAGAATGTGGAAAAAATCATGGGATGTATGTAATTATGTTAACACTTTTGGAAACTATCAGATTAAATACAAATCCAAGGGAAAGAGTTACAGGCAGAGTGTACAGCAGTGATTCTCAAACTTGAGCAATGCATTGGAATCACCTAGAGGGCTTGTTCATAAAACAGATTGCTGAGTCCATCCCCAGAATTTCTGATTCAGTAGGTCTGAGGTAGGGCCCGAGAATGTTTATCTCTAACACGTTGCTAGATGATATGATGGCTTGCCTTGAATCCACACTTTGAGAACCACTGACATAAGAGTCATTTGGCCCTAACCGGTTTGGCTCAGTGGATAGAGCGTCAGCCTGCGGGCTCAAGGGTCCCAGGTTCGATTCTGGTCAAGGGCATGTACCTTGGTTGCAGGCACATCCCCAGTAGGGAGTGTGCAGGAGGCAGCTGATCGATGTTTCTAACTCTCTATCCCTCTCCCTTCCTCTCTGTAAAAAATCAATAAAATATATTAAAAAATAAAAAAGAGTCATTTGGTAGCTAAGATGTGTTAAAATCTTTTTGGTATACTTCTCAGAAATGGAATAATGATTAAATTCTAGTGAATGGTAACTTCTATTTTTGTAAGTTAAATAATTTCTATTTTTTTTCAATAAATTGAAGGGGCACCTAATAGAGTTGTCAATTGATAGGTCATTTAAGATAATCTATAATAATAAAAGTATAATATGCTAATTATCCTGGACATCTGAACGACCTTCTGGACATCCTTCTGGACAAAGCTACAGCAGCAGGGGCTGAGGCAGAGGTGATTAGGGGTGATCAGGCAGGCGAGCAGTTAGGGGCAATCAGGCAAGCAGGTGAGCAGTTAAGGGCAATCAGGCAGGCAGGCAGGCAGGCAGAAAGGTTAGGGGTGATCAGGCAGGCAGAATAGTTAGGGACAATCAGGCAGGCAGGCAAGCAGTTAGGAGCAATCAGGCAGGCAGGTGAGCAGTTAAGGATGATTAGGCAGGCAGGTGAGTGGTTAAGGGTGATCAGGCAGGCAGGCAAGCAGTTAGGGGCAATCAGGCAGGCAGGTAGAGTGGCTAGGGGCAATCAGGCAGAGTGGTTATGCCTGATGAGGCAGGCAGGTGAGTGGTTTGGAGCCAGCGGTCCCGGATTGTGAGAGGGATGTCTGACTGTCGGTTTAGGCCTGATCCCTGGCCTAAACCAGCAGTCGGACATCCCCTGAAGGGTCCCGGATTGCGAGAGGGTGCAGGCTGGGCTGAGGGACCCTCTGACCCCCTTCCCCCCCCAGACACGAATTTCATGCACCGGGCCTCTAGTTTCTAATGAAAGATCAGTATGTAAATTTTGGTGCAGAACTTAGAAGAATGGAGTGGCATTTGTATTTAGAAACACATATACACTACTCCTTCCATTCCTAAGCACTTGTTTATGTGAACAAAGTATGTTAGTTAGGGTAGGTTAAATGGGTATTACAAATAGACTCAAACGTGATTCAAACATAATCAAAGTTTATTTCTTAATCGGCAGATGCTCTCCAGCAGGTGGTGAATCAGAGGCCCAGGCTTGTGCCTCCACCATCCCTCAGGTCTTGTCATCATCTACGTCCAACCGGAAGGGTGCACAGTGGAGTACCTGCTTTCTTAATAGCCCAGAAATAGCACACATTACTTCTGTTTAGAGAGAACAAGTAACATGACTCCTGTGTCTCTCTGGGTCCAATCAGGAGAGGAAAACCACAAAGTAATTTGAATAGGGAAAGTTTAATGTGAAGAATTACTAACTGTAACAGGCGATCGGTATGACCAGGAATTGGCAGCTCAGGAAGAAAGGGATGGCAGATATGAAGAACGGATACTCACTCAGGGCTGGGACAGAGCCTAAGGAAGAGTCTCTACTTTCTCCTCTTCTCTCCTCGCCTCTCAAGGCTGAGATGCAAACTTTAGAGAGAGGTGTATCACCTGCAGATTCAATGATTTGTGAGACAGGCACAAACTCAGAAAAGCATGGTTTTTTGTTTGTTTGTTTTTTTGGGTTTTTTTTGTTTTTTTACAGTGAAAGGATACAGATAGATTAAAATCAGCAAAGCAAAAGGCACACAGGGTGGAGCCAGTTGCAGCTTCCATTGTTCCCTCTCAGAGGAGTCACATGGACAGCATTTATTCTCCCAGCAATGATGTGTGAAAACATCCGTGAAGTATTGCCAACTAGGGAATCTCGCCATGCCTTGGTGTTTAGGGTCTCTATGAGGGCTGGTCCACATGGCTGACCTTAGTTACTTAGTCTCCAGCCCTTCCAGAGGTCAACTGATACCTTGTAGCCCAAGGCCCCCTACCATAAACCACATTGTTAGCATAGATTAACATAGCATAGGCCCAATACACTATTCCCAGATAGGATATTCCAAGGGCTTGACAGTTATCTCCCAGGAGCCAGGCAAAGGCCAAATTTTTTTTGGAATGTGCAGGATTTGGACAATGTGAACCTGGTAAGTTAATCCTTTACTGTACGAGATGGCAGGGCTATGGCTCACTGGAGGGCAGAGAAATGCCTGGTTGGTGGAACTTGCTGGAAATCTAAGCTGCTCAAGGCACTTTGCTACAAAACTATCTGGGAGGGAAGCTGCTGGCTGCTGGGCACTGAGGAAGCTGTTATCACTTCAGGAATCTGCACACAGGAACTAATAAATCCCTCTTCTCCTTCAAAGTCACTCTAATGCCCTCTACTGACAAAGCTTCAGTGCCAGTTAGTAAAGGAAAAATATTTAAAGGGCCCGGATCCGTTTCACAGAGCAAACAAAAAGGGTGAATTTGAGCTGAGAGGCAACATATTAATAACCCGTAAGCTACAATAAAAGGGATGCCGGAGAATATAGCCAGTCACACATTTGGCTACAATCTTATTACCAAGGGAGAAAAGAAAAATTATTTTGGTCAACAGCTAGCATAATCTGTCACATGGTATAACTTAGCATTTACTTAAAATTGAAATTAGAAATAGAACTAGTGCTAAGCCCTATCTCATTCTTGTAGTGAACATATGGAAAAACCAATAACACTCCCATTCCAATGAGATCATTGAGAGATTCATTTCTGTCAAATTTCTACTTTTTATGTTTAATAATTACATATCAGATTTGGTTATATATTTATGCTGTTTTGATAAATTATGAACTGATAATTGTAATAATCACTCAATGCAAATTAATATTTAACTTGTAGAGTCTTACCATCAAAAGGAAATGTTAGAGCAAGATAAAAAAGTAGGATAAAGACTTCCAAGCACAAAAATGTATTATTGTATTAGGATAAAATTCTTTTGGGGACATACATGAAAATATGAGTTTAAGGATAAAAAGGAGTGACAAAAGTCTGCTAAAGAGATTGTGAAAAACGATAAAACATTTAAAAAATGTGTATTTGGTGATAATTAATGGTGATAATTTAGTGATGGTGGCAATTAAATTGCTAATGTAAATAGAATGCATTGTTAAATTGGAATAATTACATTTTAAAAGACAGAATTTACAATAAATTGAAAATTATACCATTTTCTACTTTAAAACATCCTCATCTGAGGATATGTTCATTGATTTTAGAGAGAGAAGAAGGGAGAGAGAGAGATATGAGAGAAACATTGATAGGTTTCTTCCTGTATGTGCTCCAACTGGGGATTGAACCTGCAACCTAGGTATGTGTCCTGACTGGGAATCGAACCCAAAAACTTTTTGGTGTATGAGATGATGCTCCAACCAACTGAGCCACCTGGCGGGGGCTATCCTTTTCAACTTTAAAAAATATGATGGAAAATGTTTAATGTCAACTTAAAATAGTGCTAAAGGATACCTAGCTTTTCAAAATTCTTTCATAGGGTATGTAAGCCAAAAATGTCAAAACTGCTGCTATAATTCATTATTGAATTCTCAACATCTGTCTTGGTACATGGTATTAATAGGTACCCAGTAAATAATATTTGAATTCAGTAAAGAAGAGAAGGAAGGAATGGCAAATAGATGTATAAACATAAATAATGTCCAGTATAGACAAAGGCTGTGAGAACCAGTAGTCTCCTGCTGAAACAAGTACAAATTAATACAGACTTTTTGGTGGGCCTTTTGCAGTTCATATAAATAGCCTTTAAATGTGCCTACCCTTTGCCCAAACAATCTATCTTCCTGGAATTTATCCTGAAAGTCACAAATAAATAAAGATGTTCATTATTATGTTTATTCATCCAATAGATATTTCTTAATTACTTACTTTAGAGATAAAGCAGTTAGCATAAGAGGCATGGTCCTGCCTTCATGAAATTTACAGTCTATTGGAGAAAACAATCAACTAACTTTCCAAATATGTGAATAATTAAGAATTGTGAGATGGGATATGAAAAAACACACACCAAACTAGTGAGTGCTGAAGAAGAGCACTCATATATTGGGACATAAGATCATATCTAGGAAGGCCAAGAAATTAAAATTATTCATTTACTTGCAAGATTAGTTGATTGTTTTCCCTGGGGTGGCTTTTGAATTGAGGATAAAAGAATGTGTGGGGGTTGAGCTGGATCGAGTTAGGGATAGACTCAGAGGCAGTGTAAAGTTTCAGGTCTAGGGAATAGTTTGTGTCAAGGAGGGAGCAAGGTATAATTGAGACACCAGAAGAAGGCAGGGTGCTAAACATCCTATCTAATAAAAGAGAAACATGGTAATTGGCGTACGACCGATACCCTTTTCATTGGCTAATCAGCGAGATATGCAAATTAACTGTCAGCCAAGATGGCGGCCGGCAGCCAGGCAGCTTGAAACTAACATGAGGCTTGGTTGCCTCAGTGACGGAGGAAACCAACGTTCCCCGCCTGCCGCTGCCTCTGAGCCGGCAGTTTAAGAAACTCTGTAACAAATACGCCCAACTTCAGCCAGCAGATTGGCAACATTGTAAGCAAAGGCCAGAAACCTACTTTCAGCCGGAGGCCTAAGAGCTGGAGCCAAGCCTCAAGCTAAAGCTGGCCCAGAATTAAAAAAAAAAAAAAAAAAAAAAAGGAAAAAAGGAGCGTTTGGGAGTTCAGTCACCCCAGCCTGAAAACAGCCCTCAGCCCCTCACCCAGACTGGCCAGACACCCCAGTGGGGACCCCCACCCTGATCCAGGACACCCTTCAGGGCAAACCAGCCGGCCCCACCCGTGCACCAGGCCTCTACCCTATATAGTAAAAGGGTAATATGCCTCCCAGCACCGGGATCAGCGGAGCCGTGAGGCCTCCCGGCACTGGAATCAGCATGACAGGGGGCAGCACCCAAACCCCCTGATCGCCCTGCGGCTCTGTGTGTGACAGGGGGCGGGGCCACAACCTCCCTATCCACCCTGCTCTGTGCCTGATAGGGAGGAGCTCCCCCCCCCCCCACGGGCCCTGCTCTGTGTGTGACGGGGTAGAGCCATAACCTCCCCCTTGGCCCTGCCCTGAGTGTGAGAGTGGCGGTGCCCCAACCCCCTGATCCGCCCTGCTCTGTGGGTGATAGAGGGCAGCACCCCAACCCCCTGATGGGCCCTGCTCTGTGTGTGACAGGGGGTTGCTCCACAACCTCCCCATCGACCCTGCCTTGAGTGTGACAGGGGGCGGTGCCCCAACTCCCCAATCAGCCCTGCTCTGAGCCCGACCAGGGGCTGCACCTAGGGATTGGGCCTGCCCTCTGCCACCCGGGAGCAGGCCTAAGCCAGCAGGTCGTTATCTCCCGAGGGGTCCCAGACTGCGAGAGGGCACAGGCCAGGCTGAGGGACCCCCCCCCCCCCCCCGAGTGCACAAATTTTTGTGCACCGGGCCTCTAGTCCTATATAATAAAAGCCTAATATGCTAAGTGTCTGGTTGTCTGGTCATCTGTTCAACCAATCAAAGTGTAATATGCTAATGATATGCTAAGGTTGCTCAACTGCTCGCTATGGTGTGCACTGACCAGCAGGGGGCAGACCTCTTACTGGTAGGTTAGCTTGTGGCTGGAGTCCAACCTGGAGCCCTCCCATGGTCCCTTCCTGGTTAGCCAACCTACCACACCCCTCCCTGGGTATTACAATGACATGGGGGGATCATGCACCAGTGGGGTCCCTTGGCCTGGCCTGCACCCTCTCGCAATCTTGGACTCCTCAGGGGATGTCGGAGAGCTGTTTTCAACCCAATCCCACAGGCCAGGCCGAGGGACCCCACTGGCGCATGAATTCGTGCACCAGGCCTCTAGTATAACATAAAAGAGAGAAAGTAGCAAGATGAAGCTGTAGAGATATGAAAGGACTCACCCTGTAAGGCCAAGGTAAGGAATTTAGTTTCATCCCAAGAAATGACTACAAATATTATTTGGAGGAATAATTAACATAAAATAAAATGCACAGAGTTCAGGTGTTCAGTTTTCCAAGTGTTGCCAAACATACATGTACCAATCACCCAAGCCAAGATGTAGAATATTTCTATTGCTGCAGAACCTCCCTCTACCCCTTTCCAAATAGTTCCTGCCCACCGATCCCCTGCTACCGCTTTCTGATTCTATCACCATAGTTTGTTCCTTCCTTGTTGCTGAGTAGTACAGTATTCTCCTATGTGGATACCACAACTTGTCTATCTGATCTCCTGTTGATGGACATTTGGGTTGTTTTTGGTGGCTATTGTGAATAAAGCTTCTAAACATATTCTTGCAGAGGTCTTTTTGTGAACACATGTTTATAACTGTCTTGGGTAAATATTTCAGATTGAAATTGTTGGGTCATAGGGTAGATGTATGTTTACCTTAATAAGAAACTGCCAAACAGTTTTCCAAAGTGGTTGTTGCATTTTATACTCCCCCAGAGTCATATCTTTGCCAACATTTGGTGCTCAAATTATTATTTTTGTTTGTTTGTTTGATTTTGGATGGAGATCACTTGGCTTGGTTTTGAATATATATTTGTGGTTCCTTAAATCTTTAGTAAAGGGGACTGCTTAAATATATTATATATGTACTTCGGAATAGCATGCAGCTAGGTATTGTAGGAGAATATTTCTTAGTATGGAAAGATGTTCAAGTATATTATTTAAAAAGTAATTTACAAAATTATGTATGATATAAATATGACCACATTTTAAAATTTAAATAACAATATAAAAAAGCCATCTGGAAATATGTGCAGTAAAGTGTTAACTGTGATTTCTAGTTGAATTTTTAGAATAGTTTTAAACTTGGCTGTGTTTTTTTTCTGGTTTTCTATAAAAAACATATGCCAATTGTGTAACATGAAAAAGAAAGTTATTTAAAAACACAACATTTCCAAAAAAAACCAATTTGAGCATAAAACAAGAATAGAGTCCCATGGAGATGGGAAAGGTGGTGATAATAGCATCTTAATTGCTCATTTATCCTCAAACAAACAAACAAACAAAAACCACTCTCAGGGCAGGATACCTGGCAGGGATTCCAGGGCCTCTTTCAGATTTTAAGAGAATGAAAATGAAAGGGCTAGTAAGAGGCTGGGCTGAATTCAAACCCAGGATTTTGGAACTATGAGCCTTCTCTGATCCCTGTCCCGGACTGAGGGTAAACTCAAACCTCCTTTGGATCCCAGTAGTATTGATCAGTTTTGTCTATTCTCTCTCTCCCTTTATGGAAATGGCTTGTGCAAGTAATCCATACCTCCATGTTACTAATTTAGTCCCAGTCCTCACCCTACTGTACACATCAGAAGCGTCTGTCATAGTTGGTGTCTCCATTCTTCTGGAAATAGCCTCCTGGTTATTCCTATTTCATTAGCCATTCTTTTTCAGTCTCCTCTGATGGTTCTTCATCTCTCTTATTCTTAATCTTGGAGTGCCTCAGGGCTCAGTCCTGGAAACTTTTTTTTTTCAGTCTATTCTTATTCCCTAATGATCTCATCCAGTCTTAGCTTTAAATACTCTTTACACATTGATGACTCTTAATTTCTATTTCCGGCCTGGATGTCTCCCCTAGACTTGTATATCCAAATCACCATTCCCATTTGGATTTACAAGAGGCACCTAAAGTCAATATGTTCCAAACAGGATGCCTGTTCTTCCCCCACTCCCACCTCCAATTTTTTCTCCTCAGTCTTATTCTTCTCAGTAAATGGAAATGTCAACACTTGTGCTCAGGCCAAAAACCTTGGAGCCACAACTGACTTCCTTGTCTCTACACATCCAAAACCTATTGGCTCTACCATAACAATATATCCAAATTATGACCTCCTTATGCCCTGGATAAAGCCACTGTCTCACTTCACCTGGATTACTATAATAGCCTACTACTTGGTCTTGCTCCCCTACAATCTATTTTCAATTCAGAAGCTTAGGCCAGGATGGCCCAGCAATCATCTAGTTAATCCAGTCAACCTCAGAGCTGGGGCCAGAATCCCTGTCTAGTTCTCTTTCCAGTGTAGCCACGGTGAACACTCCAAGAAAGTAATTTTGGAGGCTAACAGCCGTATTTTCAATTTCAACAAAGTGTTACCATTTAAGAAAGTCTGCCAAAAAGATAATGGGAATGAAAAAGTGCTCTGTAAACTGTAAAGTGCTATCCAAAGGTTAGCTCTCTGAGGTTCACTGCCAAGGTCAACAAACCCAGGCGGGTGTAGAGCCAGCTCTTAAATTGGAGGAGCTAACAGAAGGCTGGCCATGCAAGGGGTCCCTCCTGAATGGGACACGAGCGTTATTTGCCGAGATCAAAAGGACTCTGGGGCTTATCTGTGTGGTACTCTCATCCCCACCCTCTATTTTAAGTACAACCTATATGCTGAATAAAATTAATGCTCTCATGTTAGAACTGATGATTTTTCTCTCTACTCCCACTCCCCTTTTGCTTGTGTTTGAGAGGCCACACACTGAACTCCAGCCACCTGTACCACTGGGCAACAAACTGTCTGTCCAAGGTTTCCAACCAACTGGAAACATGAGTGTTTTTCTCCCACGTTCGTTTACATTTGTCCCAGCTGCATTCGAATTTAGATTCTACACATACTCTGGCTTTCAAAAGCACATTCTTTTGCCCTCACACTACCTCTTTGTCATTGAATAACTGAATAAGCATTGTTTCCTTGGCTTGGCTGGTGAAAAGGGACCTCGATGAAGAGTAAACTTCACATTTTCTGGGCTTCCTTATCCTAGCGCCCAGCATGAAAAGGGCGGCCCAGTGTTTGGTGACCTCCCGAGTTAGGTTAATGACCTGGGTCTGGGCCCGGGCTGGATAATGAGCCCGTGAATAATGGGACGCTGATTGTCAAAGCCTTATCATGGTGGAGCTGAGGCAGAGCTGCTTTGTCCTGGGCTCCTCTGCCTTCTCCCCAAGCATCTTAATCTGTCCGAGCTAATGGGTTTATGTGGCAGACATTCATTCCTCACAAGCTCCCATTCAAGCGGCTGTGCACCCATTCGGTCTCAGATGTTTTTACACTTAAGGGCTTGTAAAATGCCCTTAAGAGAGAAAGTAGATAAACTTACAGAAAGCCTTCTGTTATAGGCTTGAAAAAGGGCTCTACTTATTCCTCTACTGTAACAGGAGTCCTGAAAAGCCCAAGGTAAGCTGCGGAAAAAGGCTGAAATGGGAACACCAACAGGCATAATACTGCACACAGCCCTGCAAACTTTATTTTGTCCCAGATTTTTCCCAAGTGAACCCATGAGAAAAAGACAAATTCGGATGATTTTTGCACTGCTGCAGGGTCAGAAAAAACAAAGCAGGCAAGAGTTCCCTAAGTTTTTGCTGTTGTTGTTCTCGAGGGACCAACTATTAGTAAAATTGTTACTTTTAAGATCAAAACTTATTTCAGGAAAATTAGGAAATAAATGATCTTCTCGAGTTTTTACTGGTTTTCAAAAGTATCTGTGTAAGAGGCTGAGCTAGAGTCATTCTGGAACTCTTAAGTCCTGGCTAGTTAGTAATCTTTTTACACAACTCAGAGCCCAGACACGAGCTATGTTTTAAAAAATATTAAGTGTTGCCCGACTGGCATGGCTCAGTGGTTAACCAAATCATGGTTCGATTCCCAGTAAGGGCACAAGCCTGGGTTGTGGGCTCAATCCCCAGTGTGGGGCATGCAGGAGGCAGGCAAACAATGATTTTCTCTCATTATTGATGTTTCTATCTCTCTCTCCCTCTACCTTCCTCTATGAAATCAATAAAAATATCTTAAAACAAATACTAAAGTGTTGGTGATTAGGTGGGCCCAAGGGGATGGGGTGGCCTCAGCTCACCACTGGCTGGGAAAAGGACCTCTTCCTCCTCTCTTTTGGATCCACATTTCAGCCAGAGTTTAAGAGGTGAGGCCAAAGAGCAGCTGCATTCTCTATTTCTAGGTAACAGTTCCCTACACTACTCTCACCTCCACAATCCTGGGTAACGCTCAACAGTTGAGAGACAATGAGAGAGGGAGGGAGAGAGGGGGAGAGAGAAAGAGACATAGCCAGGTGGCTTCTGCTTGCTTTAAAATCAGACACAGAGGGCAAGAAAGAGGCGGGTTTCAGACACTTGGTAAACTGAAAGCAAACTTCTTTATTGTACACAGTACAGAATATAACGCAGCTTGGCAGGATGCATACGGCCCTGCGCAGGGGGAAGTATTTCAAATCAACTGGCAGGTTAAAGCCTTTCTGCACTGTAGACTTTCCACACTCTGGAAAAGAAGCAAACCAAAACAAACAAACAAACAAAAATAAAACCCTCCGGGAGGTGCATGAGTCCGATGGGAATGCAACGGTGATGCCTCCATCCTACGCCCCTGACAGCACAGGCCACGCGGTCACAGCAGGGAGGGGGACCTCAGGCTACACGATTATTTTCATTCTTGCTAAGATAGCATAAACCCATTAAAAAAACCAAACCAACCCAGAAAACCCAAACCAGGATAAGCAAAGGAAGGAAAAAACAAATCCTATACAGCATTTACAACAAATAAATCTCTAGCCAGCTGGGGATAAAATATGCATCTATGTATATAGACTATGTGTAGGTTAGAAAGCTATAAATATGGTTTGAAAAAGAGTCCCTTGATTAGAGTACAATGCTAATGAAGGCCCAAGCTATAGGTTCAACACCTTTGTGGGCTTAAGTCGCTTCCAACAGAGGAAAACCTTGTGTTTCCATAGCTATAAAACACACCCCTTCCCCCGTGACCCTCTTCACCAATGTGCTGCCGGTCACAGGGGGGACAGGAAAACAATTCATGGCAGGCGTCACCCTCGCGGAGCCCACGCTGTCCTTCGCGCGTGGAGCAGCACAGTTATTCTCAGCGCTAAGTGTCACGGGAGCAGAGTCAACAGAGCAGGCCGGCAGCAGCGAGGTGCTACCGCCTCTTTTCTAATGAACGTTTCCTCTACATTGAGCTCAGCTTCCACATAGCTTTAGCTGGGTTGTTTAAAACTTCAGTATAATACAGCAACCAGATAAGCTTTTTATTTTTTTTTTTTTAAGGTGGCAGGAAACTAAAATGCTAGCACTGTTTACCTGTCAGTGTCACATGTAAGTCTCAAACCCTATGGAATCATATGCAGGGTTTAAAGTCCAAGAATGAAAGAAAAAGGAAAAACAAAACGAACTGATGAAACGGAAGTTGTCATCAGTCATACCCAGGGACGCGTCCCCTGGGTTCCCACCAGGTGACCAGGTTCCAAATGGACATGACATGTATTATGTACATTTGCTTTCCAGAGAGGGTGTGTTAGAGACCGTGGGGAACTATACACATAGAATCTAAGCGGCGTGTTCAGGCTGCCCTGCACACCTCGAAAATGTACAACTCAGGTGCAAGTGTTCCGTCAGGCTGTCTGGTGCAGAAAGCACAAAGTGGGCAGTGAAGTGGGCTTGTACACGGCTGAGGGGAAGCCCCCACAAAGCCCCTTTCAAGCTGCAGCGTCTTCATAAGTCGGCACTGCCCCATCTAAGGGATGCAGCGCAGTTACCAAAAGGTTTGGTGTTTTTTGTTTTTTGTTTTTTTTGCTTTAAATACCAAAACTACAAAAATCAGTTTATAAACTGTTTTTCCAAAACAACCACCAAAACAAAACAATCCCCCAAATCAAAGCAAAACAAAATACTGTCAAAGTGTTAATCACCCTTCTCCTAAAATTAAAGCCATCCGCACAGAGCCATGTGACTGGGAAAAGAAAAGGGGGCTTGTTCTACTTGGTGACCACATGGCCAGAAGGTTCCCAGGAGTAGCAATGCTAATTATTTGAGAACCATGGAGTGGGTAACAGCTGTTCTGACTTTCCCCCTTTTTTCTAAACCAAGGGGAAACATTATAGATTGAGCTAGATGAGCTCTCTGAATTTTATGATATATTTTTAACCCTTCGTGGTTTGAGCCTCCCCAACTTAGCCTACCTACTATCCTTTGGGTTTGTGGTTTCATTTTCAATAAATTGTGCAAATCAGAGCCCTTCTATGTAAAGGCATTTAGTAGTTCGTGATCAATGCAGATTGTCACACTCTCCCCCAGTTTGTGGGTACTAACCTGAACAAGGTATTGCTTTGCATATATTGTCCATGGGAAGGAGGCTCCATTGCAATCTCTTCCCAGAAACCCTGTCAGGATCAGAGCTGAGGCACCAGCCTTTTGGAGGTTTCTCTGCCCCTCCCTGTTCCCACTCCCCAGCCAAGGTGTCTGTCTTTAAGGGTGCCAATCCAGAGACAGCTTGGGTTCTCCAGATAATACTCAAAGGGCAAGTTTTAGGAACAGCCAAAAACACAAACAAAACCACTGCCCTCATTTGCCTGAATGGGAACTGCTAGCTCTAGGGTTTGGCCACTCAACCATTCAGAAACTTAGTAAGCAAAGCCTTCAGCATAGGGGAGGCTGCTGCAGCGATCCATGTCCAGGAGGTAAGCAGGGTTGTCTTCAAAGTGGGTCAGCGGCAGGGTGTCCTCCTCGTTGAGGTGGCACTCGGACTCTGCTTTCAGGAACGGGCGCTGGTTGTCAGGGAAGGCCATGGAGAAAAGGGCATCCGGGTCACAGACAAACTTGTAGACGTATCGCTCCCCGGCCACCTGAGAGAGAAAACACACCTAATAAGGCCCAGCTGGAACAGGGCATGGTGGGGACCAAGGGAAGAATAATGATATATTTTTAAGTCACCAAGCTCGCAGGAAGCCAGGGACCAAAGGAGGCTCATTAGTAACTGATTATCCAAATCATGCAGATTTATTTTGATAAATCTTGGGGACCTGCTACCTGCCAAGTGTTGTGTTGACACCACAGCTCAGCAGTTGAGATATCTGAATTTCATATTCACACTAGATGGGCTCACTGTCTTACAGTCACAACTTAGAAAGAATGAGTATCTGAGGTTGGCGCTTGGTGTTACGAGGAAGTACAATGGCTTCGGCATTGAAAGGTACAAAGCCGAAGCCAGGTCATGATTTCAGTCACTTCCAAAGTTCAATCTCCACAATAAGCTTTGTTATTTTGAAGGGCTAGGAATTTGATCAGACAGCCTATGTGGAAATTTTAAGTTTGTTCCAAAGCCAAAAAGAATTGCTTCTTGGCTTACCTGCAGTTTTAAATTGCTCATTCCATGGTTCTGTTACACTGAGGAACTGATAACTACTTTATATGGATTTACGCATCATAACACTATTTAGCACCAAAAAGCCTTGATTATCCAAAGGCCTCATGATGTAGCTGATGAGCAACCTAGGTCACTGGGAACCATTCTCTGCTGGTTGTTTAGCATCCCATACCTCCAAAAATCAAACCCGAAAATCAGCTTCGCTGGTAATACAGACATACACTTAACCATTCGTATTTAGTTTTTCTAAGCCACAGTTTTACATTAAATCTCTGGTTCCCCACCTTAAGAGTTGGTTACTTCTCTAACATTTTTGAGAGCATTAAACCAACATATTTGAAGGTCTAGAATGCTTTAACAACTAAAGACTTCAACGAAACTCTTGTGAGATGCAAGTCAATTCCCACACATGCTCCTTTATGGACACAATAACTGGCCTAAGTGTCTGGACATTTTCGTAATTAGAGGCAGTTTAAGTAAAGCAGAGGAGCCTAATTTTCCCATGATTTGTTCCACACACAACCTCTGGTTTTCATGTACACCCAAGAGCAATAAAGGTACTCTTTATATCTCATTTGACTCTTGTCTTAAGTTTGCTTTTCCAAGACTTTCTCCTACCACAGAACCACTTATGAGGCTGACATTTTCTCCAGTAAGAACTTGAGAAGACCACTTATTTTCTAATTTTCTCCAGCCAGCCATTATAAACAGCCTTATTGCAGAAGCCCTTGACATTCTCTTTGAATGTGGTCAGAGCGGTTTGTGTCTCTCATAACTTCTCACCTTCTGCATGATGCCCTTCTCATAGTAATAGCGTAGAGAGCGGCTGAGCTTGTCGTAGTTCATGGCTGGCCGGTTCTTCTGGATACCCCAACGCCGAGCAACCTGAAGAGACAGGGACGCAATGGAAACTCATTCCCTGGGCCTAGTGGTCTTCTGCTGACCCAGGAGAGCCGGGTCTGTACTCTGACTGATCTGGTCAATGCTCCATTTCCCTGACCTGAAACGAAAAGCACCTCAAGACTAAACATTCCACAAAGGTGATGATTGGGTCACAGCGGCTAAGAGGTGAGACCTAGAGGTGGAAGAATGCTAGCACTGTAGATTACAGAGGGCTTGGATAATGTCCCAGAGGAAGCAGGCCCTCTACTGTTTCTCCACATATGAATTATTGACCAATACCCGTAGACCATTAACATGTTGCCATTAAGTGCTATAGTTTCTGTAGCAGTCAATAAGGAATGATTAGAATGGTCATTCCTGAAACATTAGAAACACACTAGTGAGTTGCTAATGGGCCAGCAGAGCAAAAGTTCAATTCTAATAAGATTGGAGAGGGGCTGGGAGATGTTTACTTATTGCAGCTCATGGAATAAGGGGGAACCAGATCATTTCAGCCCGCTGCCATCCAATCCCCTGCTCCCAGAGGACTTGCAGAATGGACATTAAAACATGTAGCACCATTATCCACTTAATGAAAAATTAACAGGTTTCCCCCAACAGTTCTGAAGTGCATTATCCCACCCAGTCCACCTAAGGTGCAGTGATGGGGAGAAGTAATTGGAGCTCTGGGCAAAAAAAGTCTTATAGCCAAAAAACTTCCTAGTAGAGTTTACCCAATTCTCAGGACAGCCAAGCAAGTTCTGTTCTCAAGAGCCCAAATCCTGCCTATAAAGATGACTATCAAGGCAGGAAAAGAACAACCCTAGAAATGTGAGTCTTCTCAGAGGTCTTTAAATATATGCAAACCAGGGGTCAGGTTTTGAACATTTTAAGTCAGTTTTGGCAACTTTTTAAAAAAAGCAAAATAACTATATTAAAACACCAAATGTTAAATATGGAATGGGAAGTAGGGAGATTGCAAGTGGAAAAGTAGATCATAAAACAGCATTCTGCTGAAAGTATTTGGGCAGGATGAAAACAACATCTGAATTCAGGATTCTAAAATGACCTTTAATAAATACCAGAAATGATCTGATAAGTAAGGAGGAATGCATCTGTCCTAATTACATTAGAATAATTTAATAGCCATGATTCCACTCTGCCTTGCAAGAAACTGTGAAAGTTAAATTTCCATTCGTTTACTTCCTGCCCCTATGCACACACGATGTCCTGGCTCTCCTCCTTTTTCCATAATGCATCCATTCAGCTCTATCTCTGAAACAGCCAAAAGGGCAAAATTAACCAAAAATTACATCTGGAAATAGTAGTGTAAAGGGAAACCTGCTACCCTAATATATGTTCTTCCACCCTGGCTCAATAGAAATGAGACTATGAAACTGTACTTAAACTACTGTCAGCCACAAGTGACGCAGGGACCCTTAAAAGAAGCCCAGCCTCATCACTTTAGTATATTTAGTGGTGGAAAACATTCTTGAATATTCCTCCGCTTCTGCCACAACCTCTCTTTGCAGTCACTTGCTTATGCAATAGCTTACTGGAGAGAGGTTTTGTATATGCACAGACTTCAAAGCATCTGTGGTAGCCATAGTTACTGACTCATCCTCCTGGGCCAGGGCCCTATGATTCAGTAGCCTTCACCAGGGCTGCTCCTTCTGCAGTAATGCATAATGTGGCACAACTGCAGAGCAGCTGGGAATTAGGGCTGCCTCATTTCTGGGGTGAGGGGAGCAGGGAATGGTTTGTTACCAGCTCTTTTTGCCTTTCATCTTTCCCAACCATTCCTTTGATAGCAGGCATCTTGAGGATGGAGGCTGAAGGAGTTAAAAAAAAAAAATCCACATATCTTTTCCTCCCTTTTCAAGAGAGAGCAGCCATAGCACGGGGAGCGGTTCTTTCTGCAGCCCATCCTTTTACACCTCCCATGGCATCAGTTATCTGCCACATGTTCAACAAACAACCCTACCCCCAAAATATTCATTAATGCAGATTCACAGTTAAAATGGCTCCAGATTAAAGCCGAGTCAGTCATAATTGAGAGGGTGCTAAGCTGGACGACTATCAAAAGACATTTGATTAGGGGGCCTGCCAAAACGCAGTTCTAAAACCACAATTTCCATGCACAGTGTAATGGATATGATGGATAATTACCCAGAGTGCACTACTCAGCCACACAGCTGCCTACAATTACGTCCCAAACAGCTTCCTCCTCCACTTCACCCTCCCCGCTCCCCCCATGACGACTTCTTACAGCTTTTCCGAGGAGTTGGTATCTTCCTGACATTAACAAGAGAAGGGCCCGCAAGGAGTACAGTGGGAAAAACACACCACAAATGCTGCCTGTCCCGAGGTAAAGTGCAGAGATGGAACAGAGCCGTCCTGGGTGAAGAGCCTGGAACATTCAGGGTTCATGGAATGCCTGGGATGGCAAGGTGGGGTGGGAAGGAGCACTTCCTGGAGAAACGAAGCTGCCCAATCAGCCGAGGGGGGCTCCAGGCCACCACGGGCCTCATGTGACTTGGCCGCTTGGCATTTATGAGCATTCTGGATTAATATTAGTTTCTTTATTGAGAAAGCAGAGGCCCTTTGCCATCTGTTCATCATTTTCTTTACCACTGGTAGGAGAGCAGAAGATTCAATAACAGCTTTACAAAGGGTCATAACCAGGTTCACCTGCAGCTGTACAGCCTGTGCTTAGGCCCGAGGCAGTGGCAATAAAGTAATAAAAGCTCCTGTTTGTGCAACAGGATAAATCAATAAGGGCTGCCGCAGGGCAGATTTACTGTCACAAAGCCTCGGAGAGTCTAGGCGACAGGCTTTCCTCAAGCCTCACATAAACCAGGCCGCGTTATGAGGAACAGAGAGCGGGCCGATGGCTCCCCAGTATGGCTGGAGGCCGAAAACATGGCTCCATTTCCACATGACTTAGCCATAAAGAAACGCTTAGAAACACAACAGTACTGGACTCTGGCTTTGAAGGTAGACTGAGTACTGACAGAAACCATTTATAACATGGAATGTTGACACATTTCCATTTTCGTGAGTGATACAAGGTAAGGAACACCATACGTGCATCTCCTTTTATAACTGCCTCCAATCCACACATTCTCCTCTTAACTTCTGGACCATTGTCTTCTTCCAAATCAAGTGCCAGGTTGTTACCTTCTGCTGTTAGCCCTCATACCAACTTAACCCCTTAGTGTGCTAACCTGAGCCCTGGAATTAATGGAACAACATTTAAAACTGCAGTTCTTGCTTAAATGTTTTCTAAGAACATTGTTCTCATTTCAATTACACATACCCAAAGATACTTATGCTCTGCTGACTTAATATATAACACACCTAAGTACATGATACTCTACGAAGCACATGCAAGATTTTCAGGGCTGTTACTTCTTCTCATTTATAATCTCTCTAGAATCTAAGTCAAATAGAAATTAAAAATCAATCCCTTTGGAATATGCCAAACTGAGAGTCTAATTTAATTTACTTTGTTATGTGATATTCAGGTAAGGGGTTCTGTAATATGTCTTCCCCACTGAAGAAATGGTACTGGTTCTGTCCGTAGGCCTTTTTGTCAATAGTTCTGAGCAATAGACAGTAATAATGTTAACAATGTTTCTTTTTCTATTAACAAAATAACTAAGGTTTTGTCATCTTTCAACTATTGTGATGTCACATAATATAGTTTTATCTCTGATAATTTCATTTCTTTAGGTTAGAGCTATTTGAAATATGTATTGGGGTAGCTGCATCCTGTAATATACTACCAAAGCATCACACAAATATTCTGTAGCTCCACATATAGGCTATGACACATAAGGGCCGACACCAAAACAAGTTTATCACTGAAACAACACTTGTAAACAACTTTTCAAGGCGAAAAACAGGCCCCATTTAGATCTTTATGGCCAACTCCCCAGACTTTGTAGAAGTGATACTAATGCGTTTTAATGTATTTTACAGTGGAGAATCTGCCTGTCTGTGAATTGTAAACTGACCTCTGGATAATAGGAAGGGCACCGCCAAGCCCACTGACCAGGCCGGATCTGAATGAGAAGAGCATATTTAACACTGTAAAAGCCTCAATGCAGAACTAAACAAGAGCAAACATCAGCACCATCTACACATAAAAAATCATTCGAGTCCAGCATCCAATGCTCACCTCCTCAGGTTCTATCAGCTTGAACTCCATGCCTCGGCCTGTCCAGGCAATGAAGTGGGCATTGGCTGGGTCATCCAGAAGGGTAACCAGGAACTGCCACAGCTGAAGGGAGCCTCGCCTCTGGTAAGGGGGCCCCTCACGATACATGGTGGGCTCTTGTTTGACTTTGCCTGTTTGGGACAAAGGTACACATGCAGTACTTTAATCTTTAGTATTTCAGGTGGTTTGGGCAAAAAAGAGTTAATGCTAATCTGCTATTAATAAGACTGAGGGAGGTGCTCTGACATCCCTGCGCCTCCGGCTTAGCAACAAACCGGAGAGGGCTGCTCACCTTCCAGTCTCTCAGGAACAACACAAGTGTCATCGAAGTACAACCGGGGATCTTTTTCATATGAAAAGCCTGAAGGAGAAGTTAAAAAGAAAGACCACGTTGCTTAACAAATTCTCTTTGTGTTCTATTAAAATTCTGGATCTAAGAACTAAAATGGGATTCTATCCTTTTGGGCCCTAAGCCCCATTAACGGAAATACTGATGCCAGACTGACTTTTCGGGGACTTCAAAAGGACTCGGGCCTTCGCGTTCTGATGTATTCACCAGAGCTTCAGAGCGGCCCTGCTTGGAGAGCTAAGACTGCAGGGAAGCACCGAGTCACCAGAAGTTCCTTCACACCTTGCTTCTGATGTCTGCATGGATCAGTGTTGCTGTGACTAAGGCTTTATATCTGAAAAGACATCTCATCTATTTCAGTCGGCCTAGCCACATGGATTTGATTGATCTGTGCATAGTCTCGCCATTTTCAACCTTTCTCTGTTGAGGCTGCCCACATACCTCATTCAATTACGAAAGAGTTTGGAGGAGAGAGAGGATCGCCCATTGAGTAAAGGCTTGGGCCTGTGGAGGATTTCGCGGAGTAATAACTTAAAAAGCATGTTGCAGTAATAACCAGGCACATGGAAGGAATCTGAAGAGACGTTCTAGCAATAAAACTTATTTTACAGATAACAAAACAGAGATCAAGAAGGGGGAACTGACTGGTCCAATAACACATGTATGTGGAAATGAAAGGAAGCCAGGGCAGAAAGTTAAAGGGGTCAAGAAGAAGGAAAGAATGTCCTGTATTCAATCCACAAAAACCCTTAATATGCATTCCATGCTGACCACCATGTCACCAGGCATCCTGACAAGATCAGCGGTTCAAATCAAAGCCACTTAATAGACAGGCTTGATGGGGACCACATCTCTCCCCATGGTCTGGCCTGCTTCCGGGTGTGAGCACTCCAGTATACTCTCCTCCACCAGCACACTTCTCAGGAGAAAGCACCAGGGGCTCCCGTCTGGTAAACGATGCTCCCTGTGCTCAGTTCTCTGGTCCACAAACCTGGCTGTGTAGTACAGGTGTATGCATGCCAGGTCTGCAGTGGGGACAGGCAGGGGGAGGCACTCTATAGTGAAGGGCTATCTTAGATTTTGAGAGGGATTTGCTATAACTTGAAAAATCCACAGGTAAAGGTGCCAAGAAACAATCTGTTCTTTCTTCATGATCAGTCCAGACCAAGTTCTTGGCAGGACCAGCACCATTTTTAAGAGGCCTGGAAGTGGGAAAACACTGCCCAATTTAAAGGAAACTGAGATTTTTTTGAGGTTTGAATGATTTTTTGTTTCCTCAGCTCTAAGCACTATTTCTCTGTTTGCTTAATTACCTCAAAGGATGTATAATTTTATTGTCATTTATTTATTATTTAATTCAGTAAATATTTTTGCCAGGCACTGCGCTGGAAGGAGGTAGACATGAGAAGACTATGGATTTGGTGCTTGTGCTCATGGAGCTCGCATCCCAATTGATGGACACAGACAATTAAGTAGGAAAAAAATAAATAAATGAGACATGGTGTGGTATGGAACATTTAAAGAGTGTAGGCCCTAGAGCCAGACTGACGGACCTAGATTAGCTGTGTGACCTTGAACAAGTTAATTAATTTTTCTGTGCTCCAGTTTCCTCATATGAAGACTAGGGAAGATAATAATTCCTACCTTATAAGGTTGTGAGAATTTAACGAGTTAATATATATTCTGCTCCATGGATCTATTTATCTTTATACTGCCGTGCCAAGAATAGCTCCTGGTAGATAAGTGTGCAATAAATGATAATTGAAAAAAGTTAAGATAGTTAATTGTACATTGTGATAAGTACTATTAAGAAATTAATTGAATAATGGGAGAACTTTATCTTCTATTCTCTCTCATAGATTCTAAATTCCTTGAGGATAAGGACCATGTTCTGAATTTCTTCATATCTTCATAGCACCTGATACATAATAAGTGCTCAATTAAGTATTTGAATAAATGAGAGAATACACAGTCTCCATTAAAAAAGACTTAGGAATACAATGCTAACTTTTAAATCAGGAATTCAGTGACTCCTATAATACATTTATTTTCCAATTTGATTAGAAAACTGACTTTTATGACAAACTGTAATACTTTATACTACCAACAAGAGTTACATCATGCTTTTTGCCTTGTTTGCCAGAAAACTATATATTCCTGATTTTCCATATGGATTTTGGTAACTCCAGTGGTGTTTGAATGGACTTATGATAGTCATTATAAATATACTACTTCAAAGTTCACACACCTGTTACACTTGCTGTGTTATTTTTAGAGCTTTTCTTCCTCTAACGTAAAGATAATGCAGTTATAATATACCGGGAGAAAATGTAAAACTAGATTACCTTCTAGGTTTGGTTTTCAAACTAATCAGATGAAGGCCTGCCCATGAGTATCGTTTTGATGTATTTTGTGGTTTCTAGTTATCACCACATGTGATTCTCTAAAACATCTGGAAGATGCTGTTGGTTTAAGTGAAATGTAAGTCAGTTGAATTTGCGCCAGCAATTACATCAGTTGTGGCTACAACTATCTAATCACTCAAATAAAGGTGGCAGGAAGGAAGGACCTGTTTGAGGAGCAAAGTAGAAATGAGAGATTCAAAATAGTATGCAAAGATTCCAGGTGAACGCTAAGGCAAGATGGCTATCTTAGTAATCACAGATGCCAATCAGAAACACTTGTTCCACTAACTGTTTCACAGGCATCTGTGGTCAAGCCTGTATACGGAGGGAAAAACCATGTCAGAATAATTTAGAGCAATTAAAAATGCAGGTCTCTTTGCAACAAACTTCTTCACTGTGTGGGGGCAGGGAAAGGAATGGGAAAGAGTGGGCAACGAACACAAACTCACCAGGTATTTTGTGTGTAGTAAGCAGCCCAATGCCTTACTAAAAATATTTCCTTTAAGAGCATGCTCCTTTCTAAATGTTGTAATTATGCAAAATGTTTTCCTCCCTCTTCCCCCCAACTCCCTCTTATTTTGCCTGCTGCAGACATCAATTGATTCTGTAGAAACATTCGGGAACCTGGAAGAGAGCCCCACACAGCTGTGCTGATCACAGTCAGAGGTCCAATAGAAGCCCTTCCTTCCCAGGGCTGGACACGCACTCTGATGATCTCAGTGCCCTGTGCAACAACACCTGGTCTCCCCTCCAACCAAGCCAGTGGGAAATAATTTTTCATTGAAACCACTCTTGTGAACCACTCACTTACAAAAACCAGCCAATGTTTCATAGTGCTGTTTTACTAATTCTTTCAACCTTCCTCTAAAACTCTAGAGCAGTGGTTCTCAACCTTAGCTGCACATTAGAATCACCTGGGAATCTTTTTAAAATCCTGATTTCTGGGCCTCATCCTCCGGAAATTCTGTTTCTTTGTTACTAATGTTGTGGCCTCACCCTATAACAAAGAAACAGAATTTCCGGAGGATGAGGCCCAGAAATCAGGATTTTAAAAAGATTCCCAGGTGATTCTAATATGCAGCCAAGGTTGAGAACCACTGCTCTAGAGAACAGTGGTTGTCAGTTTTGGATGCACATTAGAATCACCTGGGGAGTTTTAGTGGCTACTAACCCCTGGGTTCCACCCCAGAATTTCTGCTTAATGGTCTGGGTGAAGCCTGGATATCAAATGTTTTAAAAGCTCCTCAGGTGATTCTAATGTGGAGCCAAAGCTCAGACTCCCTGCTCTATACACTGGGGCCTTGACTTACAAGTGTCCCACTAACGAGTTTTTTGAGATACCAGCTGTCTCTCGGGGGATTTTTTGCATTGAGTTGATAGAGTAATTTGGGTTAACGAGCTCCTTAACGAGCTCGGTCTCGGAACGAATTAAACTCGAATTAAACTCGTAAGTCAAGGCCCCACTGTAGTAGTTCTCAGACTTGAATGTGCATCCGATCACCTGGCTTGTTAAAACATGGATTGCTGGGAGTTTCTTATTCACCAGGTCTGGGTGGGTACTGAGAATTTGAATTTCTAACAAGTTCCAGGTGAAGGTTATGCCCTGGGTTTGACGAATCACTGCTCTAGATATTTATGGAGTGATTAATTTAACAGAAAATAAAACATACTTCTGGGGAAGCTGTTCTAAGGAAAAAGCTCTCCCCTGTTTCAATATTCAGAAGAGAAGTCCTGAACCTACCATCTCAAGTCATGACATAATTCCTAAGTTCCAGTTTAGGCCGAATGTGTTATATTCAGCTGTGTAATCTCCTTGTATGGAAATGTGGAAAACTGATTGGTCCACCTTTTCTTCACATTCTCCCCTGAACTCCTAAAGTTAGGGTCATTGCTATTGAAAATGCTGGCAGCCCTCAGTGCTCAGGAGCCTCAGACTGTGTGTGCAAAATAACAGAAGAATATGATCAACTAGCTCTCATATTCATGAGCTAAGGATGGTTTAAAGTTTAAACTATGATCTCAAATCTTAGCCTGGAAACTGAGCAATTTTAAGCTTCCTTGAATACTTTTCTTTTTTGAAGTTACTTACCTTCATGGCTGTTGGAGAAATAGCCCCCTCTCATGTAGGTTGACTGGCAGTTAGGCACTTCTGAAAGAGAAACACAGACAGGCACACTCTCGTCAATCATTTCTGTGGTGAGTCATCACAACAATCAAACTGCAGCTCTGCAGTGAAGCCCTAACCTTCTCCTGCTCCAAGGTCATGTCATTTTGGTTTTGTCCTGGGAAAGAGGTACCACCCTAATAACCAACATGGAAAACACCATATAACCCACCATCTGAAAGGAGGACTCTTGACTCCTAAATCGAGAACTGAGAGAAAAAAAATGTCTCATTCTCACAACTTGCTCATTTAGAAATTAGTTTAGCACCAAACTTGATGAGAGAGTAGAAGAAATTGGTAGAAGAAATTGGCTTTTAAAAGGCCAAGGTTGGCCTTCTGCCTATAACAACTCTGCGGCTTTGGGATTTTGGACGGGGAGGAGGGTCACTAAGATCTTCCCAATGTACTCTTTATAGCTGAGGGTCACATCCAGTTCTGCTGTAAGAGGTGAAGGTATTTTTAGGCCAAAGAGATTAGGGGATCTGAAGCTATGAAGCTAGGACAAGAACTGGCAGGAGTGGATTTGGCAAGTACATTTGCACCATGCTGGACCTGTCAGAATGGAACCCCTGCACAGCCATCTCTTCTTCTGGCATCATGTTTTCAAGACAGTGAGTTGAGTTGTGTCTATGCAGGGCAAGCCTGCCTACATACCAGGACACCACTCAGACCAAAGAATTACAGATATGGTAACATCTGCTGAGTGTCTTGCTATAAGGGAGTGGGATGGGGTAAAAAACTGGTCAGGACAGAATAAAATGTCAATCCCAAAGTAAAAATGTTTCTGGTCATGCCTACTCCTGAGAATAATACATCAAAGCCTTCAGGAGGAATGCCAATGGGAACTTTACAAGTTATTGATACCTGTACTTGGTGATTTTTCTATCATAAAGCAACAGATGTCTCCCGTCTGCTTACCTCCTCAACCTTTTTCATAACCAATTTCTGCCTGAATTTAGCAACCTATGTATTATCTCAAAAAAGGCCATTGAGTAAATTCTATAACCTATTTCATTTGCAAAATCCATTCAAGTATATACTGCCCTGCCCTTCCCTAGGGTCTTCAAGAAAAGCATGCCTGGGGAAGGCTGAAAACCTACCCACCAACCCTCAAATTCCTTTAGCACCAACTGCAAAAAAGAGTGAAAAACTTAAGTCATTTCTGAAAGGAGGAAAAACGAAGCAGAAGAAACAGTTTCTAAATGTGCAAGCTACAACCCAACCCTCCTTTTCCCTGACGATCTCATTTAATAAACCTGACCTCTAAGATATGTAGTCAGTGAATGAGTGTGTGTGGAGGGGAGGGGGGACAGCAGGGCCCCCAAGAACAGCTTAAACTCTTGATATGCTTAAAGGTTCTAGACAAGAGTAACCTATCTATCTATATAAAAGCCAAGTGACCGGAACGATGGAATGACTGGAACGACCAGTCACTATGATGTGCACCTGCCGTGGTCAACCGGCCGGATGGGGGCCTGATCAACCCCCGCAACCTCCTGCAGACCCTCCCCCTGGCCGGCACTGCTCCTGATTGGCCACACCATCCTGATTGGGGGCAGAGCCAGCCGGCCAACCTCCCTAGGCCCCTCCCCCCTGCCACCCCGCCCTGATCGGTCCCCGTTGGGGCAGGTTGGCCAGACCCCACCTGTGCATGAATTCATGCATTGAGCCTCTAGTAACCAAATAATAGGAGACCTAATGTATCTCTCTCTGTGTATACCAGCAGCCACTGAACGACACAGAAACTTTTCCAGATGAAAACACTGCAATAGAGCAGTGAATCCCATGAAGCAACCAAAAAGACACCTTTCCCATGGCACACCCAGCACCCCACAGAGCAATGACACACTAGGTGCTTTCTTGGAACACCATTCATTTCAAGAATAGAAAGAATCCCTTCCCACATGTGGGCTCTCTTCCATATTCTTATATTGAAAGTTTATGAGTCTTGTATTAAGAAAGAAAGCCACAGAACTAGGGACAGGACTAAGATGCAGAAATAATATGCCCTGTGTCCAGTGACCCTAAGATAATAGGTCTTAAAAAGAGTATCATCAAGATTGGACCCCGGGCCTGGCCAGCGTGGCTCAGTGGTTGAGCATCGACCTAGTATCCAGGCGATCACGGTTAGATTCTCCGTCAGGGCACATGCCCCAGTTGCAGGCTCAATCCCTAGTGTGGAGCGTGCAGGAGGCAGCCGATCAATGATTTTCTCTCTCCCTCTCCCTTCCTCTCTGAAAAAAAAAAAAAAAAAAAAAAGATTGGACCCCAGCAATCTTCAGGGTTGGTCTCAGAGGTGTATTCTGCACCACTTTTAATTTAGTTGTAATTCTGGTTTGGTCCTGGAGGAGGTGAGTGTAGCTTCCACCTACTTGCCACCATCTTGAAATCTCCCTGCACCACTTTTGACTGCCCCCTGCACTTCCTACCATTTGCATGGCTTTTGTGTTCTGTTTTTTATTCAGTTATGCATAAACACGCCTGCTTTACTAGCTCCTAATTTTATGAAACTATTCCCCAAAGCCCTACAGGAGGAAGACATTCAATAATACCCAGAAAGATGGATGAGAGAATGAAGAAAGAAGTGGCATGACTTCATACTAACCTGAATCAACGCAGTAATCCCGGGGCTCCTGCTTGATTCCCATTGGTGACTGGAACCCATGTGCTGGGGGGCCCGGCATGCCTGGGACCCCATGTTCATAGAGTGGGTCATGGTATTCTTGTTTGAATCCCTGAGGGGGTGGGGGAGCTGCAGGGACAATAGGTTCTGACATTTGCCGGTGGTAACTGGGGCGATTATCTCCAGGAACTCCTGACTGAGGAGGGAAGGGGTGGCAGGGTTCAGACAGTTGTCTCTGAAATCTGCAAGAAGAAAGTAGTTATATTGTTTAATTAAGAACATCACGAATACCTTCTATAATTTAGCATTGAGGATCAGATGTTCAGGTTAAGGAAATTATTTGCAAAGCAATGCCTCTCCAACCAACTTGACAAAATGATCCTAAACTTTATTTAAAAGATTAAATAATTTTGAAAAGAGAATGATCTATTCCACACTGAAAATATTATAAAGCCATAATAATTAAAACAGGAATAGAAGAAATGAAAGATAGGCATGTCAAAGAAATCGAATGGAAAGTCAGAAATTGTCAAATATATTCCAAAATTTGTTAAGATAGGCATTTCAAATTAGTGAGGGGAAAGGTTGAACTTCTGCTTTATACCATATGCTTAAATAAATTTAATATAGAATAAAGATTTAATGTAAAAACATAATAGTAAAGTAAATATATATGAAAACATAAAATCTTGGAGAAAAACACCTTTTTATACATTGTACCAACAGCAGAAATCACCAAAATAAATATGAACACACCTCATTGTATAAGTTTCTATAAGTCAAAAAACATCAGCAACAAAACCAACAAAGAAACAACAAACTGGGAGGAAAATCTGTGACAGTCAGAAAATACCAGAATCAAACCCCAAAATTAAACTAATTGGAGGAAAATTCTCTAACAAATATAGCAATGTTAATGTTGTTGACATAAAGGGCTTTTAAAAATCAATAAAAGATGAACATCCCAACTGAAAAAAATGGGCAAATGACATAAATCAGGAAAAATCACTAAAGAAGGAATACTAGGACTCATAAATAAACAAAAAGTTTAACTAACCAGTCATTAGTAATCATTAAGGAGAGAGACAGTTTTTCCCGATTACTTAGAGGATGAGCAGGCAGTTAATAAATCTGTGTCTGACACATAAAACACACTGAAATCATAGATATAGTTAGATTTTAGCTACAAAGATGGTCATGAGTACAAATGTCTAATACAGGAACTGGCTAAGGACATTTAGTTGAAAGGAATCATAAAAAAATGATGCAGTATACAAATATATAAGGACCTGCAAAGGTATTTTTGATATTTTAAGGCAGGCTGTGAAAGAGTACAAAGAGCATCACATTTTCGCAAACATAAGGAAAAGTGTGTATGGTGTTATATAAAATCCTGGATTTGTACCTAAATGTTCATATTGCTTATTTTGGGTGGTAATGATTTTAGGTGATTTTCTTTTTTTGCTCACCTATAGTTGAATAAATATGCATTATTTTATAATAAGACAGAACAATAAAAGCCTTTGTTATTGTTATTTAATGAGTATCATTAACATCCTTTAGCTGTCAGAGCAACCAGAGGAGTGCCAACTGCCCCTGCCCTGTTGCGAAGGCGGAGTAGTAAAAGAGAAAGCCTGGGGTCCTGAAGTGAAGCCGCTTACTAGGGAAGTGATGGGGGGCACATTTTCTTGGTTTCAGTTTCCTCATCTGTAACCTGGGGATGTATTTTCCGACCAAATGCTACTGGAATGATGAAATAAAGTCATGTCTACAAAAGCATGGTTTCCGGCACAGCTGTAATCACTGCCGAACTGGGGTAGACATGAGGAGGGTGGGTGCAGAAGTTAGAGATGGGAACCCTCAATGTGAGGCCTCAATCCATGAAATATGCATAAGGCACTAATCTATGTGTATAAAGAAAAGCATTTGTGAATATGTGCTCTCAGGTAAAACATACGAGCCAAGGTTCAGGGGGAAAAAAGTAAAGATTTTAGAACTAATTTCAATACATTTTAAAAAATCAACAATATAATCCTGTAATATTAAGGTCTTGCTCTCTCCTGGTAGCTTGAATCCTATTAATAGCTTTAATCAAATCATTTGAATTTGATTTGAATCAGTCTGTGGCAACAGGTGGCCAACAGATTTCTAGGATATCAAGCTTTAAAATCTTAAACTGAAAAGATTGGGTGCAGATAAAGTACTTTTTAGACCAGGGTACAGCATGGCTCTCACTCTGAGTCTTTACTACCCTATCAAAAGCAGCACGCTATGCCCTGGCTGGCATAACTGTGGTCAGAGCATTGGCCTGCACACCGGAGGGTCGGTTCGATTCCCAGTCAAGCGGGGAGCATGCAGGAGGCAACCAATCCATGCGAGAGACATCGATGTTTCTCTCTCTCTGACTCTCCCCTTCTGCCCTCCCTTCCATTCTCTATAGAAATCAATGGGGAAAATATCCTCACTCCTTGGGTGAGGATTTTAAAAAAAGCAGCAGCCTAAGATGATTTTATAACATAAAGGTCACCAACAATTTTACATATACTTATCCTTTTATCCCAGAACTAAAAGCATCAGAATCTGCCTGGCCAATGTACTGAATAAGTTTTAAAACTATATAAGGCTCAGTGGGTTGAGAGCCTTTCACTAAGGGACTGAATGCATTACAGTGGAACTTCATCAGGAATGAGATTTTCTAGGATGCTGTTATTTAAGGAAGCCCTTGCGGAGTCTTTGAAGAAGTGTAAATTTGAAACTCGGGGTTCGACTTGACGTTTAGAATATAGCTACCAAAAAAAAAAAAAAAAGGAAAATAGAATTTAGGCACCAGCAGCACACTGAACACCTGAGTTTTTGAAGAAAAATTTGAAGACGGGAACCCAAAAGAAAGATGAGGATATTCTCAAGGCCTTATTTTTATAAAGTACCCAAACCTTATGCTAGCAGGAAGAAACAGCAATAAGGGCGCTGTTCTCTATCTTTCCCCTCTGCCACCATCTCAGCACCTTCAAAGGTGACCTGCACAAATCACTTCCTTTGATGGCTCCGGGATGGCAGGAACCACTCAGTTCTGTAATCAGAGCCTCTGCAGCTGGCAGGCCCAACCACTCCACTTCCGCTCATCTTCTCACCTTTCAGAATGAAACTAGAGCTGTCCTGGAACAGCCCCTTCAGGAAAAGGTACTTCCAGATGGGCATCAGGCAGCATAACTGGAAGGATTTGTGAAACTTGGGGGCCTGGGATCTGCAGATAGATTCTGTCATTGGGATGGTTCTGTCTTGGTTTGTTTTGAGGGAGTGGAAGTGGCAAAGGGGACCTTAAGGGTAGGTCACAAAACCAACATATTTGGAAGAAAGTCTCTCAGAGCTTGCTGCTGATAACGGCTTTTATTTGCTGAGATTAGTAAAGTAATTCAGTTCTTCTCCCCTAAATACATTCTGTGAACTTTACTCACTGACCTTCATTTGAACCCCCTTTCCCTGTTCCCAATCCTTTGAAGTACCTAAGAATGTGTTGTATACATAATACAGCTGTGACAAAGATGCCTCTTGTTTACTGAGGCAGGCAAGCATTTTCAGTGGAAGAGAGGCCTGGTTCCTAACAAACCTCTCCCTGCTCACTCCCAACCCCTCTGACCCGCACTCCCACACTCATATCCCAACAGGGCTCAGGTGGTAGTGAGGTCACAGTTGGTGAGCAAAAGGAGACTTCCGACTACCGAGGGATTCTAAATTCAATAGGTTACAGATTAAGGCTTTTTCAGTGCCAGTTTATTTAAAGAACCAGTTATTTATTTATCTGTCAGATTTATATAGCGCCTTTCCTCCCAAGAGCTCACCCACGCTACCAACATTTGGTTTACGTTATGAAAACCGTTAGATGCTTTTTCTGCATTTCCTTTTCAGTTTCTGCTGCCAACACACAGAGTAAACACAATGCTTAGAGGAAAAAAAGGAGAAAAGTGTGGATTCAATGAAGGCCACACAGTGGCCATGGGTGCCAGGTGAAGCAGTGATGTTCAGAGGCCATTGAGAGATGATATGTAAGATCAGCCAAGACACCAACACCAAGTGCTTAATATTTCCGTTAAGGCTAAGAGCAGATAGAAAAAAGAGAAGCAGCATAGCTGGGTAAGAGGCTCTGGCTGTGAAGTCAGCACATCCTAGGTTGAAATCCAATCTTTACCCTTATTAGTTATGTGACCTTGGGTGAGTTATATAACTGCTCTGAGCCTCAGTTTCCCCTTCAGTAAAATAAGGACAACCATGGGATCTGTCCCAAAAGTCTGTTGTAAAGATTATGTAAGATAATGCATGAAACAGGGCCCAGCACTCTGCTAGGTGCTTGATATACATTACGTTTAAACATCACTATCAAATGTTCCAGCCCTCCCCCAGCCCGCAACAAGCCAAATTCAGAAGTTATGCAAATGTAAGGAAAGATCTTAAGGAATTGGGAGAGAGTACTATCACTCACACAAAATAGAAGAGTCCCCTAGTTGCCTACCCAATATCTAGTTTGCTTTCTCAGAAAGAGAATGCTGATTTATATTCTGGGTGGCAATGTGCGACCCAACTTCACACTAATGTTTATTTTTCCTGCCATATACCAAGCCAGACACTGTTGCAAAACAAAACCCAAACACGGTCCCTAAAAGCAAAACCAGAGAATTCTGAAACAGCTCTCAGGGCTCTGCGAGGCCTGACAGCTCTGCTTAGACTCAAGGTGGCCCATTTAAACGGCGATAAAACATTGAGTGATAAAATTTTAAAGGCTTAGATGCTTATCTGATTTCTCAAGATCAAATATGGAAGAAGGTGATGTAAACATGAGATGTCCCCAATATAAAATAGTGAAAGTATTAGTTTTATATGTACATCATTAATAAGTCTGATGACAAACAGAAAAGATTAGGGATAAAGAGGACTTTTACATTTTCAAAACTTGCAATTTCTAAAATTGTGCTATCTACATCATTTTAGGAAGATTCCCTAAGTATAGTTTCCTTTATGAAATATAAGAGTGATTTTTAAGTAGTGAAATTGTCATAAAAGTTATAATTTAATAAGTACCTTCTCTGTGCCAATATGATTTTTCATTTAATCCACCCAATGATATGTGTGGTATCTACTATTCTCCATTTTCAGATGAAGAAACCAACACTTAGAGCAGTTAACTGCTTGCCTAAGGTCATACAGATTCAAAACCAGGTCTGTCTGTCCAACTCCAGAGCTACTGGCCTACACTGTTTCTACAATTGTTTCTATAATTGTTTTTAAATACTATCTTATGACATTTAAATAAAAATATAGTCCAGGCAACTTGAAAACTCTCATAGATTTGGAAATTAAGAAATATATTTTTTAAAGAACTTCAAGACTAAAAGAAATAATAGCAAACAGTTAGAACTGAATTTTTAAAATACTACACATCAGAACTTGTGGGGACAGCTTAAGCAGGATTTGGGCAGGGAGATAAAATAATTGATTGCCCCAACCAGGATATTTTGGGGAATTAAAGAGGATGCTATTAGCAATTACATCCAGACAAGACATGAACCATACACGACCTGGGAAAAACTAAATGTATGGTCACTGAGCCTTAGGAGGAGTTTTATTTGGTTATATGGTTATATTATAAAGAAAAAAAGCTACACATTAATGAGGTAATCATCCAACCAAAGAAGTTAGAAAAAGAAAAACTGAATAAACTGAAATAAAAATGAGATATTTTAGTGAAAGCAGAAGTCAGTGATATAGAAAACACCCAATAGAGAGGATGAGTAAAGCCAAAGTTGATTTGTTATAAAGACGAATGAAATTGTCTGCTAAGACTATGAAAGAAAAAAAAACTAGATAAATATCAAACATGAAAAAGCGATACCTATAGATGCTATAGAGGTTTTATTTAAAAAAACATTATAAACAACTTTATGGCAATTAATTTAAAAATTCACAAAAAATGAAAAAATAATTTATTAAATTCACTCAGCTAAACAGAAACGCCAGAGCAAACTATAAAAAGGTGAAGATGCTGAATCAGTAACTAAACATCTTCCACAAAGATAATATCAGATACACATGATTTTACTGACAAATTCTTCCAAGATTTCATGGAAGAAAGAACGCCAATTTCACACAAACTATTCCAGAATATATAAAAAGGAGGCTACCCACTACTCATTTGATGAGTATAACCTCAATGCTAAAACCAACAAGGACAATGTAAGAAAAAGTGCACATTTATCTCAATCATAGTGATGCAAAAGTCCTAAGTAGATATTGGAAAATCAAGTCCAGCAACGTACAAAAGATGATACATAACAGATAAGTTAGGTTTATCACAAGAATACAAGGTTGGTTCCATATAAATCAATGTAACTCTCTACAGTGGGAAATTAAAATTTCCTTTGATCATCTCAACAGAGGGAGAAGTATTTGATAAGAGTCAATATCCATTCCATTAAAAACACAGTAAACTAGGGATAGTAGGAAATTTCCTTTAGCCTGATTAAAAGGTAACAAAAACCCTATAGTAAACATGGTGAATTGCTGAAAACAAGCTCTCTTAAGATTCAGAACTAAAAACACCCACACTGTAACCATTAGAAGTAGATTACTGAGTCTGTTAAAGAAGGTTCCATTAAGCATCTATGAAACGCAGTTGCGGATCCCAGAGTGAGTTTGTGCTGCCATTTGTAACATGGTACTAACAGGAGTGCATGGCGAGAAGATGCATCAGACACACTCACTGCGTTCCAGTCCAGGCTAACAAATGTGACTCAGTCAAGTTCTTCTTTCTCTAAAGGCTACAAAGTATGACGGACAAAAACGAACAGCAATTTACTGGGGATGGGCTTTAAAAGAGAAAGTAGAAACAGGAGAAAAACATGAATATGTTAACTCTCTTACTATCTACCATCTTTAGAGAATGAGTCGTATCCAGTAAATCACAATTCCAGGACACTCAAGCTCATCCTTTCGAGCTCTGAAGCTTTGGTCATAACCGCTGAGGGAGAGAACTTAGCAGGTAGGCCATTCATCCTTCAGAAGATGCCACACGTGACTGATCCTTTCTAGGTGACCCTGGGGCACTGTATTCTGACTATCAGTATCAGCAGAATAGCCTATTACAATTCTATGCCCTCGGGTCGCATCCAAGCAGAGGATTTTTCCAACAGCAGCAATATTTTTTTAAACTTTGTCTTTTCTTGAGTTTTTGTGTCTTGATGTCAAATGAGAGAATAGTGTGTTCTAAAATTCTTAGGTGATCAATTTTTTAGTTGAGCCTAAGTTGAATTGTGGAGTCTCAACTCTAGATGTAATGGGAAATGGTACAGGGAAAGGCAAAACCATATCTGGCCAGTACTATGGGCATAACGTAAGGATATTTTCTAAGTTCCAGCACCTTGCCATGTAAATGTGGTAAACAGCACGATGAGAAGCCATGTGAGACTGCAATGGATGAATGAAAAGCACTCTCCTCTCCTCTTCAAGAGCAGCTGTGGTCTTTAAGGATAAATGGAACAGGTCTGAACGTGCCAAATTACAAGGGTTTTTCCTCCTCGAGGGGAGGAAATAGTGAATATAAATCACCCTCCCAAGCAAGTATTTATTTTCTAAAAATAAATCTTGAGTTGTGAAGAATTATATACTAAGATTGCATAAAACATTAAGAATATACTTTTGACTAGATTATGTTTTAGTCGTTTAAAGTATAATCTTAGCAAACTATTATCACTTCATCAAGAGACATACTGAAGACAAGTAAGATACTGGGTTAAATGTGGTCTAAAAAAAGGGGTCTAAATCATGGTTTTTAAACCTCAACAGGCTTACTCTATTCAACAGAATGAGCAAAACAAAACAGATACGTATTATAACACGTCTGTAAATGATGAAAGAATTTAGTAGGATTTTATAGTTTAAGAGATGGCGTATGTCCTGATAGTTTAAGAGATAAAGAGCTGGATAAAGTTCAAGGCTAGAACAAATTTCTCAAGGTCACTTACTCAGTTTTTAATAGACATTAGCGAATGTTAGCAACCTGCCCCCCACACCCAAATCATAACCAAACCATATGGCGTAGCTGTAAGTTAACGCTTTGGTCTCTAAATGGAGGACCCTGCATTTGGCTATGTGACATTTAGGAAGTCCTTTAGTTGCTGAGGCCTGATTTTCTTATCTGTAAAATAGATTTGTTTTTTACTCTTCCTTGTTTACAGAGCTGTTAAAGGGCTCCAATAAGACTGTATTTCCTTCTATCCCACAAAATACCATATCTTTTGGTTAAAGGGGTTCGTTTTTGAAGTAATATTCCCTCTAATTTAAATAAAGAGTTAACAGAGAACAAACTACAGTTACTAATACGAGTAATCTGCCCCACTTTCGGGCATGCATAAAAGTTATTAAACATGTGGTTATTAAGCTTATCATACATGCCTGCAATTACTGTTACTGTTACAAAATCAGACCAGGGATTTCAGTTTGTCTCATTTTCCATGTGCTACCCGGTATCTACAAGCAAAATTGTTTGTTGTTTTTTAAATGCATTTTGCATCACACAGATATCACATGATCTCACTCGTCATAGATCAGGGCAATAAGAAAAAAATTCAGAGTACTGAGTACTTGATGCTGAGAGAAAGGGGGGGATTGGAGTAGAGATGGGGATAAAAGAGAGGGCTGGATCGTGATGTCTCAAAATGTGACAATAATATATCCAGGCCTGGCTCCAGACCCACCAAGTCAATCTCTGGGTGCAGCAGGAATCTGCATTTCTAATAAGCCCCCGTGGGAACTCCTGTGTACCCTCAACTTTGAGACTACAGAGCTCTGGTGTATAATGCTTCAGTGCCCCAGTGTTTTTTATTTATCGATTCGGAACTTCACCCTTCACCCCATTTCTCTCAAGGATCTTTGTATCACCCAGGGGATGTGAGGTCTTTTTATTTTAGACTCATCATTCCTAATGGCAGAGGGGAAGGGGAAGTAAGTCCAAGACGAACAGATAAATTTCAGGGAGGAATCACCCCATAAAAGAAATGCTTACTTTCTGGTTCCTACCTCTTTCTTTTTGGACACTTGAGGCCAGAAACTTTTAACTACCAGGGATCAAATTTCTTCGTTTTGGGAGGAGGCTGGGCAGCCTGGAGACTAAGGCCCCCTCTCTGCCAGGCCTGCCTGAGGACAAATAACCTCCAGCAGAATTAGGGCTTTTCTTTCCCTGGTTCAGTTAACCTTTGACACAATCTGGTAAGAAATAGAGATTGAGAGAGAAATGTGGTGATGTCATAGACACTGTATCATCACAGTGTAACACGTTGCTACTCACGTGTCTGTGTGTGATGCTGGTGTAAACAAACCTACTGCGCTGCAAATCATATTAAAGTATAGAGCATACAATTAGGTGCAGTGCATTTGATTTGATAACAATAAGTGACTATGCTGCTGGCTTATGTTTTACTATACTTTTGATCCTCATTTTAGAGTGCACAAAAATAGTATGCTGTGTTACGCCAGCAGCAGCTTCACACGTCTCGTGTTTACCCTGCTGCTTGATTACATCATTTCTCTTGTGCTTGATTTAATCTTGTGTTGTTTTATAAATTGAGTGGAGCCTAAGTGCACAGTGTTTATAGAGTCTACAGTAGTGCACAGTCTGTCCCAGGCCTTCACATTCACCCACCGCTCACTCATTGACTCACCCAGAGCAACTCTTAGTCCTCCAATCATGGTAGGTACCCAGACAGGCGTGCCATTATTTATCTTATATACTAGTACATTTTTTGTCTATCCCTTTCCTATGTTTAGATGTTTATATACACAAATACCCTTGCGCTACGATTGCCTACGGTATTCAGTAACATGCAGTACAGGTTTGTAGCCAGGTGCAATAGGCTATACCAGTGGTCGGCAAATTGCGGCTCGCGAGCCACATGCGGCTCTTTGGCCCCTTGAGTGTGGCTCTTCCACAAAATATCGACTTCTGCGCATGGGCCACGAAGTTTCAATCGCACTGTACATGCATGCCCGCACATGGTATTTTGTGGAAGAGCCACACTTAAGGGGCCAAAGAGCCGCATGTGGCTCGAGAGCCACAGTTTGCTGACCACTGGCTATACCATACAGCCTAGGTATGTAGTAGGCTAGACCATCTAGGTTTGTGTAAGTGCACTCACTCTATGATGTTCGCACATGACAAAATCGCCTAACAATGAATTTCTCAGAAGGTATCTGTTGGTAAGCAGTGCACAACTGTATAAATAAAAGAGATTTTCTTTTATACATGGTATGACAAATACAAAGTTTACTAAGTATTTAAAATACTGAATATAGGCCCTACGCCATCCCTTCCCCTCAATTAATAAACTCTGCAGATAATCAGGAGGATACTATTTAAAAACACACACACAAAAACTATTGGAATAAAAATGGTATCCAGGCCCGAGTTCACAAACTGGCAGGCTTGCAGGGTAATTTTGCCCACAGAGAGGTTTTGTTTAGTCTGCAAAGTGTTGCTGTTGTTTTTAATTTGAATTAGTTGCCAACTTTAAAAAAGGCAACCCGGAATTTTTACATAAAAATCCAAATTTCCGAATTCTCCTGGAAGAGTGCAAGGCTGTTAACAAGGTAATAACTGGCAAAGCTTAGTGGTGGTTGCTTCCTTTAGATGAGTTCTGTGTAAATGGAGGCCCACTACTGAGCCAGCCTCCAATCAGTGCTCACCCCTTGGGCCCCATGCATCACTGGGGTTTGCGGCATTTGGCCTCACCGGGGAATAAACACTACCAGCCAAATGAGGTAGTTCTTTATGGTGAGTTTCACAGCAAGGGGGTCAGGGGATTAGAACCAGATAAGAGGGCTAATGTTTTTCTGCATTTCATTTAGAAATAAAGTGACCTCTGAGTAAACACGGGGAGGCATTTGGGTTGGGCCAGGCCTGGGGGAGGTGTACTCATTCATCCTCCCTCCTCTCCTGCCTCCCGCCCTCACACCCACCCAGTGCAGAGCAAGAGAGACAGAAAGGAAATACAATGGCCACCATCTTGCAGCCCTTGGTAACATCACTGACAACTTGCCGCCTACATTATCTCCTTATCCCAGAGAGACTTGAAATGAGAAACCGAGACCCCCAAGACACCCTACATAAAGGAAGGCCACAAGCATCCAAAATTCTAGAACACGGCAGATAACAGGCTGGGAAGGCCGGGACCCAAGTTTCATGTTTTCAGAGCAGGTTCCCTTCACACACATTGGTTTGTTTGATGAATACATGACTTTGGGCACATTTCTCCTGGTGTCTTAGTTTCCTTATTTGAAATGTAGAACTACCTGGAGTGAAACCAGGAGGCTTCTATCTCAAAAGTAGATAATTTTAAATAAAGTCTTTAGTTAATCTCCTACTGCTAAAATCTGTGAAAATCAGATGAGTAATAATACCTCCTTCCAGCAAGCTTCCCCAAGAGGTAAGTGTTAATAAAGGATGTATGGGTAGCATAAATCAAGGTTCAATTCTAGTATCCAGTGAGCAGCCAGGAGAGTGGCCCTGAGTGAGGGTCAACAGATAATGTGTCCTGGGAAAGTCACTTTTCCCTGGGCTCTGTAATGGGGGGACAGTACTAATTATCTCCCCATTCCTGCTTCAAAAGGACGTTGTAATGTTTATAAACCACTTGGAATACCTCAGGAACAGGGTGACATGAAAACAGGTCATATTCATGTTATTATTAGTCTTACCTCACAAGATGCCGCAGTGGAATGAGAACTTTATAGACACCTGGTAAATATGACTAACGGCTCCCCCTCTCCCAGTGAGGAGAAGGGGAGGGGAATGCAGGCAGCAAAGGAAGCCCAGATCAGCACCCACCTCTGTTCTGATGGATACTGGTTTTCAGGCATCATCTTTGGCATCTGCAGGGGCTGATGTGGTGGCCGGGGGACCGCAAAGGTCTGCTGCTGTGGTCCAGGGTCTGGAAGCGAATGAGGGGTGGGGGCTGGGCCCACACCTTGTACTGGGCCTGCTGCAGCAGGGTGCACGGAAGTGGGCAGAGTTGCCTGAGGTGGGGGAAATAGGGAATTCTGATGGGTGGGTGACAGGGGGGTGGTAGGAGGGGTTAATGGCTTGAACCCAGAGGGAGGCTTCCTATCATAGGCACTGCAAACAGAAAAAGAGAAGGAACCAGTAAGCTGCAATGAAGCCATTAGCTTGGTCACCAGGTCCAGCAGAATGCTGCAGCCCTCGGTTGCCAGGAAATGACAGCATTAACATAGTTAAATTGCTGGCAGCCCTGAGGGAATATTTGTACCTCTGAGAAGTGACAAACACACTGCGTCACAGGGACTATTTAACACTTCTAGCGATTCTTCTCAAAGATAATTTTAGCCTCTGCTTCCAGTTTCCTTTCTCCCCCCTTCCAACCGTGTTCTCCATGTATGTGTGTGTCAGGTGGACAGATGGGGGCAGAATTTACATGTCTGGAGAAGTTTCCCAGACCCTCTCCCAAGTATTCCAGGGTTCCCAGAAATTAGTCAGAATCTTTGTTGAAGACGAATTTCTGCTGTAACATCACTTGAATTAACAACTCTTCTCCTCCCCCCTCTCAAGTAGATCTATGTTTATCTTCTAGAGCAAAGAATGATTTAAAATTAAAGCTTCATTCCTGAGCCTGGATATTCTTAAGTAAAGGGCATAAGCATCAAGGCCTTTTCATATATTCTGATTTGAAGATTACTTCTTTGGTGCTTAAAGTTCACATTAACATATGATAGACACGAAGGAGTATACATTCCCTCCCTCGAAGTCACAGATCAAATATCTCAGTATTCAAGGATTTTTCCCTTGGGGGGGAGGGGGGTTCAGTACCCCAAGCACTGAGTCCTCCCACCACCCCAGTCAGTTGAACAGTTTTGCATTTCATGTTCAGCACAAAGAAAGGCCCATTTGAGCTGGCCTGCACCTAGAGGATTACACTGCAGGTAAAGATGGAGTGTGCTAGCCTGAGTGTCTGCTGAATAATATTTGAAACAGTCAGCTTGAAGGCTACTTTCTGGCCAGCCTTCTCTGGCTCCACTTACCAATAGTTGTAGAGGCACTTTTCTCCATAGTTAGCACCGAGAGCCTGCTCATGGCTGCAGGATGACAGCTCGGAGGAGGGGCTGTGCAGCTCCCGTTTGATCTTGGTTGGAGGTGGGGCATGAAGCACCACTGAAATGAGAAGAGGGAGGACAGCCGATTAATAGGAGCACAGTGCTTCCTTCTGCAAACCCTGAAATGAGCTGATTGTTCTTGGAACTCATGTCAAGTCACATGCCAGAGAAAGCCAAGTGCTTAAATATAGTCTTCCATCTAAAACCCTTAAAAAGTTCTTTTAAAGTGTCATCATATGACACTTTAAAAAATTATTATTTTTTAATCCTCTGATTTTTAAAGAGAGAGAGAGAGAGAGAGAGAGAGAGAGAGAGAGAGAGAGAGAGAAAGAGAGAAAGAGAGAAAGAGAGAAAGAAACATCGATCGGTTGCATCCAGACTGGGGATTGAACCCACAACCTACATGTGTGCCCTGATGGGGAACCTGCAACCAGCTGAGCCACCCAACCAGGGCCAAGTGTCTTTTCCAAATTTCTTTGGTGTTGGGTCTGCTTCCCAGAGGCTCTAAAACACTTAAACATTCTGCAGGTGATGCTCCCCCTTCCTCCCCAGAGCAGGTGTGATAGAAAACCAAGAATTGCAGGCATGAAGAATTTTGTATCCAAAAAGGACAAAACAGCCAAAAACATATTGGTAGACATTACACATTAACTCATCAAAGCCTTGAAATTCCTCTGGCAAATACATTTCATATTTGGAGGCATATTTATAAATTAAATACATGACTTTTTAAAAGTCCCTCCACAAGCAACTCTAAATATCAGGTCTGAATAGGAGACAATTCAACTTTAGGGACATTTCAAACATTTTTAAAAGCAAAGGAGTACAACAAAGGACCAGACCACAACCTAGGAAGGGCTAACTGTACAGGAAATGTCCTGGAAACCTTTGCGCTTATGTGTTTTTTTTCCCAGTGACTCCCCAGGAAGGGCAGGTTTTTATAACTCATCCTTTCATGGATGGTGCCAATTACTTTTCCTCAATGAATGAAATGGTGCACAGAGCTGTTGCTTTCCATTTGGAAGTCAACTGCATATTCCATATGTGATTTTGAGAAGCCAAAGCAACAAGTTTTTCAAGTCAAGGTGACTTACATATAGTAGCCAAACCAAACTGAACTAAATCAAACCAGGTTTGCCTTTTTGGTCTTATCTAGGCGCTACTCATTTTAGAGGGAGCATTTTACCCAAAGTAGGACACACTTTAAAGATGCTGCACTATGTTATATAGTCAGAATTGCTACTCTGTCCAGCTATCCTGGAGGGTGGGGGAAGCACGAATGAGTTAAGCATTTGTGTTAGCCACTTTCCAGTGTATCAAAGGTCTCATTAAATAGCTAACCACAGTCAGTGCCCTGGTAACCCACGAAAATTTTGTTTGACTTAGTGTTTACTCCTAAAATATGTTCAGGAGATTGGCAAATTCTTTGTGATTAAAGGAGGTAGACTTATAGCTCAACAATCATCCCTTTTCTGACTGATAAAACTGAACAATCTTCAGGCCAACTGGTTTTTCAGTGCCTCCTCCAACCATGAATTCTGGTCTCAGAAGTTAACAAATGAGACAGGTAAGTCTATCACTGATGACAAGTTTATAAAGCAAAGTCCTGCCAGTGACTGACTGGAGAGGACAGGTTTTCATAATTTCTTCCCTACATAATGCCAACTGCTATTCCTGAGTGCATGAAATAAGTTCAGAACTGGCAGATTATATTTAGAAGCCATTAGAGTCTCTCCCATGATTTTTTGATGGTGACATCATGGCAGCCAACTCTCAATTGTTATCCAATGTTTTCAGACATTCAGACACAGAAAATGGCTAGGCTTGTTACTGTTAGCATCTTGTTAGTAAACGAGAAGGGAGAGTCAGACAACTGGACACAGAAACCATTTCTCCAAGACAGCACTGCCCCTTTGTCACTACTCGTCTTCTGCCATAAAAGTGTTGGCAAAACAATGAGGAAAGGTGATGATGTCCCAATGTAAACAAAGGTTCTGGGTTTACTTTTCTTACTTTATCTAAAGAAAATAATCCCTGTTTACCTAAGTTTACAATCCCTGTTTTACCTAAGTTTAGAAAGTAAATGATTATGGTACTATTCAATTTTCTCATTTCAGGTTTTAGAAATGTCTTGACATTTTCATGATATTATTATAAATATTATCAGTTCTGATGACAAGACTAACACCAGAGGGTAAGCCAAAGCTGCCCAAAAAGAAAAAAATTTATAATGGCTTCAGGAACAGTGTATATCTACTTTGCAAGAAAATATGAACTGCCAGACAATTCCAAGTCTTGATTTCTTTAAATCTACACAGTACTTCTAGTGTGGACCACACCATTTTGGCTCTAAATTATAAACCTTCTATGACCCCCAAAATTGTCTTATACCTGGGATCCTATATTCTCTACACAAAGGAGTAATTCAAGTAATATCTGGTGAGTGCTATGGTCTGAATGCATGTGTCCCTCTCAAATTCATATGTTGAAATCCTAATGTCCAATGTGATGGTATTAAAAGGTGAGGGAACTTTGAGAGATAATTGGGTAATGAGGGCAGAGCTATGTGAGGATGCCAACTTTCTAGACTCTGAAGAGAGCCCTCATCCAACCATGCGGGCACCCTGATCTCAGACCTCCAGCCTCTAAAACTGTGAGAAGTAAACTTGTTTTTTTATAAGCTACTCAGTCTATGGTATTTTCTTATAGCAGCCTGAATGGACTAAGACAATGAGTGACTGAATGGATTAAATTTCCAATTAATTCTTAACCACATCTAGCCTACAAAGCTAGACACAATGATAGTCATGAATATTTCTTCCCCAGGAATCTACCATTTAAAGGAGAAAGAAGAGAGTGGAACACAGCAGGAATGAGAATTGGAAGTTTCACAGACCACTGATAGGAAAGCCATTAGGGGCCCTGCAAGCAGTAAGAAAGAAGGCTCAGCTCTCCCAAGGAACTGAGCCAGAGGATGTATAAAGGATTCTGATTATGGCACGCGTTAGTCAGAGATAGTGATGTATATTTAAAGCAGGAAAGAAGAAGCCCAAGGAATGCTCCTTGCCTTTAGTCTGTCCCTTCCTTTGGTATATGAGCTTTGTGATGCTGCCTTGAGAAATAAAGAAAATGGCATAGCACCTTGCAGATGGTGCTATGATACTGTGTAGTTATACACTGTGCTTTCAAAAATAGAGTCTTTACCTTCATACAGGTGACATACTGAACGATGACGAGACCTACGCTATAAAGATGGCAACAAACTGAAATTGAGAAAGGATCATGAACTCTAAAATATTTATGAAGTTTGAATTCATAAGTTTGAAAGTAAATGCCAAAAAGGTTGACTATGTGAGTTGGTAAGCATTTTCTACCATTAGAAATTTTTCTCAGAGTTATTGAAGATGGGCCCATAAAGCCAATGGTGCCCTGACAACTCCTGGTGACTATGAACCACATTCCTTGTTGTAAAGATGTCAACCATTCATTTGCTGAGCATCTTCTATGGGCCAGGCATCCTGGAGGCGCTGGGATATGATGATAAGCAAAACAGACACGTTTCTTCATGACATGTATAATTTAGTGAGGAATCTGACTTCTAGCATCTTCTCATAGATATAATTAGAGTTAGACGAGAGCCTCACAGTCCACTTAATCTAGTCCCTTACATATATATATAAGGACCCTGGGCCCAAAGAAGTTAAAGGAATTGCTCAAGGTCTTGGAGCTGCTGCCATTAGAAGGGAGAGGAGGAAATCATTCCCCACTGTCATTTCGGTAATCTACCACCGGGACAGAAATGGGAGATATTTCACTCACCCAATTTGTACATTAAAAATAGAGGACATAAAGCTTTTTTTCAACTAAAACAAGAAAAACACATTACACTTAGTACAAGGGAAACATGCATAAGAACTAATACCTCTGGAAAAGAACAAGGTAGACAGACCAAGAGAGAGGCAGCCAGACGGGCCCTTTAGCATCTACTTTGTGCCAAGTTACTCTTACATACATTATTTTATTTGATCTTCCCAAACAATAAAAAAGTTACTTCCACTGTCTCCATTTTATAGATGAGAAAACCATGGCTTAATAAAGGTAAGTAATCTGTTCTGGTTGCATAGCTGTAAGTGGTCAGGATTTCCACCTAAATAGTTCTTAGTCATTCCGTCACATTGCCTCCCAGATAAAATCTGACAGATAAAGATTACATCATAAAGGGATTAAAGGAAATAGAGAAAGAGATGGAAAAGGAAGACAACACCAAAGAAGAGAGAGGAAGAATACATTTTGCCAGCTCTCAGGGTCTGTATCCTCATGTTTTCTAAAACTGCACTCTCCAGCTGGAGGTACACCTGATACACCTGAATTCATACAAGGACTTACACTTTCTCCTATCTCTAGGCCCAGGATTCCTCCCTCCTCCTTCCTACTGGCAGCTGACATCTCTTGACTCCAGCAGCTTTTACTTCTTATAGTCCTTGCCTCCAGTTCTAGTGTTCCATCTAAAAGATATCATTCTTCCTTCTATATGCTAGCTGACCAAAATCGTCTGCTCCTTTGGACAACTGCAGGCACTTTGGAAGACTTGGTATCTTCTGCAGCCAGCCAATGACTTGCCAACAGGGCACCATTGCCTTGGATACCATCTCTCCACAAGCTCTGCCCTCCTGAAACTGCTACTTGACAATAGTCTCTTAATTCCACCTCTGAGGCAAGAACATTTTCAGGGAGCGGTCTGGACCCTTATTTGACTATGAGACTCTGTTAAGGACCCATGCACAAATATAAATGAGATGCTCTACTTGTCTGGGGTAGGAAAGACAAGGGTGGCTGGCTGACAAGATTTTCAACCCATATCTGTGGGTGTGCACAATAAGGAACAGTGTATGGTGGCTTTGTAGGCCATCATAACACCATTTTAAATTTGGATATGATGTTCACAAGTCAACCAACTTAACTTCATAAATTGCTTTTTTTTTTTTTTTTTTTTTTTACCAGGGAACTCCATGAAAGATTTTTCTCTCTGAAAAATTGATCAAAAGTCATGCCTGATGCTAGCCAATGCAATAAGTCAAGTAAAATAAATAAAAGGTAGGAAAATTAGAATGGAAGAAATATAAGGTCATTATTCACAGATGGCCTGGTTGGGTACACAGAAAATATAATAGTCTCCACAAAGTATAAGTAAGCTAATTTACCAAGATCATTAGGCCAGTATATAAAAAGAACTATTTCTATACATTGTAACTAAAACAATGTGAAATTAAAAAAAATACATCTACAATAGCAACAAATAACATCAAATATCTAGGAAGACATCTAATAAAAAACATGTAAGATACCTCAACTAAAAACTACAATACACTAAGAAAAATTAAAGAACTCTCAATAAAAAGAAGGATATGGCATATTTATGAGCTGGAAAGCTTATTATAAAGATATCAATTCTCCCCAAATTTATGTATAAACTCAAGGTAACCCCAAACAAAATCTCAGCACTACTACAGGAATGAGGATGAAATGTAAATTACATTCAACATGGGATTTCATAAACATGTTGAGCAAAAGAAGCTAGACATAAAAGGGTACATACTACATGGGTCCATTTGTATAACATTCAAAAGGAGACAAAACTAATCTATGGTGTTTAAAGTCAGGATGACTGGTTTAGGGGGCACAAGGAATCTTCTTGTGTTCTGGTAAGTTCTAGGTCTTGATCTAAATGTTTATACAGTTGGTGAAAATCTATCAAACTGTACTCTTATGATTGCTGTATGTTATTTCAATTAGGTTTCTATTTTTTTGCTAAGGAGCCCTATCCATCATCGAGTTAATAGTTACTAAGATGTCTAAAATTTTAGCAATTCTAGACATCTTAGTGTGTGATGGTATAGAAGCAGCCTTTCAAAGAAATACCCCACTTGTTTTAAAAGAGAAAAAATAGACAAATTGGCCCATTCAAGAGAAATAATAATTCCCTTTGCCGCTAAAACCTGTTTCTTGCCCACAAGTACAGGCCTATGGAATCTATCCAAGGAAGCTACCCCATGCCAGTGCTGGCTGTGAACTTTGCTGTTACAGCTTCGAGGATCAAAACAAAGGAAAATACTTTTGTTGAATGTTATGATGAACAACAATTTAAGTCACAAGAAATAGTTTTGTTTCTTTTCTTAGAAAGACAAAAAGCCCCCACAAAAAACACAACACACTTTGTCCAATAAACCTTTACTTTGGTGTTTCATAATCATCAAAGTTGCAACAAGTCGCAGACTGTTGTGAATACATACAACATGTATGCAGTTGTTAAGTGTTAGAGAAATTGCCAATCAGTTATACTGCCATCTGAGAGGGAGAAAGAACAAGCTAGTCCTTATTACTCCCGCTTCACACACAGGCTTTGCCTGCCTTCCACCAGTTGTTGTTCAGATCTTGTTTGGGGGGTTTTTCTCTTCTCTTCTGCAGTTTCATTACCTTCATCTGGGGCAGACTCATCTTTCCCACATCAGCTGTGCAAGACTGACCTCAGGGAGAACCTTATTTAGTCACACTCGGCAGCCATGATCTTCTTACTTTACATGGAAAGTTGTGTCTCATGCGGAAGTTGACCAGAATGGCATGTCCATGAGGCTAGGTCTCAGGTGGCCAGCCTCGGTCTGCAGAGCCTCTCACAGCACTTCTGAACAAACATGATGTGGAACGGACATAGTCGCGGTCAGAGACTTCTCAGGATTCCAGAGCCGTAATCCTGAAGTGAAGGTCTATTCCTAAGCTTATTACTCTCTTTGCCACCAACTTTAGCTCACTGTTCCTCTCTTAAACCATTACCACCCATCCTCATTTCCCTCCATACTAAGAAATATGTGCTGTGTAGTTCAAGAATGTGGGGATGAAGGAGCCTGAGGCATTTGCCCACACTATTCTTTGGATATGACAGTGAGTGGAACACAAGGAAGGCAGGCAAAGGGAAAGACTATCAAGCAGATGGACATGTGAACATAAAATGACACTGCAAAACAGAACTGAGGAAGCCACCTGGAAGACAGGTGTGTCTTCTTCTCCCCTGATTTACCCCTAGCTTGTCAGAGTACCCCATTGCCAAAGATCAAAGGGCTTAAGTCACCAAATGCAGCATCCCTTGGTTTCTTCGGTTTGAAGAGTACAAACAAAGCAAATGGCCTACTTCCCAACACAAGGCTGCCTTTCCCTTTTTAGGACATTTTGGGACAAAGCTAATTAGTAAGAAAAAAAGGGGTAGACAGTATGAGGCTTATTTTTTAAGTTGTCCCATATTACCAGAAGAGGTCGGAAATATGTTATTATTCTAGGGCTCAGAAGATTAGAAATTCATTTCAAGCATAAAATATATTGTTAATAGCTCAATATTCTTTGTAATTGCTATAGCAGCACTAGTGAAGGACAAGGATATGGCACCTGTTCTGGGAAACAAGAGGTTCAAGGGAGATAAAGTAAGTGGTTCTGGCACTTAACAAAGAACATCTGGAAAAGGAGATGCCTTTTGGTTTTCCAAACCAAATAAGAGACCTGCTTAAACTTATTTAATGGTTAACATCAATTCTGCCTAGAAATAGTTTCCAAAAATAAAAACTTTAAGTGTTATCAAATTTAGTTAGGGGGCACAGGTTCTAAATGAAGACTTGGAGGAGGTATAGGGGAATGTGCCATTTTCTTTAATATCTGACACAGCTAAGATTTGAAAGCATATATTCAAAAGTTGAATATAGTGAAAAATCACCCATAAATCAATTATTTAGTAAGCTATGCTAAATTTTTAAAAAAATAAGTCCCTCAAAAGCCCTCTCCTGAACATGCACAAGCTATCTCTGACCAGGTATCTCCATCTGACTCACTGTTTTTACCAGTGTTTTATTTTATTTATTTATTTTATATATTTTTATTGATTTCAGAGAGAAAGGGAGAGGGAGAGAGAGATAGAAACATCAGTGATGAGAGAGAATCATTGATTGGCTGCCTCCTGCATGCCCCACACAGGGGATCGAGCCCACAACCTGGGCATGTGTCCTGACGGGAAATCGAACTGTGACCTCCAGGCTCATAGGTCAACACTCAACCACTGAACCACAGAGGCTGGACTTTACCAGTGTTTTAAAGTCAACACATGGATATCAGATGTGAGAATAGACAACAGGAGATTTCCAGACTTAAACAGGAGAGGAGACTTCCAGATTTAAGATTAGCATTCCTATATGTTTGCATTTCTGTATATCCTTTAAAAATGTATCCTAAAAAAGTCAAAACTACAAAACAACTGACTAGGCCTCTTAAAAAACCTCAGTGTTATGAGGGAAAAAATGTAGGCAGATTGTAAAGATTGAAGATGAAAGAGGCATAACAATAAATGCAATATATGGTTCTTAATGGAATCCTAGATAAAAAAACAGTATCAATATCAGCTATAAAAGACATTTGGGAACAACTGGGGAATTCTGAATATTAGTGGATAAAAGTTAATTTCTATGTAGAAGAATGTCCTTAATCTTTGGAGATGTACACAAAAGTATTTGGAGGTAAAATATCAAAATGTCTGCAACTTACTTCAAATGATCCAGAAAAAAAAAATTTATATATAGAGAAATGCAACAAATGTAGCAATGTTTTAAAAATAAATCAGTAAAGCAGGTATAATACCCCATCTCTGAGATACTTAGAGGAAAAAAATCCCTTTATCTTATGGTTGACTAAAAAGGTCACAAGTAGATGTGCAAAGAACTTCAAAACCATGCATTCACACATGAGGAAAGTCACCCAGGCCTATTACCAAAATGAAAGGATACTGACCTGTTTATTTGTACCTCTACTATGTTTGGATAACATAGCCCCAGGAATCTAAAATTACACAAGGACAAATGTTGGTCATACCCTAACTTCTAAGCCAGTGGCTCTCAAATTTTGTGTGTGGCTCTGGCCCACTTAGAAAGGAGAAGGGAACACCCAGGAGCAGACAAAATGAAAACTGCTACTCCTGTCAACATGATTATTCCCCATTGCCCCCTCTTCCAACTGATGCTGTAAAACAACATCAATTATATAAGTACCAATATTAACAAAACTGAAATCTATTAGTAATTCCATATAGATATTACTATACATAAACTAAAACAGATGTCCACCTCCAGACCACAAAGCATTCTTGGGGGAAAAAATGGAGAACATTCATTCTTTGAATATACATGCCCAAGAGGTTTAGAACATTACCAAAACAGCTAGATAACGCATTAGATTTCATCCCAGAGTATTCAAGAGGATATAGTACAACCCTGGCCAGTTTTCCTACGTGGTTAGAGCCTTGGCCCGAGCACCCAAGGGTCACAGGTTCAATTCCCGGTCCAGGGCATGTACATGGGTTGCAAATTCAATCCCCAACTCTGGTCGGGTGAGTGTGGGAGGCAACCAATCGATGTATCCCTCTCACATCGATGTTGCTTTCTGTCTCTCTCTCTCCCTCCTTCTCTTCCATTCTCTCTAAAAATCAATGGGAAAAATATCCTCGGGTGAGGATTAAGAAAAATAAAAGGAGGATATAGTACAACCATCACCAACCTGTGAAGGTTGACAAAATTAAAAATAATTAAAGTTTTCTTCCTTGAGTTTCTCCTTTATGCTCTTCCCCACAAAGCAGCTGGTTTGGCTCCTTCTGGCCATAAAGGCTGAGCAGGGCCAGGGCCAGAAGCTCGAAATGGGTGGCTGTTGGGGAGCACACGAGACTTGGTTGGAAAGTTTGTAAGAGGACATTCTGAGAAAAGGGAAGTGTGCTGAAGGCGGCCCGCCCTGTTTATCGGAATTCCAAATTAGGGCAGTGCCGAAGGCAGCGCCCCTGATTATTCCTTGACCTTTCCAAACAAGTCTCCTGTGCTCCCCAACAGGTGGCCTGGGCTTTTGGTGCTCTGAGCCTTAAGGAAAAATGACACAAGTGTTTCTGGGGGCTCCAACTGGTCCAGCCTAGCTTGACAGCCTAGGACAGTGGTCGGCAAACTGAAGTTCGCGAGCCACATGCAGCTCTTTGGCCCCTTGAGTGTGGCTCTTCCACAAAATACCGACTTCTGTGCATGGACCACGAAGTTTCAATCGCACTGTACATGTGCGCCCGCACGTGGCATTTTATGGAAGAGCCACACTCAAGGGGCCAAAGAGCCGCATGTGGCTCGCGAGCCGCAGTTTGCCGACCACTGGCCTAGGAGATCAGAAAGGAATGTGGAGCTGAAGACCCACATTGTGTTAAAGAAAGTCTGTTGGAGAATCCTCTGTATATTTATATCCTAGGAATCAAGGATGGACGTAGGACTCTCATGTGGAATCAGGGCTTTCTGTGCAACTCGTGGTAAAGATGACAAACATCTGGTACAGCCAACAGCTAGGTAAGCATACCACATACAGGGGCTGAGATTTCAGGGCAGGCTCCTTCTACAATCTCAAACTACAAGAAAAGTTGAATTTGTCCTGGACAAAGTCCTACAAGAAGGAAGCAAGGCTTCTGCTCTGGGGTAGAATTTGGTATCAGTAAGTATAGGAACCGATCTCTTCAGGCCTGACACGGTGCAGCAGTATTCAGAATTTTAGGCTGGTGATTCATCATGGTGGTGGTGCTGGGTGGGTGGGGTTATGGTGTTGATTACTCCAGGTAATTTCCTACTTGTCCTGTTTTCTCAGTGAGGGCCCAAACACTATCATGCTAATGGTTTATTGCAGGGTCCTAGGGGTCAGGATCAACCATGAGGAAGCAGAATTCATTAATTAACAATTGTAGAAGTCCTTCCTATATGGTCAATATCATCTGTACAAGAAATAACAAAAGAGCCAAATTAGCAACTGATAAAGCTAGTTCCTGGAACATTTGGTTCCAGGAATCAGATTTCTCCTATGCAGTGGCAAAAACCTATAGTCAGCAGGAGAGAGGCTTCAGGAGTTGGTGTGTGAACAAAAAAACACTCTATTTTTCATGATTTAGAGCTAGAAACTTGGGATAATATAATCAGCTCAAAAAATAAGAAAAAAAGGCTCTGCACTTCTGACATAACCTATGGGAAAAGTCAGAACTAACAAATAGGGTTAGGGTTACATTAATATAGAAACAGGACCAACCCGCGAGCGAGACTTAAGTCTTGATGATCATGCATAAAAATGGCTGGGGAATACCAGAGTGAAAGAATAGCCAATGAGACTGGAGCCAGGTCTTGGTCCACTGGGAAAAGGGATGAGGGAGGAAGACACCTTTCTTGCCCATAAGAGTAGGTGGAAATTTATACCAAGTATTTGGAAGTTCAAGAGCTGGAAGCTGTATGGGATGCAAGCCAGGAATACTGTGTTGGTGAACTCCTATTAAAAAGTGATAGGCATTTACTTGATAGTGTGGAGACTGTGTCTCCAGAGAGCCCTCTCTCAATTCACAACAGGGATGGTAGAAAAACAGGCTAAACAGGGTCATGAGAAGATCCTATATAATAAAAGCCTAATATGCTAAGTGTCCGACGTTCGTTCGACTGTTCAACCAGTCTCTATGATGCACACTGACCACCAGGGGGCAGATACTCTGACCAGTAGGTTAGCTTGCTGCTGGGGTCCGGCCGTCGGGACTGGACAAGATGGGTTGGACACCTCTGAAGCCCTCCCGCAGTCCCTCCCCTGCCCCGATAGTGCACCAGTGGGGTCCCTTGGCCTGGCCTGCGCCCTCTAGCAATCCGGGATCCTTCGGGGGATGTCGGAGAGCCAGTTTCGGCCTGATCCCTGCAGGCCAGGCCAAGGGATCCCACCAGTGCACAAATTCGTGCATGGGGCTTCTAGTTATTTCAGAATTCTGAAAATGCAAACCCTGAAGCCTTGAACATAGCATTAGAAAGTAAAGGGAGCTTAGCCTAGCAGGTGTTGCTCAGTGGTTAGAGCGTCGACCTGTGGACTGAAGGGTCCCAGGTTCGATTCTGGTCAAGGGAATGTACTTCGGTTGCAGGCTCCTTCCTGGTCTGACCCTGGTCAGGACTCATGCAAGAGGCAACCAATCGGTGTGTTTCCACATCGATATTTCTCTCTGTCTTTCCCTCTCTCTTCCACTCTCTCTAACAATCAATGGAAAAATATCCTTGGGTGAGGATTAAAAAAAAAAAAGTAAAGGGAGCTTAGAAAAATAGTCCAATTTAAAAAAATACACAGGGATGGGCAAAAGTAGATTAAAATTACCAGCCATCATTACCTAAAAGATAAATTGTGTGTAAGAATACAAAATAATAATAATATGACAAAGAATACAATAAGTAATAAATAAATAATAATACAAGTATAAACTGTGTTTTGCATACTGACAACTATAAACCTACTTTTGCCAACCCTTGTATAAATAGCATTAGCAGAGAGTGGAATCTGAAACAACTCTAAGAGGCCACCTGCAAAGGCAGTGGAATTTCTCCCAGAGTACAGGAATTAGAGTTACTGATAGAGTTTCTCCCACCTGGGTTTTAAATCAGACAACAGAATGGATACCATGGAGAAGTTAAAACCACAAGGCTGTTCTCTGTAAGCCTCTCTTCCATTTTCTGTTTATCTCGGATAACCCTAAATCTCTGCTATGGACTTGAGCTGACAACAGCAACATGGGCCTAAGTGGAGCCACAGATAATGCATTGGGCTTGCAGATCTTTCTTTTCTCTGGGGAAATGCTGGCAGTACCTAGGATTGGTGCTTGGATGACAAGATGCTGCAGTGCTCACATTGGCTTGGAGAGGGAAGTGTTTGTAAATTTTGTTTGCATAGGGATGGTGTTATTTTATGCCCTTACTGCTCTCTGGAATGTGGATTATGTGCTACAAGACAGACTCAACACTGGAGAAGCCCAGCTCCAAAGATGCCAAAGCACATTAGCGGTCTCAGTGTAAGGGCCCCCCATGTTGCAGCTTCCATTAGACCCCAAAACAAAGTCCTTCTGGTTAGAATAAAAGATGAAAATAATGGTTTTATGTGTATAAAGAGACTTTAATTTCTCTGAGGGAAGGGGAGGCGGTTGACCTAACAAGGGGATTACTGGGGGCCTTATTGGGGGCATTCTTTACACTGCTGGGGTCATATAATTTAAACTACAGTATGTTTATATTATCTAGTGGCTTCATAGAATGGGGAGGAGAGGAGGTGATTTAGAGTTCTGCTTCTACTAGTCCCAGCTCAATGATTAGAACATCCCCCCCAAATTTCCTCCCTCCTACGCTCCTCCTCCCATTGCCTCTTTCAACAATAGTAGCAGCTGGTCAGCAGGCCAGCACATGGTATCTCAAAATCAAATTTCTCCCATGAAAGTCAGTTTGGGAAGTGACTGTAAAATGTACAACTGCAACCCAAAGGTTGGAATAGTACCACTCAGGCTGACCACTTGACATGTAGGGGGTGGGAGGATGTCCTATCCTTCACGGGAGCTTGAGGCTTCCCCTACCTGTTCACTCCCCCTCCAGAGAGGAAAACATGTGATCCAATTCAAGGATGACACCCAGGTCCTAGAGGACAGTGATGAGATAGCTTTGGCTAAGAAGAGCAAAAGTGGCCCTCAAGGCAATTTACATCTTCAGTTGCAAGGAGCTTGGAAGCTGCTCTTCAGCCTGGGAAGAAGTCGGGGTAATAATGGGCCTTCTGAGAAGGACAGTCCTCAAGGCTGACCAATGGTCCAAGGACAAGTCTATCCGGGTGAAGAATTTGGCTGTTCATGTCCTTGGTCATCAACTAGGAGGGCCAGTTGCTAAATGGAATTTGGGATACTGGCCTTGTCCTCTCTTCACCTCTATCGCTACTAACAATAATGACATGAGTGACTTTTAAAGATTTCTATTCTAAGTCTGGCTAAAATAGGAGGAAAGAGATTCTTTGTATTAATGCTTCTTCTCTCTTCCTCCCAACAGAAGTGGTTGTGCTAGGAAGGGGAGCCCAACAAGGATGTATGTACCAAACTAGGAATGTCCTGACTCACAGATGGGGAACTGGTGAAAAACAAGTGTCTATCACGGAATAGCTGCATCTCATTCTTGGCACAAAACTGCAAATCTTTCAAATAGTCATTTCCAAACAGAAAATTCTCTGTTATCAATTAAAGGAGATAATTTAATACCGATGGTCGTAGAGAGGGTTTTTTCCCCCCCAGATAAACGAGTTTCAGATTTACTTCCTTTAAGTGCACACTCTCTCCACACTTCAGAATTATTTTTGAAGTATAGGTTGGATTTGTGCAGTTCCTTTTCTTCAAAGAACTCATTTATCCTAACAATTTAGGTTTGCTACTTTAGAATTCTGAAAAAGGAAACCCAGAGGCCTTGAATGTGAGAGTCAGAAATTAAAGGGAGGAAAAGGGAGCTTAGAAAAGAACAGGCCCAACTTTGATGGAGGTAGGGCTTGTATATTAATAGATAGGGGCTCTTTCATAAAAATATTGTGTACAGGATAAATATTTCTAATTGCGTAAGATATCACATCCCCATACTTGTGGGCTATGGAGACACCAAAGCATCTGACAGTCAAATAAAAGGCTTGTCCGAGTGTACAGAGCTGGCCACGAGGAGAGTCAAGATAGAAATAAGTGGTTCCTCTGGTTTTGAATGCACCGTCCCCTTTCCACTGCCACAGGCTGGATCTTTTTAGGCCTGCAGCTTCGAGGCCTTGCTTCCACCTGGGGTGTTTGGTTACCTTCAAGTTCAAGGTGACTGACTGTCCTAATTATGCCAGAAGGAGGGGCTGAGTATGATTCATACCATCTACTTTCCTGGGGCAGCTGTTCAAAAAATTTTAATATTCAGTCTTTACCAATACGATAGACAACTATTCGTTTAATTTTCACAGTTGAGAAAGAGGCCTAAAGAGAGCTCTGTCCTCCCAACTGGAGTTTTACTAGAGATGACAGGATGGCTTCCTCTACCGTGGGCCTTTGGTCAACCCTAGATTTTACCACGGAAGGCTACTCACTGTGGAACGCACCATCAGGTAAAGGGGAAACAGGGCACTTTTCCTGAAAGGGGAAAAAATGCAAAAACTAAACCTTCTCTAACATCCCTTCTATAATTTATTTCCAATTTATATAATTCTCATTTAAATTGGCAGTAAAGGGAATACTTGAAATAGGATCTAAGCACTGTGGAAAAATTTATCTTCCAATTTAAAATTCATCTTTAAAATCTGACAGGAGAAAATCCCAGCTAGAGGAATCGGTGCCTCTTGCGAACCATTCCTTCTATCTATAGCCCTCCTCCCAAAGCCGCAACCCAGCAAGGGTGTCAAGGGTGCCTAAACTGTGGCTGTTCTCTTGCACATGCTCTTTCTGGGAACCGTAGCACTAGCTGCACAAAGTCTAAATGCAGCCTAGGAAGACTTGGCTAGTGTGTGTGTTTAAAAGAGGAACCAGAAAATGAGAAGTAGCCCTAACTAGTTCTTTTCCATTTATCTCTAAGGTCATCCCAAGGGCTCTCAGAACTCAGGTCTTGAGACCCTCTACAGAGTTACTTCCCTACCAGCTAGAGGCTGGACTTGGGGGCTGTTGAATGATGGGGTGGAAAGGGGACATAACAGAGAATGTGGTAGGGTGCAAATACATTCACCAAGTACTGGCTGTGTGCAGAGCAGGTGCTATGGCTGAGACAGGCATGAGGAAACATAAGGCAGGGATTCTCTGCTATTGGAGACACTTAGAGCCAAAGAGAATTTGTTTCCTGTTTCAACAGAATGAAAATTGGGAAGCAGGGACTAGGGTTAATATTCATCAAGATTCCAAATACTGCACATTAAATCCCTATGCTGCTTTCTCCCTATTCCTCAGGAAATAAGATTCCAGGCTGGTGGGGAACGAAAGGAATTAAAAGGGAGTTGAGGAGGGCAGAAATGTTCCGACTGGAGGCATCCCTCAACACAGTGAAGTTATGACCACTAAATTATTCTCTACCAAAATTCAGCTTAGGAAGCTTAGGGTAGGCATTCCAGGATCTGGTCTTTACAGTGGGCGGTCACATAGAATAGTCCCCCCCCCCCCCCTTTCTATTCTACTCTTTCTAGGGGAAAAGTATAAAAGATCCTCATTAAGTGTCCTTTCAGGCAACTGCAAAGCATTTGCAGGCCCTGGGCTGGAAAGTGTTTATGTAAGCTGAAGTCCTCCTCAGCAGGCACAGACATCAGCATCCTCTCACACAGCCGATATCTAGGGTTACCTCCTGAGAGGTTTCAAACTCCCTCACAAAAGGACAATCTGCCCAGGCCTGTTCTTTTTTTTAATAGAGAAGGACCAACTTATATCAAGGGAACTATTTACGAAAAAAACCTCCTTACAGCAAAACACAGATGCAAACAGCCTCATTTTGGTTGTGAGGATAAGGATTAGGGACTAAGAAGAGCTTTTTAAAAAACCCTGAGGAAATTGCACTGGATTACTATTAAGTTTTGTTTTGCTTTTTAACTGGTTGTCCTTTTTAAGCGCATCATACAGCCCGGGTCTAGCCCACACAGCCCTTGGGGTAGTCTGTGAGGTGTTAGCCAAGATACTGGAGGATGTTTAGGGGGTGCTACTGAGGCTAGTGTACCCCTAGAACCGGGCCTCATTCTGGGGTGAGGCTACCCTGGCTCTGGAGCAGAAGCAAGGCATTTGAGGAGCACCCACCGGAAGGGTTGCAGACATAGTAGGGCTCCCCTATAGCTGAGTCCTAGTCTGGGAAGTGTCATTTTAAGATGACACATATCTGACCACAATGGGAAATTAATTAGAAGAAGGAAGGCCAAAGAGTAGAGAAACTACAGCTTTGTCGCTCCCATGTTAAAATGTAAGTCTGAGCAAGAAATACTGGCACGGGGGGGGGGGGGGGGGGGCCGGCAAACAGCCGTTCTTCAGGCCAGGAGGGAAGACTGGAAACTGCAGCAGGCGAGCGGGCGGCAAACTTCACTAGGAAGCTAGAGACCCAGCCCCAGGGGGAGCAGGAGATAAAAGGGTAATATCCTCAGATCAAGTCTCAACACCGCTCCCTCCAGGGAAGCTAACCCACCCTCTCCTATTATCACTCCTTTTAGAGAGACCACGAACGGAGACCACGAAAGGGGGGCCAGATGGGTCAGCAGCAGCCCTTCTGGCCGGGCAGTTGAAGGGTTAAAGTCAGCACTTGAAAGAAAACTCAAACCCCATTAAGCCCAGGCTCGGAGAACAGGGAGCAGCAGGGAAGCCAAAGGAAACTAATTTTGGAGGTTCTCCAAGCTGCCAATCACAAGCATATTTCTAACAGTCCCAGTGTTGTTTGAGTTGGTTGTTTTTCCACAAGCTACACAATGGGGTCTGGTTATTCATTGAAAAAGTCTGCGAGGGAGCCCCGCCCTCCATTCACAACCAATTTGGAATGCTCCATTCAGCAAGAGGGGGACTCGCAGCTCGGCTCACTGGGGCAGGCGGAGCAGAGCCCAGCTGTCGCCGCAGGGACGCTTGCTCGCCCAGCGCGTTGTTTATGTAAGAAATTCAGACGCTGCAGGCGCCTGCCCGCTCCGCACCCTCCCTAAGATTCAGATGGCTCAGACTGGGGCTGAAATCTGCAAGGGTGTGCAAGTCCGCTCCGAGTGGGGTCGGCCAGTGCCCGCTGGCAAAGGGGGAGGGGCGAAAGAAAACTATCTTGGACTGCCTGGTTCGGATCGGACTGTCGCTACCAGCCGAGAGAAACAGACTTCAGCGGTATTTCTCCTGCCCCCGGGGAGAGCTGGTTTGCATTAGAGGACAGCTTTCTCTGGAAGCTGGCCTTCGCAGACTCCTTGCTTTTGCATTCATTGCCAACTGCTACATCGGGAGCCACCTGGCTTTCCCCTCAAGGGAGAGGGTCTCTGGAGACTCTACTCTAGATTCTGTGGCTGCAGAGTGGGAGGCGGCAAGCCACCTACTATTAACACATTCACTTCCAGTTTCTTTTTCTGGCGCTTCGTCCAGCCTGTAAGGTTTATAATCCCCTCTGAATACCCATGAGACATCCAAAGGCTTGAAGAGCAGTGTAGATCTGGGGCTACTCCAAGGACAATGTAAAAGAGAGTACAAGGCTAAAAACTGGTTTGGTTTCTTTGATATATTTTTTTCAAACCTTCAATAATCACCCATGAGAGAGATCTACTGAAGCCAGTCTGACAATCTGACTTTATTTCAAGGAAAAACATACTACTTTGTGAAAATTAAAGCCAGGAAATAAATTTTAGTTGTTTCCTCTTTTTATAAAATATCTGGCTTTTGTCAAATGTCTCATGCTTAGACGCCTTCTCTCTGCTGCCGTCACCCCCACTCCCTAGTGAACTGGGAGGTGACTCGTAAAGCATTTCTGTCAAGTCCTTCTGACCACAGAATCAGGATCAATGCCTGGGCTGTCCTGCAGATCTGTCTCCAACACCTGGCCTTTGCAAGGCTAGATCTTATCCTGCTCCCTGGCATCTGGCAGCCTCTGCCTTAACTTTCCCCTGGATGCTTCTCCTTCCAGGCATGGGAGTCTCGGGTATTTGCTACGCAGGGTCCTTTCCTGGGGGGCAGAGAGGGGGGGCGGGGAGCTCTTCTCCCTGAGGAGAGCTGCTAGTCCATGATCTACTTGCCAAGCCCAAAGGTGTACTTATATTATGGCTACACACACACACACACACACACACACACACACACACACACACGCGCGCGCGCGCATATTAGGGCCTACTATTTTACTATTTTGCCCCTCCTTCAAGCTGAGCCTCTAAGAGGAATGGGACAATGATAGAAACTGACGACCAAAGCCTCTGTTAAATGAGCTTGATGAGTTCACAGAATGAATTTTTAAAAAAGCAACCTAATCCGGTACTGGCATCAGCATGCCTGGCACTTGTCCAAGAGCTGGGAGCTGCAACATGACAAGACTCCACACTCCTCAGATTGCAAGTGGCGAAGCACTGTGCCAGGGCACAGATGGGGCCCGAGCTGCCTCAAGGGCAGCCATGTGCTCACCAGGGGCTGTCAGCCTCTGAGCCTGGATGTACTTTACCATCATTAAAACCTGAGAAACACGTGGAGGGAACAGTCTCTTGGTAGAGAACCACACACCCCACCTAACTCCACCACCAATGACACGACTAGAAGGTAGAAATGGCAGATAGTACAAATTCTCAGCTTTATCATGCTACCTGTCCTCATCTTACAAAAGTGAAGAAGGATGAGAGATAGGGGATAGATGGTAATTTCTTGAGGGATGACAGGATTTTGTTACCTGGAATCTACCTAAGTGATCTACCAGGCAGACCCCATGTAATTCCTCATCCCAAGTCTTTCTCACCAAACACAAAGGACTGGAAAGGTTAGTAGGTTTTATCAGAGGACTAAAAGCAGGAAGACACCTAAGAGGCAGAGAAAAACCCATTGTTTTCAATAAGCCTAACTGCATTAAAGTTAGAGGAAAACAGATTTGTAGAAACATATGGCTTTTAGTTAAATGGGCTCTCTAGGTCTTGGTTTCTTTTTAAATATATTTTATTGATTTTTTACAGAGAGGAAGGGAGAGGGATAGGGAGAAGCATCGATGAGAGAGAGAAACATCAATCAGCTGCCTCCTGCACACCCCCCATTGGGGATGTGCCCGCAACCAAGGTACATGCCCTTGACTGGAATCGAACCTGGGACCTTTCAGTCCGCAGGCTGATGCTCCATCTACTGAGCCAAACCGGTCAGGGCTAGGTCTTGGTTTCTTAAGAGATTTAGGTCTAAGGATCTTGGACGCTATCAAAACAGGAAGGATATCCTATCATTTAGGACCCTCTCAGAGGTCAGAACTAGCTCACAGAGCCTTTGAAAATACACTGTAAACCTGGAATGAAATAATCTCCCCCAACCCCACATTTTCCTCCGGCTTTCTTCAGCACTCTTCTTTCTTCTCCCCACCTTCCAACTACTGGCTTCTGAAAACGATAAATTGATAGCTTTGCTTCTTCAACATTCTCATCTAAAAATACATATTTTTTAGCCCTAACCGGTTGGCTCAGTGGATAGAGTGTCGGCCTGCGGACTGAAGGGTCCCAGCGGTCATGGTCATGTACCTTGGTTGTGGGCACATTCCCAGTAGGAGGTGTGCAGGAGGCAGCTGATCGATGTTTCTCTCTCATCGATGTTTCTAACTCTCTATCCCTCTCCCAATATATATATATATATATTAATTATTGATTCTAGAGAGGAAGGGAGAGGGAGGATCCTTTCAAATTGAAATGGCCCAGGACCAGAGAGCAAGTAAACCTAGAGTTTTGCTACCCCATCTCTGGGTCCAAAATGGTATGTCCTCTCCAAAAGGAAGTCACTGCCTCTATTGTATCAACCTCATACTAAGTATGTGTTAATTCACATATTTGGTAAAAAAGGAAAAAGTCCAACTGAATAATCTCATATTGAAACAGGACTAAGATCAATGTGTTTTAGGCTCAAGGGTTGTCATAACAGTTAATCCTATTTCCCTAGCCATCTATGACAAGTATTTATGAAAAGTCAATTTCATCGGTTAATTAGACAGTCCTTTGAAAATTACTCGTACTTCCTCCAGTCCTGCCATTCTTTTTGAAAGACATATTGAAAAATAAAAATTCAGGGGAAATAAGGTCACTTAGATTTTAAAACAATTCTCTAAATTATACTTAGTATGGAGGCCATGATTTTAAAATAAGATTTTTATCATGCCTTCTCCCCAGCATAAAATATTGTTATTTGAGATGTTGGTAAACATTCACAATATCACAAATGAAATAAGTAAGAAAAAAATTGAAATCTGCATTAACAAAACGATTTGTACATGCTAAAATCCAGGAATACCCTTAAATGCTCAAGCACTCAGTTCAGAAAAATCAATATAACCCTTACCCCACACCAAATCTATGGATTTTGAGTTCCACTCTTACCTTTTGATTTGTAGTTAATTCTGTGAAAATGTGTAGTAAAAATGTCTATACATCCATCTACTGACCCAGATTCCCTGGTTTGGTAGCTCTATGTGTTAATTCACATATTTAGCCACAGGCACATTTACATAGGTATGCACACACATACTCATTTATAATATACAGGATGCATAACACACAGTTTTATCTATACACATGCTAATATGTCTTCTAGGAAACATGTCCATTTTATGTTTTTTTCTGTTTTATAATTTCTCTCTCTCTTCCAAGTCCTGGATGGGAAAAACTCAAAGCACCGAGATATTTAATAAGTTTCTCAGGATCACAGGATAAAGAGAATGGAGGTTTTGAACCAGGCAGCCAGCAGTCTCCCTAGGGCTCTCCCGAGGGCCATCTGGAGGTATTCGAAATAATGAGGGGGAGCCCTGGGCACACCTGAACCCGCCAGTACCCCCTGCCTCTGCAGCTTTTGCTTCTTTAAGGATATTATTGTATAATTTCCTCTCATCATTTCACCTAACCCCTGCTATTGGCCCCTAACATTAGTCAGTCTCTCCAGCTATCCAGCTATCTAGGCCCTCTGTAAAACGAGGGATTGGACAAGACTTATCTTTGCAAGAAACCTCCAGCTCAAACAATCTGGGATTTTCAGGGGTACTTCTCAGGACCAGGGGACAATGGGGAGAACTTGGCAGAACCCCTATAGGCTTATAGGTTGCACTTTTTATTCCCTTGAATTTGACCTAGAAGAGTTTCCAGATGGGAGATACTAATGTTTATATTTGTGAAGTAAGGTGAAATCTATATAGCTAGAAATAAGCTGGGCATTCATATAAGACTTCTAAGAACAATGGTTTCAGTGTGGATGGATGCCTATGGGTAGGAACCTAAAGCTAGAACACTTAACAAAATATCATCTCTTCAGAAGTTAACCTTGTAAGTGCTTACTGAAGAAAGTACGCCATAATTTTCAAAACTGAATTCTAAAATAAAGACAATTACCCACATGATATTTCTTTTTCTCTCTCCTACAGTCTCACACATGCACAACAGAAAATTCACCAAATCAGCATTACCAGCAAAGGCAGACCATCCCAAGCGGCAGGCCACAGGAGAGCGCTTGTTGCAAAGGCTCTGCGAGAGTAGGGAAAGGTTTGCTTCACCCAGCAAGTGCAAGTTTGTTTTACAGTTCATGGACTAGCTGATTCAAACCAACTTACAAAGTTCCATTAAATCTGAATGAATGAGTTTCTCCCGCTCCCCTGGAATAATCACAGGCTCTTCCAGAAGGAAAAGTGACAGGAGCAGAAGCTGCTCCTCAGCCCAAGGCTGTGAGATGCATTCACGAGAAGAGTGGGCCCAGCCTTGGGCTCTGCCAGCGTCCATGCATCTACATTGTCCGTTTCAACAGAAGTCAAACCAGTCACACTAATAGCAAGGATGGATGGGTGAAGGATACACCATTCCAAATTTGTGCTCTTCACTAACCTCTAAAGCAAGTGGATCTACTAAAATCTATTCTTCTTGAGGGTCCATCTCCAGAAATAACAGAGGAGGGGAAAGAATTATTAAAAAACCTTTCAAGGCTACTCAACCATCTGTTTTATCCTTAAAAGACAGCAAAGCTCAACCGTAAGAAGTTAAAGCAAAAAGCAAACAAAGTAAAAAACATAGCACACTTGGTAAGCAGAAACGTCTCCCAAAGCACCTCCATTTTAGGTATGACAATTTAATGAAAGAATTTAGCACATTCTATTCGCTTCTAAGGAGCCAAAAGCCATTTATTGATTCTTTCCTTTCAGCTTATTCCTGCAGATAAATATCTCTCCAAATATAAATCCTGTTTGCTGACATCTTTGTCTAAAGAACATACCTCTGCCCTAGCACATGAAATCAATTTGAATGCAGTCATCTCACCTCCCTTTCACTCTTTTGGGTTAGAGTGAAACAAACAAAGTGTCATAAAAGCATTTCAACGAGCCTCTGCCAAGAAAGCCACCTCCCAAACAGACTGCAATTTATGCTGCTCTGAGCAAGAACTGGAAAGGCTGGGCCAAGTTGTCAACACAGAACAGAGTGGGATTACAAATCCTGCCTTTTATCTTATGTATGCATCCATGCACACACACATGCACACACACACGTACACACACACACACACACACACACACACACCCCACTTTGTGTTATCTTTATTTAGTCTTTCAGTGGCAAGTTTCCCAATCACTTAAAAGCCATCAAAGGGCAAAAATTAACATCATTTACTTTCCTAAGAAAATATTCACAGCAAGCTGTGACAAAGCTAAGGTAACCATGCATCTGTGGGTTATAGTTTATCCCCTTTTAAAGTCCCATGGCATTATGCCTTGAATATGAGACCTATCATTAAAGAATGTTTAGCTGGTGCTTCTGATCTTTCATTGAATGATTTAGAACACCCAGATTTTACTGAGACTCAAAGACACCCTCTCTCCCAAAGCATTTTCTCTCTCTCTCTTTATGTCATTCATTTTCTCTCTTCCCCTCTCTCTCTAAAACAAAGCTGGGAAGAATTTGTTGGTACCAAATGAGAAATCGAATCCTTGCCTGGCTCAGGTGCTTGCTATTATAAACTATGACTAAGAGACATGAATTTCTCTATGATGCAACTCTCAAGAGAGGCAGCATTTTCTCCAGGCCTCTCTCAAACCTGCTCATTCGCCAGTGACTAATGCTCTCTAGAGCTGCCCTGTGCTGCTCAAATTTCATCAGCCAGCTTTGTCCTTGATAGCTCTGCCTGGACCATAAAAGCTCCCCAAACCTGTTGAGGACAGCTCTGAAAGATCAGTGCAAAGCCAACCACACCCCTGCCAGCCTGGAGAGCTGTCTTTTGAGCTGGCCACCTTATTTGTTATCTCAAGGACATGATCACTTAACGACCATTTTTAAAGTAGTTTTACTCTTCTCTGAGTGATAAAGTACTGGCAACACGTGAATATTAGGAGTAATTCAGGTCACCCTGTGATCACCCCTTTTCAGCTTAGAAGTAGAAACAAAATTGACAACATGTTAGGTGAGGCCACAATTAACTGCACCTTCCATTAACTATTTTCTGCACCTTTAAAAGAAAATAAAATGCCAGGCTCATGATTTGCATCAAGGACTTAATTCATAAAACAAACCAAAAACACTGTAAGATAATGTCTGGTTAATGGATGCTTGGTCCAACATCTTATATACAATGTCAATTAATTTATAATCTTGAGCTTGAAGCCTTAGAATATTCTTAGGGGAAAAGAAATTTAAGGTTAAATTATGTTCGGTAAATCTTACCTGCAATAGAATAAAAGCACTTTAGAAATAATTTCAATAAAGAATGGAACAAATGTTTTGGAGGTTAACTTTGTGTTATTAAAAGAAACAAAACGCATTCCCCTGTCCAAACATGCTGACTATATATCTGAAAGAAGCAATCTAGACATGGATAATCCAAGACCAAACAATTTCAGAACAAATCAGCCACCACCAGAAAGGTACTTACAGTTATCAGACTGAAAATCTGGGACAAACTGTTCATCATCAGGAACTTGTGCTGAAAAAAGAGATTTTTATTTTAGACCTTTACGTTTTATTAAAAAGCACAGTGAAATGTTTTATATGGAAAATAGGACAGCCAAGAAACTTGCCTTCAGCTAACCAAGCCTCTTGAAGTTGACTGAGATCCTGAAACAACTCTAGAATTAAAAACAGAAGACACCAGAATGAAGATTCTTCGGTGGGGGAGAAGGGAAGAATCTACTTTATAAAATCTGCGGCTTTCCCTGGGAGCCATTTGAGGAAGCCACAGCACAGAGGGGAAAGCTTCGCTACCTTCAGAATCATGGGCCAAATCTGTGTCCAAAAACTTCCTCTTTCTGTCAGTCACAGGCCGCCCTCTACATTCCTCTGATCTAGATTTCTGAAAAAGGCAAACAAACAGTGAAGACTCAGGTGTAAAAAAGGGGTCTTGAAAGGGGGTGGTATTACTAAATCAATAAGGAGAAGACTGGGATTTGAAGAGGGAGGACAAAACAAATCAAAAGCCACAAAAACTTACCCCTGGGACCATAAAAGGGACTTGCTGGTCATAAAACCCATCCATGGTGCTTCCAACGTCTCTAATATCACTTGGAAAGGTTTCAGCATTGAGTAATTTCTGGGGGGAAGGGGGTCCTCCTGTAATATGAATTTGGGAGATTTTTACTGGGGGGGGGGGGGAAGAGAAATGAAATAATTTTATTCCATTCTTTCTTTAGGGCCTATGTAAACCACTACCTTTCTTTGAGGTACATGAAGCCCACTCAAGGTGTTAGCTTTACAGACTAACGCTGGGTTTAAGGGCATCAAAGGTACATAGTGTACTTAGTGCCAAATCCATTTACTCATCCTTTTCTATCATTAGAGTATATGTTTGCTATTATCTTTCTTTTGTTTTTTAAAAAGGAGGGGGCACCTTATTTTCATTATAAAAAGGTGATTTCAAGTTCTCTTCAATAGAAAACTCTCTAAGGCATTTGTAGTGTTGGGATTGTTATATAGATAATCTAATTTTTCTACTACAGTGACAGGAAGTAGAAAACTGGGTTTAAGCATTCCAAATTATTGGCAATTAAGAATCTGACATACATAGTGTTTCTAAAAGTATTTTGTAGGTCAGTGGCAAAACACTATATATAGTTCCATGAATATATCCACCAAAGGTATACTTATCTTCACATTGCTCTTTACTAAAACCTAAACCTTCTGTCCAAACAGGTGTGTGTCTGTAATGTCACAAATAATCTCCATGGCAACTTACAGAGATACCTCCAACTTTTAAAATAATAAAATAACTATGAAAAGTAGTGGATAAAGGAAACTAAATTCCATTGTACATATTTTAAATGCATATCTACCACAGATCTTTTTTGAAAGTATCGAAAGCAAAAGATCCATGAAAAGAAAATTCAGTGTTTTCCTTACACTGATGTTCATACTCCACCCCTCCGCAACATGCCAAATTATAAAATTAAACCTGTTTCCTGTCAAGTCTTGGGGCTGGAAAGAGAAATTGGGGGTTAAAATGGAGAGGAGGGAACCTTTTCTAATTTGGGAGGAATAAAACAACAATCTTGGGAAGGTACCATCTTCCTGAACAATTTGTTTTATTCTCCAAATAAGGAAACACAGTTAAGTCAACAAAATGGGGAAAACAATTTCACCCACTCGAACTTGAAACAATGTAAAATGCTTAAGGATAATTCTTTTGTTTAACTTGCATATAAACTTTAAGTAGGGAACTTTTTCTCAGTGGACAATTCCATCCAATTTGTTTTTCACACTGTGTGGAGCATATCAAATTTTGGTGAGCAGGATGCAAGGAAACCCTTCACTGCCAGCCTCCTCTCAGCACTTTGGCACGAGTAATCAGATATGTTCAGTCAAAGAGAAAGGTGGTGGTGGTGGGGGGGAGGAGCAAAACTGCACACAGTTCAGTTTCCTACAAAAAAACACTCCTGCTAGCCTGCTTGCGTGCCTTCCAAATATCGCTAAAATGTTCAGAATAAAGCCCCTTTCTCAAATGTCACCAACCCGTATACAAAATCTGAGAATCACCAGCACTGAATTGAGGGGCATGAAAATGAGTCTTCTGTGCCCTTCAAAAACCTGTCCGATTAAATCCTGGCCTTAGAAGTTCTGTAAATGTCTATTGAGGGAAGGGGACAACGGGTAGGAGATCGGAGGGAGAAACCGGAGGGGGAGATATATTCAGTCTCATGATAAAATACGTTGCAAAATACTTCACCATGACGAGCAAATATATTTTTTTTAAAAAAATTGAATAAAAGAAAGAAGGATGCCACACGCGAATCCATGAGGCATTGAGGATCTTTAAAGCAGTCCTCGCAGTTCAAGGGCTAGAGAAATCGTGTTCAAAGTATATAAGTATATATTTAAACCTGAAGGGAAGGCTGAGTTCATCCAGGAGTTTAAACTACTTCCTTTGCGCCCTCCCCCCCACCCCCTCGTCCTTCTCGGTGCCCCCAGGAAAACTTTAACACCGCGCTGCGGAGCGATCCAGGCCCCTCCCCCGCGGCGCACAGCGGCCCCGGTTTTATGAATGGGAGAGCGAGCCGCGGCAGCCACATCAGGTAAAGCCTGTAACTGGATCCCTCGCGCTGGGCCCCATTCACAAAACAAGACACACTTCCACCCAATTCCCAGCCTTCCCCATTCATGAAAACTCCTTCAGCGGCGCCCCCGCCCCCACTCCCAACGCACGCCCAGCCTCCGACGCAGGCCCCTCACCCCAGCGTTTTAGGAAGCAAGCTCAATGCTTCATTCACAAAAAGGGGAGGAAAAAAAAAAAAAGCCGCAGGGAGCAGGAGCCAACGAAAGAAACCCGCTTCATTCATAAAGTCACTCACATTCATAAAAACGAGCTGCGGCGCCGGGAGCTACCAACCGCCCTCAATTCCTCCCCTTTCCACCAAAAGACCCTCCGAACATCCCTCCTTGGCACCCCTCCTCAACAAGGAGTTCTGTTCCCTCGCCCTCAGAAGTCCCCTCTCCTCTGAAAATGAGGTTAGATCCCTAATCCTGCGCGAGGCTACAGCATCTCTCCAACCTCACCCTCCCCACCGCACCCGTTTTCCTCCCCACCATCCCCAGGCCGCTGTTCTGATGCTCCCGGATTTCTCGGTAATCGCTGTGCAGCTTGACGCTCAGTTCGCTGGGGGCTTGGGTGTCCACTTTCCACACCCTGAAACTTGCAAGGCCTGCAAGTTCCGGGCCAACCTCCAATCCCGCACACAAGCCTAATGTCACTTAACCGCTCCTGGGGTTCTGGGGCATCACCTCTCAAATACTCCCCCCTATGCTGCTCTCGGCACCCTCCTCCCCACTGCAAAGCTCCGCCGAGCGTCTCTTCTCGCGAGCCTCCAGGTCCCCTCGGGGCTCTCAGACCTCCGGAGACTATAAAGCCCCGCGACTCTGCGCCCCCATCCCCGCCCGGGAGCCCCCGCACTTCGCGCTCCCGAGCGCCTCCCCCGAGACGTGCGGAAACCCTCTCTCCACGCGCTCCGGAACCGTTAGCCACCCCCGCCCGAAGCCTCCCAGAAATCGAACCGGACCGGGCCGTGAGAGGAGGGGGCGGTCAGACCCCTGGGGGGGGGGCTTATCCCAAATAAAAAGTGCACCCCTATTTGAAGATTCTGAATCAGCCCGTAAACTCTAGGGCCCTTCCGACCGGTTCCTGGACTCCCCCTCTGAGGCCCCCCCAACGCGCCCTCACCTGAGGCGGCGGCTCTCCCCTTGCAGCGGCCCCGGGCGCAGGCGCGCTCACGCACGCGCGCACCGGGCCTGGGCGCCTAAGCAAATGGCTGGGCCGAACCGCTCTAGGTACAGGGAACCGCTCCGCACACAAGCCGCTGGACTCTGTGCCGCAGCTGCCAGCCAGGCTGGAGCACTGGCCCGGCCCCCCGCGGCCCGCTGCTCCGCCCGCCGCCATTGGCCCATAGCCCTAGCCCTGCCGCGTTCCCATTGGCTTAAGGTTGCTTCCTTAGCTGTCCATCACCTCTTGTTTACCCTGTCTACGGGCAAATCCAGCCAGGCCGCCCCATCAACTCAGGCTTCCATTGGTCAATGGGACGTCCCTCCCCACCCCTCAGGGATCTGTTTTACATAATCTATGCACCGGGGGCCATTGACCAATCAGCACAGGCTTGTTTATATAATGAATGTAAGGACGTTTTTCATTCATAAAAAACACGACCTGAGGGGGAAGCTTAGCTGAGTCAGTGAAGCACTTAAAGGGGCCGAGGCCCGGAGGAACTGCGGTTACTTGTCTCCTCGCAGGTCTTCCAACTTTTCACAGAGGCATGGCTCGTCCCTCTTCCCCATTCACCCATTTCTCCCACTAGCAGCGCGCTACCGCCAGGATTGGGCCCCATGGGCGACAGACGTTCACAGCTGCAGAACCAAGCAAAAACGATCATTTTAGAATTCAGGCGAGAGGAATTCGTCATTCCACCCAGAGAGAAACTCGCTGACCGACCTGGGCGTTCGGCCCACAGAAACACAGAAAACGGAAACCGAGCCCTCTAATCTTAGTTACCTTTAAGAGAGGCCTTAATTTCCTTTACCCAGGTTTCCAGTGGGGAAGAATAAGCAGCATCTTCCTTTAAAATCTGAGCTCTTGAACAGATTTTAGTTACTATTTTATACTGGCAAGGCCTAAGGCCGAACCAAATCCCGTTTTCTATCCATGTGTAACTGCAGTTTATAACCCCCGCTAGAGTTGGTTCCAAGATGAGAGAGGGTCGGCGCTCAACGAAATATCCTCTCAGGGAAGGGCACCAACCAGTCAACCGACCTAGCGGCATAAATCCCTCGGAAAAGGGCTTGCGGAGTTAGACCGCCTCCCTCCCTCCCGGGGGCTGCTTGTTTTCCATTTAAGTGTTGAAGGCAAGATGGTGCATTTGAGAATTAGATCCCGTGCAGCTGGGAGCGGCGAGAAGCTGCTCTGCTTGCCAAGCGATGGGGCACTAACGGCAATTGCCGAGATTCTTAACGGGGCGTTCCAGGAAACAAATAAACAGTCTTCTCGCAGCTCTCCCCGCGCCCCCTCCCCTCTCCAGTGAAAACCGCGGGGAGGCTCCGCTCCACCCTAGGATGCGGGGGCTTGTGAGGGAGCTCTGCCCTGCCATTCATCCCGCGTGCTAGCGGTGGGGTGGAAAGACGCCAAATGTTAGGAAAGAGCCCCCAGTAAAGGGGTCCCCAGGGTAGCGAACTCCGGGGCTGCTCCTGGATCCCACCATAAAGAATGCAGTGTGGATTTTTAGAGGGGATTTTTTTTTTTTTTTTTTAGTCAAAATTTGCCCACCTTTTTTTTTCTGCTTCCGCTCTTGTGTATCTTAAACAGAGCCGGCAGGCACTTGGTCTGTAGTTTAAAGCTCAAGAAAGGTGGGAGTTCACCTAAGGAACCTGGAATACCCTGATTGAAACCTGGGCTCAGCACTGACCAGGCATGAGCTATTATTTTTAAAAATATATATTTTATTGATTTTTTACAGAGAGGAAGGGAGAGGGATAGAGAGTTAGAAGCATCGATGAGAGACAAACATCGATCAACTGCCTCCTGCACACCCCCCATTGGGGATGTGCCAGCAACCAAGATACATGCTCTTGACCTGAATTGAACCTGGGACCCTTCAGTCCGCAGGCCAACGCTCCATCCACTGAGCCAAACCGGTTAGGGCTGAGCTATTATTGATGTTGGAAGACACTAGGGTGGGCATGAGTTGATAGGTGGGAAAGTGCTCAGCACTTTTAACGAGCAGTTCCATGATATCTAATTTCCTAGTAGAGCATTTTGCTACTGGCCCCAGCTCCAGTAACTTTATGCTTCTCTTCATTCCCCAGATAGCACCATTTCCGCTTGGTGACTTAGAGGTGTTACCCTAGTCCAGTTGTGTTCCCAGGGTGTTGCTGACATCCCTGAAGCTTCTATCTCTCCAACTAGACTCAGGGCCCAGGTCAGCTCCTGGATCCTCCTCCTCCCCAGTTTGTCTGCCCGAATCCTGTCCTACCTCTTCTCATCTTATCTGCTGTCTGATGTAGTTTCTCCAGAAGAGCTTTGTACTTCTCTTAAATCTGTCTCAGGCTCTAGCCCTCTGGAAGGCCCGCAGCCCACAGGGCCACATGGCCTTACCATATAAGCCATAGCACATTGATCACACTTTTTAAAAATGTATATATTTATTTTTATTGATTTCAGGGAGGAAAGGAGAGGGAGAGAGACACAGAAACATCAATGATGAGAGAGAATCATCAATTGGCTGCCTTCTGCACGCCTCACACTGGGGATCGAGCCTGCAACCCAGGCATATGCCCTGACCAGGAACGCAACTGTGACCTCCTGGTTCATAGGTTGACGCAGGCCAGGCTCAATCATACTTTATAACTCTACCTGCGAGGATACAGAGCAGGACTTTCTCCACAGGTTGGGACTTGATGCCTGAAGTGTGGCTCTTGTGACCTTTGCCTCAAGCCAAGGTTCTCCATCCCATCTTGGGAAGAGAAGTTGGTATTTCTGGATTAAGTAGTAATAAATAGTGGCTAAGTTGAGGGCACAGGAGGAGTTGGGGGATGGGTTCTTATGAGAAGACTTTTACAGACGTAAGATCATATATAGGGATTTACATCAGAATAGAGCTCTTGCCAATGAATTATTTAGTCATTCAGTAAAAATTATTTTGTACCAAATACTCAGCCAGCTCCTGTGCTAGGCAATAAAGTTACAGAGATAAATATGATCCAGTCTGTGTCTTGGAGGGGTCCACAATCTATGGCACAATTTCAGCAGCTGAAGTTTACTGAGCACTTATTATATGACCTGTTCATAACATATATAATTCTCTACAGATTACCTTATTTAATCCCCATAATAACAGCACTGCAGTGGTCTCTACAATTATTATCTGCATTTTTTTTTAGACAAGAAACGGAGGCAACGAGAGATTAAGTATCTTGCCAGTGGACACACAGCTTGCAGGTTGCTGAACCTGGAAAAGCCCTCAGGCAGGAGATCTAGCATATGCCTCTGTAACTCAGAAAATATCCTTTGAACCCCATTTACCCAGTAGAGGACAAAACTGGTTGGAGTTTCAGGGAGGCAGGTTTTTATCTCAGTAGAGGTTTAGGAAGGATTTCAGAATGTTAGGGGTGCCCCAGTGAGTGAATATAATGAGTCTCCTGTCACAGGAAGCATTTGCACAGAAAGATTTAGGGAGACCGCACAGGGGCTAGTGCACTAGGTAAGATAGATGAACTCAGAGGATTGCTCCAGCCCTAACAGTCTCTGATTCTGAAAATTTGGAGCTTGTATTAGACAGGAGTTCAGGTCCTGGGCCCAGGCACCTTGGCTCTAACTTGAAATGTGTGAGTATATCTTGTGATGACTAATCTTGCCAGACTGACTACTGGGCCCAGAGCTGCTTCTTTTCTGCCTCTTTCTTCTTTTCTTCTGTGTTCCCTTCTTAGGGACTTCCCTTCTTTACTCCCACCACCACTCCACTCCCCATCTTCTCTTGTTACCTTTGTAAGAGGTGTCAGTATTAGAAGTTCTTTGCCCAGCACATTGAGTCTTTCCTCCTAAGAACATTGCTTACATTGGAGTTTTTGTCCAGCATGTGTTCTTATGTACCCCCTCCTCCAGGAGAGAAACAGGACTGGAAAAGATAAAAAGACAGACCTGCCCTCTGGAACATTCGTGTCAATCTAGCCTTTGTCCTCTGGCAGTAGCGAAACTCACTTCATCGCAGTAGGATAACTATCCCCTTGTCCTTCAATTTGCAGTGTGTCTACAGAGAAACAACACAGAAGGAAAGAAAAACAAGTCTCTTGCCTCAAGCCCGAAAGCTTCTGTCTCCCTTTAGGGGACCGCTTCTAAAGTTTTCCCTTAAAATCCCCAAAGCAAGTTAAAATGTAAAGCAAGCCACCCTGCCTTGAGCTGATGATCATCAAAATGGCAGTGGGAAATGTGGCAGCCTCATGATCTTGGTTCCGCACATTAGGAAAATGCCTTGAGTTCCTGTGTTAGCAATGCTGTCTGTGGTTCGTGGAGGCTGGGTGTGGGCTACATGCTCCCAGGAGTCCTCTCCCATTCTTGTATCATAAGGAGGGAAGGGCTTGAGGACAGTATCAAAAAAGTACCCACACGTTTTCCTTATCTTCAAGGGAAAAAGGATTGTATCTGGCTGGCACAGCCTTCTTTCTACAATTCAGAAATAAATACCCTAAAAATTGAGGAGAGAAAATAAAATCTTTTAGATTCAATGTCTCTTTAAGCAAAGAAGGGCTATATCATCTTCAGGGTTCCTGATAGCCAAGGAATAATAACTGACATTTGCTCAGTGCTTAATAGGAGCCAGACTCTTTTCTAAACACTTCATATGTATGGACACATTTCATCCCAACAAGAGTAGCCCTCTGAGGGAGCTCCTATTCTTATCACCTTCACCTTTCCCAGGTGGAAAAAAAAAATGTAGGTATAGGAGGGCTACATAAATTGCTCCAGGTCACAGCGCTAGCTCACTGTAAGAGAGCGCGTGTGCCCAAGGGGCCCCCTCGGGAGTCTGGTCAGTAACCACTCTGCTGGGCTGCCTCAGCCTCAGGGAAGCCCTGTGTGCGTAGTGACAACAGCCAACACTGAAAAAGCACTTTACCCTGTCAGGCCCATTAGGGGCCTTGCTTATATTAACCTACTTGATCCTCCTAAGAACCCTGTGATGCAGATACCATCATTATCTCTATTTTATCGCTGAGGGAACAGAGGCCCAGAGATTAGGTAACTTGCCCAAGATCACACGGCTGGTAAGAGTTGGAGTCCAGGGCAGACCTTGAACAGAGGCCTTGCTCTGAAACACTTTATCCTGTGGTCTTAGTTCCTGCGATCACCCACTCCATCAATTTCCCTCTTCTTGCCTTTGGGGCCCTGGTTGCTTATCTTCCACTCCCAAGAGAGCCACAGTGCTTCCTCGGGAATGTGCTTCAGCAACTCCAGCCAGATTTCTGAATTATTATCCAGCGCAGCTATAATTTGTCTTCATTAAAGCCACTTTAGAAAGAGAAAGGAAATGACCTTTACTGAGCATCCCCTATACCTCTATATGCCAGGCTCTGTGCGTGCTAGACACTTTACATACACTGTCTTTTTTAAAAAAAATTAGTATATTTTATTGATTTCAGAGAGGATGGGTTAGGGAGAGAGAGATAGAAACATCGGTGATGAGAGAGAATCCCTGATTGGCTACGTCTCGTACGCCCCACACTGGGGATGTGCCTGCAACCTGAGCATGTGCCCTTGACCAGAATCGAACCCGGGACCCTTCAGTCCACAGGCCGACGCTCTATCCGCTGAGCCAAACCAGCTAGGGCTACACATACTGTCGTATTGAATACTCCCAACTATTCTTGGAGACAGTAATAACACCCAATTTGATTATGTATAATTTGAGGGTCAAAGTGAGGTTACAAATCATGTCTGAGTTTTCCATTAAGAAGGAGCAAGCCATGTTCTTGACCCTCTGACCTCCTGGCCTAGTGTGGCCTTATTCCTCTCCTGGCTCCTTTCCTGAGCTTGAGGACATCCTTTCTCCTAACTTTCAACTCTTAGATTTCATAAAACATCCACTATCAAGAAAAGCAAGTGACACATAATACATTTAGATTGCCAATGTTTTGAGAGATTTCTTCCTTAAGCCTCAAACCTTACAAAAACAATAGGGCGGGAATCTTTGGGAACTTCCCATGGCTTCCCATTACCTTCAGAAGATAGTCCAGCTCTGCAGCAGGATCTTCACCGCGGCCGATAACCCTGCAGTCTCTCCGCGGCCCTTGGGTCTGGCCATGCAGGACAGAGTCGCCTGTTCCTCAAGCCAGTCAGATGCCAACATCCTGCTCTACCTCTGAGGTCATGAAACACTGGCTGTCCCCACATGAAGGAGCCTTAGGCTACTGGGATTTGGGGGAACCCATGTCTGGTTTTTAGAGTTTTCTTGCTTCTTTTCCACATGAAGTTGTCAATCAGAACTCAATATATTAAGAACATGCTTTTCAAGCAGCCCCTCATGTCTGCTGCAATTCTCTGCCTCTGCTCCGCCAGAGGCTTGGAAACCAGCAAACCGAGTGAGCTTGAAATGGGTGTAGAGCTAAAGGGCCCCCTCCAATGAGGAAGTAAATGAACTCAAATGTGTAGACTTGGCAAAATCTATTTTGACCACTCAGAGTCCTTCTTTTGCTTCCTTTTATGCCCTTAGTGGAGAGTCTCATATGGTTAACCCTTGCTGCAATCTGCCCAGACTTTAGCCCCCAAAGTCAGACTATCAGGCTAACTCAGAACTTGCCCGTTTGGAGCTGTGAAAGGCCTCACGTTGGCATCGCCAGACAGCCCCACAGGAGGAGCAGACTAGGGCTGGGATGGGGGAGACTGGAATGTGGATTCTCTCATGGGCCTGCTTCAACATGGCAGCTGGAGAGCCTGTGGTAAAGAGGGTGGTTCTTTCAGCTCTTGGCTTGGTTGGTAAATACCCATCCTGCACCAGCTCTGTATTTATCTTTTTTTTTTTTTTTTTAAATATCTTTATTGATTTCAGAGAGGAAGGGAAAGGGAGAGATAGAAACATTAATGATGAGAGAAAATCATTGATAGGCTGCCTCCTACATGCCCCTACTGGGGATAGAGCCCACAACCGGGGCATGTGCCCTGACTGGGAATTGAACCGTGATCTCCTGGTTCATAGGTCGATGCTCAAGCACTGAGCCACCAGTTGGGCCTTGAGCTGGACAAAAGAAAGTGCAACCTTGGCCAACTGGTAATAGAGCTCCCAGGTGAAATGCTCCCATCAGTGGATCCCATCGCATGGCTTCAGGCTTCACATGGGCATCTAGCCTGTCCTTCCAGCCTGAGGCAGTTTTTCCTCCTATTGCCCTGTGAAGCCAGTGTTTGTAAGCAGAGGATGGCTTCTTCTGCCCCTCCCCCACCATGATCCTTACTGAGCACCTGTCTCTGGCCCCTTATCTCTGGGGCATAACTCAGCTTCCATTTAAACCAGAGCCCACCTCAAAACCCCTCCTCATCCCTGCTCCTCTCCCTTCTCTGAATTCTCTCCCATTAAGTCAAACTAAATGGCTAAAAATGCACACTGTGAGAACAGCATCCCATCCCAGGAAAGCTCTGACTTCTCTGCACAGCAGAGGTGTTCTCAGGTCCTCTGTCTGTTTCTCTCTGAACTTAGCTTCTGCCTCAAGGCAGGAAACAGGTGCTCCAAACCATTAGGAACTACAGTTTACTCCCATCTCTCACCACTGTCCCAGGGCTGGAGATCTAGGAGGCTAGGTCAGCATCTAACTCTTAAGTGGAATTATCTGCTTGATGTAAGGAAATGCTTGGGCATCTCAACTGTGGTCTATTTTGCATTTGTTTATTTTTTATTCTATTTTTTAAAATATGTTTTTATTTATTTTAGAGAGAAAGGAAGGGAGAGGGAGAGATAGAAACATCAATGAGAGAAAAATATTATCGATCAGCTGCCTCTGGGCACCCTCCAATGGGGATCAAGCTTGAAACCTGGGCATGTGCCCTGACTGGGAATTGAACTGGGGATCTCTTGGTTCATGGGTCGACGCTCAACCACTGAGCGGCACCGGATGGGCTGTTTATTTTTTATTGAAATGTAACATACCTAACGGAAAGTACACAGATCATAAGTGTGGAACTTGATGAATTTTCACAAAGCAAGCATCTCTGTACTTCTAGTATCCAGATCACAAAACAACATTGTCAGCTCTCCACTCCAAAAGATCCTCTCATGCCCCCTTCTAGTCACTAATTTCCCTTTCCCATTCTCCACAAGGGTAGCCACCATCTTGGTTTCTAACATCACAGATACATTTTGCTTGTTTTTTGTACATTTTATACATGGAATCATACAGGAACACTTTTTTGTGTCTGGCTTCCTTTCTTCAACATTATTTGGAAGAGTCATCTATTTATACTGTGTAGTTGTGTTTCCATTCATTCTCTTTTCTGTATAGTATCCAATTGTATGAATATATTACAACTGACTTATCCATTTTATTGTTAATGGGCATTAGGGCAGTTTCCAGTTTGTGCTTTTATTAATGACTAGATGCCTGGTGCATGAAATTCGTGCACAGAAGGGGGGGGCGTCCCCTCAGCCCAGCCTGCACCCTATCCAATCCAGGACCCCTCGGGGGATGTTCTGGGGATCGGGCCTAAACCAGCAGTCAGACATCCCTCTCACAATCCTGGACTGTTGGCTCCTAATTGCTCACCTGCCTGCCTGCTTGGTTGCCCCTAACTGCCCCCTCCCTGCTGGCCTGGTCACTCCTAACTGCCCCTCCCGCACCCCCCCCCCCCCCGCCGGCCTGGTTGCCCCCAACTGCCCCCTCTGCCAGCCTGGTCACTCCATGCAGCCTGCTGTTCAGTCATTTGGTTATCCTTCACTAACCCCCCTGTTGGCCTGGTCATAGACAGCCATCTTATGAGGGCATGAGGGTCAATTTGCATATTACATCTTTATTATATAGGATACTAGAGGCCCGGTGCATGAAATTTGTGCACTCCCTCAGCCTGGCCTGTGCCCTCTTGCAGTCTGGGGAGCCCTCGGGGGATGTCTGACTGATGCAGGGAGCAGGCCTAAGCTGGCAGTCAGACATCCTTAGTGCTGCTGCGGGGGCGGGAGAGGCTCCGGCCACTGCCGCTGCACTCACCAGCCATGAGCCCAGCTTCTGGCTGAGTGGTGCTCCCCCTGTGGGAGCACACTGACCACTAGGGGGAAGCTCCTGCATTGAGCGTCTGCCCCTTGTAGTCAGTGTGCGTCATAGCGACTGGTTGTTCTGCGCAGACCAGTCTGAGGGACCCCACCAGTGCACGATCAGGGCTGGGAAGGGACATGGTGACAGGTTTGGGGTCTTATACAGTCATTAAGGGATTGATCATTCATATTTTGGAATCGTGGGATACACCTCGTAAGTGCTTAAAAATCATCAACCAAAGGACATAGAAAGGCTTCCAACATATTTTGCCCTATGATGGCCTCAATTGCAGCCTATATCACATTGTTCACATGTCTGTGTTGCCCAAAGGACAACTTCCTCTAACAGGGACCCTCTTGGGTGCTTGTCTCTATTACCCAGCCCTATATATAGCTCCTGGCACTTAGCAGGTGATCACCAAAGGATGAATGAATATGTGAATGAGCAAGCAAAGCATTGTGCTTGAGAAAGGGGGTGGCTGGGTTACCTTCTCTTTGTGGATTGTGTTTATGTATGCCCAGCTCCTGCCTGCCCACAGGGTGGGAGAGGAGTGAGGAGCTGGTTGCCTGGCCTCTGCAGTTGCTCAGGGTTCACACCAAAGGAAATGCTTCATTTCGTTAGCAGCCATACCTGGGCCCTGGGACACTGAGTTTCATTTCAGCCAGATTTGGGATGGCGTGGAGCTTGGTGGGATCTTACAGCCTCATCTCAGCTCTCAGCAACTCAGAGGAATTTATACTGCACCAAAATGCCCAAACCTCCCATTTCCATTTCTGAAATCCAGGCCTGTGCAGGAGGAAGGGATCAGCCTCCTCACTAACTTATTCAACTTATATCCTCCCCCATAGGCGCACCCTTATCCTCTGGGCTGGCGATCTTGAATAGGTTGAAAGAAGCACTTCTTATTCCTCCTCTAGCCTGCCTGGTCCTCCTACGTGTGGCCAGCAACCAGGGATAGGCCCCAGTGCCCCTGGAGGATTTCCTTTAGGCAGCCCTGAAAGATCAACATTTTGGCTTGATCACTGAGAAATTTTCTTCACTAGGTAGTCTCCTGTTTGGGAGAATTTCACATGCCCTTTGACTTGAATCAACTTTGAAATCTTTCCTCACTTTTATTGCTCCTTTCTCCAAAAGCCTAATTACTTTGTATATTTATCTGGCTTTCATTTGGACCTTAGGAATGCTCATCTTGAACCTGGAAACTGACCTCAGGGCCTGTTCTGACAGGTCCGTCTGAGCCACAGTAGAATGTAAGAGCTAAATATGGTCTTCCTCTTCCTCCTTATGTGTTAAAACTGACTTCAGTGACAAGATGTAATTTTTCATTACAGGAACCATGTTTTACCCTTTCCAACCCACACGTTCCCGGCTGGAATGCAGGTAGCATTCATTTACAACTATGTGTACATCTTACAAATGTAAATGGTAACGAGGTAACCCATATGGCAATATGGTAATAGCTCTGTAGACTCATGTCTGGAAGAAGCTCTTTATTTATTCAAAGATCTTCAGACCTACATCCCCCTGCTTTCCAGATTTACCGCCTTCTCTCACAGCTCCTAAATTACACCTGTGCTCCGTTGTGTTGTGAACAGAACAAGAACATGGGGTGAAAGCCCATCTCACATCTCAATTTCACCACTCTTATGTGACTGTTGGTCCTGCTCACTTCACTTCTCTGCTCATCGGTCTCCTATCAGAAAAATGGGTATAGTAACTCCTGCCTCACAGAGTTGGCTAGTCTCTCTCTCTCTCTCTCTCTGTGTGTGTGTGTGTGTGTGGTCCAGTGCCTAGTGGCTATGGCAGTGGAACTAGGTTTCCATCGTGGCTCTGCCATTTCTAAGTGGGTGAATTTGAGCAAATTTGATCTTTCTGGGCCTCAGTTTTATCATTTGTAAAAGAGGAATAATAATGCAAACTTTAAGGTTTCTGAGGAGGAATAAATAGAACATTCCAAAAGCATCAAGCAGAGTGTCTGGCATAGAGTCGACAGAATACATCTTGCTCCCTCCCTTCTTCTCGGTATGAATTGAGGCACTAGGTGCTAACATTTCATGACTACTACTGACCTTTTCAGTATTCCCTGGGATAAATTAAAGAATTCCTAACATCTTGCTTCTCGATGTGATATTTCCCCCTTGTAGATTTCACTTAGTGTTTTCTTCTTAACCAATTTTCTCTGATACCCAGTGTTTCTTTCTTCTTCAGAGATTTCTGAAGGGACTAAAGGAATTCTGTTGGATCTCAGGACAGAGGGCAGAAAGCCTTCATGTGCTGTGTGAGTGGCAGCGTGCCGGGGTATTCGTTGTCAGAAAACGGGATGTGGAGATCATATGCAGACGAAGGCACAAGCGTGTGTGAGTGTGTGTATACTGGGGGAAGAGGGGTGTAATACGTCTGAAAAATGGTTTCCAAAGTCACCCAGGTGTCCTGGCTCACAGCAATCATAATTTTCTTAATAGACCACCAAGATGTTTTTAAAAGGACTATCACAAAAGCATGCGGTACATAATTCTATCCATGAACCAAGGACACTTTTATTAGTAGGAAATGGGAATTTATTTTCTGTGTGCATATAAAACTACAACCATGAGCCTGTGTCTGTGAAATACACAAGCTGTTGAAGACACGTGGTGGGCTGTTGCTGAGGCTTTTCCACAATTTTTCGCCAGGAGCTTGTTTGCCCCTTTGCCATCTGGGGGCTCTCACTAGAGCTAGGCAGAGCTGCTGATACCACAGGTTTAACAAAAGTTGAGGGAAGCCGGTTTGGCTCAGTGGATAGAGCGTCGGTCTGCGGACTGAAGGGTCCCGGGTTCGATTCCGGTCAAGGGCATGTACCTGGGTTGCGGGCACATCCCCAGTGGGAGGTGTGCAGGAGGCAGCTGATCGATGTTTCTCTCTCATCGATGTTTCTGACTATCTCTCTCCCTTCCTCTCTGTAAAAAATCAATAAAATATATTAAAAAAAAAAGTTGAGGGGAGAAAACTGAACACTGAGAAAATTGTATCTTTGAGCATCATTTGGACAAGACGCCATTATGCTATTTTAGTGAAAGAACACTTCTTCCCAACTGATGGGACTTCCGAGTGTCACTACAGTGTAGCTCGCAGGAGCGGGAGGGCTGGGCTGAATGCCGGGGGGGAGTGGAGGGTAAGGAGGATGGGGGCGTAGGGGTGGTGTAGGGCAGAGGAAGGTGCGTTAGGAGGGAGTAAACTGTGCACGGGGATCTGAGGAATCTGGATCTGATCCCTTGAGTAAGAGGGAGCCAAGGTAGGTTCTGGAGTAGGGAAGTGACAAGTGGAAAGGGGAAATTTGGGGAAGACGAATCTCATGGATATGAAGGGTGGCCTGAAGTACATTGGAGTAGAGAGGTGAGAGAAAAATAGTGTAGACTGTGGATGAAGAGATGGAGGTATCCAAGGAAGCATTTGTTAGCCTCCTCTTCATCCTGGCTTCAGCACTCCGAAGTGTAAATGAACAGGATTGGGACTACAGAAAAAAATTTGGAAGGCTGTCTACTGGCTGCTGGGACTCTGAGTGCCTCAGAATGATTGGAATCAACCCAGGAAGTCCTGGTTTTTGCCTCTGAGAACTTGCATGGAGGAGGGAGAACAGAGTTCTAAGTGCCTTCAGTGAATAAGTGTCTAAGTTCACTCCAGGCTGGTGAGGAGGCTCATGTTTGCTCCCCCACCCGCCTCCTTTCCCACCTCCACAGCTGGGATTTCTTCCAAGAGCCCTTCCTCAAACTTGACCATGAATGGTAGAGGTTAGTTCAAGGCATTTTGAGTCCAAGGGTTGACAAGTAACAGAATCCTGCAGGCTGTTACACTTATTATTTTCAAAGACTTGGTACATTATTACTTGTAAGGGAGCAGGATCGGAAGTAGGAATTGTTCTTTCCACTGGCAGGCGTGCATATCTATTATGATATTTTAAAAAATAAATTTTAATTTTTGCCTAATTCCAGAGATTTTTCAGATATTTAATTATATCACCTTTTTATAGTTTTGCCAACATTTTTTTCAATTAATTTTAAAAATTATTCTTAATTCACCCAAACTGGGAATTTTGTTTTTGCAAAGTTTTAAAAATATTTCAAATCATAAAATCATTATATACACATCGTGTGCAGTTAGGAAAATACAAAACTAAAAACCATTAAAAATAAACTAACAAGCACCTAAAATTCTAGAAATGATTACTGTTAACATTTAAACATATTTCTTCTCTGTCTTTATTCTTTGCTAACATAATGGATATATATATATATATATATATATATATATATATATATATATAAAATGGAGATATATTTTTTAATGTGTAAGTTCACATTGTGCATAGCAGTACATTACAGGCTTGTTCCCAGGACATTAAACTGTCTTCATAAACTTCATTTTTTAATAAACTAAATTTTTAAGGTTTGACTGATATGCCTTCTTATGGCTATAACATCATTTATTTGTTTGTTTTCCTTCTGTTGGGTATTAGGCTGTTTCCATTTCTTTTGAGGTTAAAAACTGCACTATCACCAACATCTTTGCGTGTGCACGTGTGTGCCTTTGTATGTTTTAATATAGGTATGACTGTTGGAGATCTGGCCAGACTTTGTTGCCTATTTCAGATGAGGGTCGAGTCAACTGCCCCCTTCCCATTGTGAATGACAGCTGTCAGACAAAGGGACGATTGTACCATGGCATCCATCTAGCTCCTGGGAGAGGCAATAACACTGAGCACAGGGGTGTTGTAAAGACATCAGAGAGGGCTTGTGATTCTACTTTGTAATGGGGGAATCTAAAAGACAATTCATGTTCAAAGGAAACAGGTTTTCAAAAAGTCTTTTGGATTGATTGGGTTAATTTTGTGTGGCTTTAAAATTAGATTGCATGTGTTAAAAAGTAGGATCTAATGAGGTAGAGAATAGCAGTTGCTTTGAATAACAAAGGAGTAGGAATAAGCAGACAGTGGCTTCTGTGGAGGTTGGGTCAACTGGTGAAGCAGTCCTTGGAAAAGAGCCTTGAAGTCAATAAATCAGACTTTTGACTCTAGCTGGGCTCTCTTGGGCAAGTTGCTTGGCCTCTCTGAGCCTCAGAATCCTGACTTACAAAATGAGGTAGATGATGACACCAATATTTTTTACCTACAGTTTGTTGAGAAGATTCAAACACCAAATAAGAGAGCAAATGGCAGCTAAGATTGCCCTATGAAGTAATAAAGACTTGCTCTTGGCCCAGAAGTCTAAACAAGTGTGCCTGTGCTCAGGACAGCTCAACCCAGAAGACCCAAACTTAACAGAGCATGGAAATGAAGGGACAGTCTGGGGTTATATTTTCAGAATCCACTGTGGGGATCCTAAGTGATCTCTCTTTGGACATTTAATAAGTGGTTTAATTTGCACTGGGTTCCCATATCTGGTAGTTCAATGTTGTGTGTGTTGTTGTTTGTTGTTAATCCTCAAACAAGGATATTTTCCCATTGATTTTTAGGGAGAGAGTGGAAGGGAGGGGGAGAGACAGAGAGAGAGAAACATCCATGTAAGACACATCGATTGGTTGCCTCCCTCACACGCCCTGACCAGGGATTGAGCCTGCAACCGAGGTATGTGCTCTAGACCGGAATTGAACCTGGAACCCTTCAGTCCACAGGCTGACACTCTGTTCATTGAGCCAAACCAGCTAGGGCTGTTGTGTTGTTTTTTGACCCAGACTGTAAGTAGGGACAGGGCTGGGCTAAGGGAACGCTGAAACATTGCATTCCTTGGTCAGACGTTTTGAAACCTGCAATCAGACTTGAGACTGTATTCGGAAACAACTGTATCCGATGTCAGCTTATTATGGAAGGTTCTGAACTTCTAAGAATTCCTCAGGAGGAAGCAAACAAAATACAAAGATCCCTTCCTAATTTTCTGCCACTGGGAACTTTTATCCTACTGACTTCTCCAACCATTCGGCCCATTTGTTAAGATATTGGCACACAGATCCATGGCCTGTGATGCTTCGGTGGCAGAAGGCCAGCTTCTGTGGGACTGAAGATAAGAAGGTTTGGTTCAACACACACGCATTTCTTGGCGATAGACTTCTCCATTAGTTAGTGAACCCTGGACATTAAGTAAAGGGTTCTGGTGCCAGTGTGTGCCAGTGTGTTTTCAAATCACAGGTATGGCACTTCTGAATCTGTGGAACGATAGGGAAGAGAATCTTGTGATCACTTGTCACATCTGGGATTCTGACCGGCCTACAGGGGGTTTTATTTAGAAATGTTCAAGGGGAACTTGTCATCCAGTCTTCATTTGCCCTTCGTTCCGGGAAGGAAAGGGTTACACTCTTCCAGCCCCCATGTGGACATTTTATTCTCCCAGTTCTTTGAAGTGCCCTCAGAGAGCTAAGCATCAGGCTAAAGGCAGCTCTGTGTATCTTTGCAGCAGATTAGAACATATTCTCATTTTATTTGCTCACAGAACAAATATTTCCCTTGGAATGAAACCGAGGCGGTGGAGCAGGATCAGGCAGGACTAGCCACCAAAGACGGCAGCCCCCGGCCCCCAGGCTAGGCCCGCTCAGGGCCTACATGATTAATGCCCTGATTGTCTCTGTAAGCCCTATAGACCCATCTGGGTTTATTGAGTCATTTATTCAGTCAGAAATAACTCCTGAGCCCCCACCATACCTCGATCATTGTGCAGGGTACGGAAATAAAAAGAGAAACAGGTTCTGTCCTCAAGGGGCTCATAGTCAAGTTAGGGGAGATAAAAGATGTTTGTGTATGAATGAGTCTAATCCAGGTAAGAAAAGATAAGTCTTCAGAGTTCAGAAGATCAAATGTTCCGAGGTGGGTAATTATTCTGTGTGTTGTGTGTGTGTATGGGTGGAGGGACTAGTGAGAGGTGTGTGGTGCACTTGGCTGTGGTGTGTATGTGCCTCTGTGTGTGTGGGTTACGTGTATGTGGTGTGTGTGTGTGTGTGTGTGTGTGTGTAGTAAGTGATACTATTGGTGAATATGGGTGTGAGTGTGTGGTGGTATGTAGGATCTATGTGATGGTGGTGTATATGTATATGTATGCTGTGATTGTGTATCATGGTGGTGATAGAAATGAGGTAGGCAAAGGAAGATTGGTAAGGAATATATGTATGGTGGTTCATGGTGGTGATGGTGAACGTGGTGGCGGTGGTGGTGTGTATGTGTGTGTATGTGTGTGTGTATGTTGGTCATGGTGGTGGTAGGACTGAGAGAGGGCAGGCCTATTGGCAAGTGAAGATGAGGAGGAGTAGGACTGGTGGGGACAGGACAGGAGGAGGGCCCAGCAGGCAGAGGAACTGGACCAGTAAAGGCATGGAGATGAGGAAGTCCAGGGGAATGTATGAGGGGAGGGCAAGGCTTAGGAAATAAACTAGGATGGAGTGTTTAATTTTGATAAGTCCTTTCTGATGAAGACAATGGCAGTTTTGCATCCCCCAGCTGTCCTTTTTCCTAAGCTCATATGAGGATCTTGGGTTAAAGGAGCCATTTTCTTTCCCAAGGATCAAACCCCAGATAAGACTTAGGCCTTATGACAGAACCACTGAGTATATTCTGGGCCCCTTTTCCAACTGGGCTGCTACATCAGGAATAGTACTTAGAGTTTGCAGCCTCCCAAGCTCTCAGAAGAGCCAAGGTGGATTCTACTGGGCTTGGGGCAAAGGAAGTATAAATGCTAGAATCCCTGAGGCAAAGGTCAGAAGAAAGTGCAGTGTGCACGCATCTACCTGCCAGCAAAGCAATGGGATCACTAGCTCCCTAACATTCATGGGCTGCCCTGGCTAGATCTGCATTTTGTCGAGTTTTTTTTTTTTTTTAAATTTTATTGATTTTTTTTAGAGAGAGGAAGGGAGAGGGATAGAGAATTAGAAACATCGATGAGAGAGAAACATCGATCAGCTGCCTCCTGCACACTCCCCACTGGGGACGTGCCCACAACCAAGGTACATGCCCTTGACCAGAATCAAACCTGGGACCCTTGAGTCCGCAGACTGAAGCTCTATCCACTGAGCTAAACCGGTTAGGGCTGTGGAGCTTTTTAAAGAACATACAAAGAGGCCGATGGTAGGAGCTGGCTCCTTTTCTCAATTTTGGTTTGCTTTTCATTACTTTCCCCTCTCTAGATAGGGTCAAAGCTGCTGCATGATTAAACCTTGGCTAGATAAGCATGGTTGTTTTCCCCACTGTATTAGACAAGGAAAGGAAGCTAACATTTATAGAAAGTGTAATGTTTGCATGACACATGTTATCATCATAGTCCCCTGAGAGGTAAGTATTATCATCCCCATTTAGCAGATGAGGAAATGGGGGTAAGAGAGGTAAGGTACCGAGCCCAAGATCACTCTGCTCACCTCTGTAGTGAGCTCCCCATCTCTGGTCACCTAGCTGAAATTTGAACCCAAGTCTGTTTGGCATTAAAGACCATGCTCTTTTCATAATGCTTCCTGAAGTTTAATAGGCAGAATGATGTAGTGAAATGATGATGCATTTTATCATCAGATAGATACTCAGAAGTTCAAAGCCAAGCTCTTCCCTCCCTTGCTTCCTTAGCAAATGTTCATATGGATTTTGAAGACTTCGTATAAAAATTTTTAAGTATCTCATTAATAATTTTATATTGATTACATTTGAAGTGATAGTATTTAGATGCGTTGAGTTAAATAAAACATTTGATTACTTTCACCTGTTCCTTTTTTACACTTTTTAAAAAACGGTAGGACTAAGAGAGGACAGGCTATTAGCAAGTGGCTCATAGGAAAATTTAAACTTTCCAATGTGGCACACATTATATTTCTATTGAGCAGCTCCACTCTAGAAGAATGAAAACATGGGATGATATTTCCTATCTCTGTGCAATTTGATCTGAGAGTATTTATCATGTGACCTCCCCAGGAAGGCACACAGAGCTGCTTAACCGGTACCATCTCTCCCTTCCTGCATCATTTAAGTGGGCACTGTAGGGGGGTTCACTGTGGAAACCTTGGTCCTATGATAATATGGAGAGGGTGTCAGGTGACAGCTGCAGAGCCTCTTGTTCAGCTCTCTTGAAGATTCTTTAGTTTTTGTGTCCTGCTCCTTGAGAGATAATTGTAATTGTCCCCCTGACCCTCCCCCCTAAAAAAACCCAAGCAAAAACAAACCAAAAAACAACTCAGGGCTGGCAATCAGATGAAATAAATGTTGCTTATTGTCATAGCCCCTCAGCCATCTTTGTTTTTCTTTCTTTTTGCAGAAAAAAAGCCATGTGAAATGTTTTGAGTGAAGTCTGATGTACAATATCTTCATTAGATTGAAAGAGAAGAAAAATCATTGGATTAATGATAAGGTTTCTTCTAACTAGATTCATAAAACTGGGAAAGGTCTTGGGAATTGAATGGTCCCACCCGGATGCCCTGTCCTCAGAAAGTGAGGCTCCGAGAGGCTAATGGTCTTGCCTAGGGTAACAGACCAGCCAAGGTGGATGGGGCCTGGAACCTGGTCTCCTGATCCCCCTTTTCAACATGCATCTACCACACCACATTGCCCATTTTTCTCTGAGATGCTTTCTTCCCAGCTCCTCCCTCCCAAAGCAATCCCCTCCCACCCCCAGTTTGGTAGTTCATCCTCTTCTGCCTAACTCTCTGACCCAGTGTCTTCTCCTTAGCATAAGGGGTGGTAGAAATGGGAGTCAAAAAGATCTAAGACAGGCTAAAGGATGGGTAGAAATTAACAAGATAGAATGGAACTAAAAAAAAGAGAGTTTGAATAGCTACTAACAAATGGAGCCAGGGAGACTTTCTTGGCCTCAACAGAGGTTCAAGTGAGAAGACGATATGTGTGTGTTTAGAGGAACATGGATTTGGACTCATAGGCTTAGGGCTTGAGGCCTCGGCATATGTCCTTGGAAAAACCTTAGTTTCTTCATCTTTATTAACCTCTCTGGATTGTTGTGATGAGTAAATGAGACCACATTTTTGAAAGGGCTTTGTGATCTGTGAAGCACCATAGCCATGGTAGTTATTGGCATTCACTAGGTGCTGGGAGATGTTGGCTGTGTTCACAGGATGAATGAGCAGGGTGACACAGTTGCCAAAGAAAGCCAATGTGACATCCAGAGGAAAGGATGCAACTCTGCCTTGTCCACCTGTTTCTGGGGCACTGCGCTGTGTTCGGTTCTGGGAATTGCATTTGGAGAGGGACTTTAGCCAACATGTTTTTTTCCAGAGAAAGTTGCAAGAGTAAGTTAGGGTCCAAGAATCATGACATATAAGGGATGATTTAATGATTTAGAGGATGTTTAGTCTGGCGGAAAAATAAAAAATAAAGACTTAGGATGGGGTAGCTGTTTCCAAATATCTAAAAGCTGTCCTGCAGAAGAGAGGTGAGATTTTGTGTTGCTAGTGGCCAAGCCAGGGCTCAATAATGGGAGTTAATGGCAGGCAGATTTTGGTGCAACAGGAGCCTATCTAAGGCTCAGAGAACTGATCCCATTTGGGCTCCCGGGAAGGTAGTGGGCTGCCCATCAGCAGTCTTCAAGCAAGGTGACTGGGCACAGGGCAGATGCTGTGCTGGGGAGTCTTGCTTTGGCTGAGAGGTTAGGCCAATTGTTCTCTGTGATCCCTCCAACTCAGAGACCATGATTATCTCCTGGTCTCTCTGGTCTTTCTGATCTACTTCCCTCCCCATTTTTGCTGCCTTTGACTTTCTATTTCCTCTGTGAGCAGCATTAGGGTTTTAGATTTGGAAATATTTCTGTAATGATTGATAGTCTGGTTTAATGAAAAGTAGGAGGAGAGAACATTTAGGAACAAAGACAGTTTTATTACTCTTAGGGACACACAGTAACCTGTTAAGTTGGGGAAGAAGCAGGAACCTGGTATTTTGTGTTAGAAAGTCCTGTAAATGCTACAGCAAATGGCTTATTCTTTGCTACTGTTTAACATGCAAGCACAACTGCTAAAGGCCTTTGTTCTCGAATGGACCGGCATCTTCCTTATTTATGCAATTCTTTTGTTAGCTACAGATTTCAAGAAAATTCTCCCTATAAGAATTTTATATCATAAACTATTTTCTGGATTCATAATTTAAGTGTTTTGCTGACTTGGTTATATGAAATTTGGTGTAGATGTTTTATTTATTTCTTGACTCCAGAAAAGCCATTTTCTTCAGGAAAATATTGTTCACGCATAGTTAGTGTTGCAGCAGGTAAGTCATGGGATAGTTGAATTTCCCCAGTGGAGTGGGCGTTGAGCTATTTCCAGTATTTTGTTCTGCTCGAGTAGCAATTATGCATCTGTCTCACAGTGCCCCACCTCAACATCCCAACATCCATTATTTCAGAAACCTCCACCTAGACGGAGGCACAAAATAAAACTCGGCAAGTCCAGGTGGAAGCGGGAGGGATTGGTTAGGAGTGAGTAACATTTTTGGTTAGGTTCCCTGAGGCTGGAGTCCTTGCCCAGCCCTGAGGATGACAGTGGGGATGTGAAGACTAAGGGTTCAGGGCGTGAGTTCTGGGGCTTTTGGAATCTAGTGGGTCAATTGAGGCAGGAAGAGCTGTAGAGACAGCAGCAATGGCTCTTCAAATCTCAGGGACTGGCCAGTGAGGCCAAGCCGGGCAGAAAGGCAGGGGCTGAAAAGACGACAGGAGCCTGCAAGCAGTTGCAAAGCACCTGTGGCCTCATCCTCTGGGGCTGCTAGCCCATTGCAGGCCCCCGTCCTTGCTGCAGTGATGTTGAACCCACATCTCCACCTCCTTGCCTAGCCCCACCCAGGCGTGACCTTGAATCTTTGGCTCAGGACAGCATCTGCCTGAGGCCAGATGATGGACTTGTTCCTGGGGGTCTAAATTCTGGGGAGAGGAGCCAGACAACTCTGATGTGAAGTTCACGCCTTCACTTTCCATTTGCCCTTTCATTCCAAACCTGCTTGCTCTCCAGGTCTCTTCTGTCTCAGGGTGCTCATCTACAGGCTCCAAATTCTGAGTTGTTCTAAAGCCCTGGCTTGACTCTGTCCTTCAGAGTTCCTGCCCTCTAGCGTGGTGTGGCGCAGTGGCTCCCAGACTTTCATGAGCACACAGATTTCCCTTTAGCCTGGATCAAAACCAGTCAGAATTCAGGGTTCCATTCTCAGATATCATGATTCAGGACTTCTGAGTGGGGCCCAGGCATCTGGACCTCAGGGGTTTCTGATGTAAGCAGTCCATGGGCCACACTTGGAGAAACACTAATTTAGAGAAGAGAGCATATTGGGGTATGAGAGAGACAGAACTGAGTTACTTACTGTGTTACTTGTTGAGCAAGTTAATTACCATGTCTGAGACTTTGTTTTCTCACCTATAAAATGCTAACCACTTCATAGGAGAGTTTTCAGATGTCAGTGAGATGATAGATACATAATGTTTAGCAAGGGTTTATTTTATAGGATTTTTGGCTTCCTCTCACCCTCCTTTAACACCTGGAAAGTGGCAACAGAGACCTTCAATTCTTACCAGTCCTGGCATATCAGTGGAACCTCCCTGGCAGTGGGCAAGTGTGGAAAGGTTACAGGGTAGTCTAGAGGAGCATGTGTGTCTCCAGTGCCTGTGGCTGATCAGACAATCTGGATTTCTCAAGCAATAGCATGAAACCACTAAGAAGTCAGAGGTCAGCAATCTGCTGTCATTTTTATTTGTAGTAAACCACAGTCAGGACATACATATACACAGTACATTACAGAATAAGTCCACGGCACTCTGTGCAGGCAGACGGGCAGGCTGGAACAGGCAACCACCACCACAGAACAACATATCTGTGGGTGGGGGAGGCAGTGGAGGTGGACAAGCAAGGAGGGAAGGATCTGGACCCTGGCACTGTGCTAACTATTTACTGCCTCAGTCTCGGCTGGTAGAGCCTACATTTCTGGGCTGCAGTTAATGTGTTTTGGGACCTGTAGCTTCAACTTGTGCCCAAGGTCACCCCCAAACACTGAGGTTTAGCTAAGCTCCCTAAAAGGAAGCAGTGTTTTCCATTAGTGGGATTGAATTCTCTCCTAACACACTGGCAGTTAGAAAGGGTAAAATAGGTTTGATACATGGAAGGGAAAATACTTACACTTTAGGGATTGAGTGTGTCTGTAGATGTGTGCGTGTGTGTGTGTGTGTGTGTGTGTGTGTGTACCTAGGTGGAGGGCTTATCAAAGAGTTTCCTTGCAGTGTGTTTTGTTTCATGTTGGTCCCCCAAATTAGCTGATTTCTGAGCATGACCAATCCTCAAGAGGGAAGGTAGATCTTGGCTGAGGGTTGGCAGTAGCCTTCCTAGGTCAGCAGGGCTGGGGGAAGACCCAGGGGAACGAGAACCCTGCCGTCTCTCTGATGGCCTTAGTATTTGCCCCAGGTGAAGGCAAGGTCATTGAAGTGGGAAGGTCTTTAGAGCCTCCTTGTTTGGTAGAAAGAGAGGACCCAGAAGGCTAAAGGACATGTCCAAGGCCATGTGGCTGAGACAGGACTGTAGCCCACTCCCCGTGTTGCTCTTGTTTCCCAGGCGGGGTTCTTTATCCCTCATACCATCATGGGATGTGGAATGGCTCCCTTCCTTAGCAGCCTCTAGGGAACATTTATCAGACTTTTCCAAGATAGAGGGGTCTTACTTGTTTTCTGAAGAAAGAGAAAAGCATCCATCAGAACCCCCTTAGCTGGTGGCTTCTTGGAATTATGATTACTTGCTAACAATAGCAACTTCTCTGTGATAGCTACCGAGCATTGAGGACGATGGTACAGAGAGGCACAAAAGATTCTTCCCATTTTATGAAAGAGGGCAGCTGTGCTGTAAGCTGGGTCAGCAACTTGCTGTAGGATCCTCTTCTTTTCAGTTCACTCTCCTGCCTCTTGCTATCTAGAGAAGAAATAAATAATAAATAAAATGTTGCATTTTTTGAAATCACCTCCTTTTCAGGTGACCTAGTCACTAGACACACTGCCTCTATTAAGACTGTAAGCCAGTGAAGGGAGTGTGTGTGTGTAGGGTGAGAGATTAAAAAAAAAAAAAGACTGTAAGCTACCTTGGTAGGTTTCCACAGATCAAAAAGGGCAGTATCTGTAGCATTAGGCACTGTCCACGTGTAGACATGGCTCGCCCCTACCCAGGTGCCCGGGGGAATGGCTTTGGAGAGAAATGATGTATGTGGTGACCTAGGAACCAATGCTGAATGGCCACCATTCTTTATTCAACTATAATCATCAGAGCACAGACATTATACTATGCTGGCTACCAACTCTGCATGCAAGGTTGGATTCAATGACACCTGAAGAAGGGCCTTTCCAATAGGAGGGGCCTATGATCCCTGCTCAATGGACTTTTCATGTTTATTGAAATAGTCTATCAGAAATTGTGACTCCAGTGGGTTATACTTATGGTTTTTTGCTTACTTGTTCTGTTTTTGTTGATTTTACAGAAGCTAATCCCTCTCAACTTTCATGGCCTCTAGTCCCTTCTTGGTTCCTGATTCTGTTGTTACGTGGAAACAAATATCCTTATGATCTGGATGTTCAACTATGTCACTTTGGGTTAAACCTTCTATCCGTTTTATACTCACACAGGTACTTTATGCCTGAGATATGACTCAAAAGGTAATGAGAAAAAGAATAGTAGTAATGAACTGAGGGGTTTGAGTTAGACATTAAGGACAATTTGTTGAAGGGAGAAGTTGTGAGACACTTGAATACACCCTGAACTTGGGCTCTGGACACTGTCCTCTGATCTTTCTTGGGCCTTTTAAACACAGACTTGCCTGGAGTTAACAAAGTGGGCAGACATTCTGATTTTATGTATGGACATTCTAAAAACAGAATCATGGGTGGGGGGGAAGGGAGAAGAAAAATATCATGAGAATAAAAGAAGAAAAAGTGAAAGAAGCAGGAACTAGGGGTGAGTGGAGGTTGTGAAAAGCAGAATGTGATGGGAAAAGATGAGAGGTAAGAGGACTGCATTGAACCATGTTAAGTTAGGGGGCAGTGCCTGGCAAATAGACATTGTTAAATAACAAAATATGTATTAATGAATAAGTGAATAATTGTATTAGTCCTCCTCTCCAGCCCCATTGTACATGTAGGAAAACAGATATCATAGGACTTGCCCAGGTCCTTGTCAGGCCAGAAAGTGGAGTTGGTCCCATGTGAGAAGCAGGGATGTGCTGAGCAGAGGTTGAGGAGTGCACTTTTCCGACCTGATGCTGTGTGGGCAGGAAGTGCCTTGGGTCATGGCCTATGAACTCAGTAAGGACACTGAGAACAAGCACCGACTGAGACCCCAATCTTCTCTGGCATCGCCTCCAGCACCTGGGCCCAGAGCAACTGAGGCAGCAGAGCAGAGCATCACATCATCATGGGTCCTCCCATTTCCTCAACGGCTGGAGAAAAACCAAGTCCTAACCTAAACCTTCCCTTCACCTCTGGGAAGCCATGTGAAACACCCACTGAGTTTGGAGGTTGGGTCGCTTCACTTCTCTTTGTTTCCTGAGTTCAGTTCCCAAAAGTTTCTTCTTGGCCTCCAGAAAATGGAGTCTGGGGAAGAAAAGGCGTTCTCTCCACGTCAACAGGAGGCAGGATCAATTTCCTGCAGATGACCTGCCTTTGAGAATATCCAACAGATTTCCATAAATGTTTTTTATTTTTCCTTTGTCGGGAGATGGGAACTCCCATTTATTTCATCTCTCTCTCTGCCCTAGACCCTGTTCACCAACATCTCAGAAGGGACATTGAAATTGGAGCCCTCTGAGATGTCAAGGAGGCTTCTGTCCTCAGATCCCATTTTATTCCTCTTATTGCTCCTCTGTGGTGATCCAAAGAGCTGAGAAAAGGAGCAGTGCCACCACGAAAGGGGCTCAACACACGCAAGTGAACTTGGTCTTTTGAATACTTATTTCCTCCCATCAGGAAGCTGTGCCAGTTTTAATCACTGGAATGTAGGAAGGAACATTGTGCTTCCTTGACTACTGCTATACACGGCTAAGGCACAGCAGTACAAGTAAGCCTCTCTGTTTCGAGGAGATAGAGAAAAGAAAAATCATGTTGCCTACACAAGGCAATGGGAGGGTGCAGAGACCCGGCCACCATCCATCTCCCGGGAAGGCCTGCCAATAGCTCTTACATAAGCTCCAATGAGCTCATGTGTTTTCACACCCATCTGCAGATCCTGGGCATCAGGGCCAGGGGTTAGGCTGGAGGAAGGAGATCAGAAGAGACTGTGTTCTTTCAAAGAATGGGGTGCTCTGGAAAGAAAATAAGTTCCTACACTCAAGAGGGTGAAAATAATTTTCATTTGGCTAACATGGACGTTCATTGCTCATGGCAGCAACGTAGGCAAGGAGAAGGTGATGCTTGGTCTGTGAACGCCATGGTATGTGTAGGGAGCGGCTAAAGGGTTAAGCCTCGGACTGACCAGTTGGCAAAGCCACAAACAAGTCCCAGCTTAGAGGGCACAGTCCTCTTAGCATAATTAGGCTTGACCTTATGAGGCTCCCTAGATCTTATCTGGGTAGTTAATGGGCTGTGGGAGATGCAGCAAGTGCTGCCAAAACAAGTGAAACTCACAAGAACATTGTAACTATGGTGACCACTACCTTGTTTACCTCTGGCTATAAAATAAAGGCTCAGCTCCCTGTCTGGATGTCTCTGTGGTCTCAGCCAGGCACAGGAGATCCACCTAGACCAGTGGTGGAGAACCTATGACACGTGTGTCAGAGGTGACAAGTGAACTCATTTTTTTGGTTCATTTTTCTTTGTTAAATGGCATTTAAATATATAAAATAAATATAAAAAATATAAGTCTGTGTTTTACTATGGTTGCAAATATCAAAAAATTTCTATAGGTGACACGGCACCAGAGTTAAGTTAGGGTTTTTCAAAATGCTGACACGCTGAGCTCAAAAGGTTCGCCATCACTGACCTAGACCCAGCTTACTCTCTTTGTCTGTCTTTTCTACATCTTTCAGCCGCCCCCCCCCCCCCCCCGCCCCCCGCTCAGGCTCACTGAACCCTTGGCTGTGCTGGCAGGGCACATGAGCTTAACCCTATAGCTGCTCCCTACAGTATGGGGGAAGGGAGGGTGGGGTGGAGTGTTTAATGAGTCAAAGGTATGCAGATAGGCACTGAGGGGATGGTTAAGAAAGCTTTTCCTACTTAATGTGTGGGAAGCTAGATGGGTGCTGGGTTAGGTTTGCCAGCCACAGCTGAGAATCAGGCCACGGTTGAGTATCAGGTCTTGATTTCCAGTTGTTGCCATCAGCTAGGTGGTTCTTGAATAGGAAACTCATTTCATTTATTGACTGAGACAGGATGAATATTCTGGAACCTGCTGTCTCATTTTACCTGCTTCCCTTTTGTTTGGAAGAATCACTGAGCCAGCAGACTTTTGCAAGCAAACTAACCAACATCTTGCCTATATCTTGTTCAGAACATCTGCAGTTTGCCTGCCCTGACCCCAGTAGCTAAGCACAGAGCAAGTGTAATAATACCCACTTCCCTTACACTTTGCCTCCTGAAAATAAAATCTCATCCTGCATAAGGGAGCCAACGTCTCTCAACCAGGCTTCCCAGACATTCTCTTGGGGGTTGACACACTTCCAGTTCAGTTGTGTCCCAGCGGAGGGGGAGGATCTGTCTGTACATCTCAGCTGCTTGTCCCTCCCCCAGTCTAGCTCCATATTCTTCACTTACGGAGGCAATGATGAGAATGTGTTTTAATCTGATTAAATGAATCTGCAGATACGATGTTTCACCTGTCCAAAATAATACTGTGCCCAATCTTTATGTAACTGCTAATGCTTTAAACAATTTTTATTTAAAAAATAAGAACACACAGTATTCAGGTAAATTTCTAACTCCTCCAAGTACTTTGCATTTTCTCTCCAGCATCATTCGTGCTTATAACACTTCCCAACTTAGTGTCTTCTGAGAATTTAGTTAATGTGCTGTTTACCTTTGTCTTTCCAGATCAATCAGGAACATTTTGAGTACAGCCAAACCTTCCTTAGAGTGATACCTGATTAACTTCTATTTGTGACAACTGGAGTCAGTCAGTTGGGAAATGACTGAGCTCATATACTCAACACTCTGACATCTTTCTCCAGCAACGTGGAGGACACACACAAGCTCTAACACTTAAAGGATCTCCCATGATGATGTATGTGCAATATTTTGGTGTGAGATGCCATGACATCTATAATTCACTTAAAATATTTTGATGAAAGAAAAGATAAAACAAATATGGCAAAATGATAAGAACTGTTGACTCTAAGTGACAGATATGTGGGTTCTCATTATACTCATGGCTCTGCTTTTCCATATGTTTGAATATTTTCATAATAAAAAGAAATGATTACCAGATGTTCTAATTCCAGGAAGTGTATTTAACTGGGGATGGGGGAGCTTCAGGAGGCTGATAGGGAGTGGATGGAGGTGGAAATTGCTTCATCCTCTTAGGTTTATGATCATTTCCTTAATGCCTGGTGGTAGCAGAGTATGATGACAGCAAGCCCCAAACAACAATTCACTGACATCCTCTATTATTAACACCCTCCATGCATATGTGGTTCTCTAAGTGAAAAGATTTAGTTCTCAATCCTTTTACCTCAAGAGTGTTGGGGAGAGAGGAAATATTCAGCAGGAAATGTTTTCTCTTTTTTTTGAAGATCATGCCATTTTCTGGTAACCAATAGGTACCAGTTCTCTTAAAAAAATAAAAAAGATAAACAAATAAATTCATTAATTACTGTTGTCTAGTCCCTCAACAGAAAATGCTGACTTTCTGGAATCTCTTTCTGGATTGACACTTACACTGTGGGGTTTATAAATTCCTTTCCTTTTGTACTGTCTAAGGTAAAAAGAAATAACCATCTTGTTATCCCTTACCTTGTAATTCTTAGTAAGACTCCATTTTAAAAATAATTTATTTTGGAAAGGAAAAAAATTAAAAAAAAATTTTTTGGGGAGGACATTATTTTAGAAGCCATCTTTAACCCCAAATTATAATTCATCTAAGAGATTTTTAAAAGACCACTTCAAACTTCCATTCCACCTTTCACTATCAGTTACTAAGTCAGATGTTTGACTACCTGACCTCATTTCACTGCTCCTGATCTTTAAAAAAATTATTTTTATTTATTTCAGAGAGGAAGGAAGAGGGAGAGATAGAAACATCAATGATGAGAGAGAAGCATTGATTGGCTGCCTCCTGCACGTCCTCTACTGGGGACTGAGCCTGCAATCTGGGCATGTACCTTTGACTGGAATCAAACCCGGGATCCTTCAGTTTGTAGGCTGACACTCTATCCACTGAGCCAAACCAGCTAGGGCTCACTGCTCTTGATCTTTAACATTGTCTCTGTGAATCTTTTAATATGACGTTTCATATTATGTGAATGCTCTGATCTCGTAGAGTTCTTCATTGGGCATTCATTGTTGGCTGTCTATTTTCTGAGTAGTGTCTTAGGATATGGCCAAGCTGGTGCCTTGGAGAGTGAACCTAAGAAAAAGGGAGGTGGGTAAGGTGTGCATGGACCTTCTGCTGCCCACATCTGCCCCTTCTCCTCAGTGTGCCTCTGTGCCACTTCTGCTCTGTGAAAGAGGGAGGAGAGAGACTTAGATTTTCAGTTTGAGAAGGAAGTCATGTACAGGGGATTGGTTTGGGGGTAGCAAATCCCTGTCACCATGCTTGAGGCTCAGAGGAACCAGTGAGGGCACCGCAGGTGTGAACATGGACTTTGAAGACAGATACTGACAGATCTGAATCCTGGATCTTCCTGCATGAGGTTTGCTCTCATATGTTTCTCCGTTTCCTCATTTGTCAAATGGGGAACCACACAGGACCAACTTCAGGTTCTTGTGAAGTTTAAAAGTGGTCTAAAAGTGGCTTTGGCCTGGCTGGTGAGGCTCAGTGTTGAGTGTTGGACCTATGAACTAGGAGGTCACATTTCAATTCCTGGTCAGGGCACATGTACAGGTTGCGGGCTCAATCCCCCAGTTTGGGGGGAGGGCATGCAAGAGATAGCTAATCAATGATCCTCTCTCATCATTGATATTTCTATCTCTCCCTCCCTCTCTCTCTCTAAAATCAATAAAAGCATATTTTAAAAAGTAATAGGCTTTGGACTGGACAATAAATGATAGTTGCTATTTAGGAATGATTTTATCAATGCCTGGAAATTTCTTTTACCATTAACTCAACTTTATGCATTAAAAATATAAGATTCCTCAGTCCCCTTTTCCATTTTTGGACCACAGTGTTCATGCTCATCTCCCTTGCCCAAATAAACCTGCTAAAAAATCTTCAGTTCTCTATCTCTTTTCATCTCATGAATCTGTATCTTATTATGTGGGTCTCTTACTGTGTTGTAACTCCACTCGTGTGCTGTTTTTTTATTCTTTGTCAATTCTGACCTGATCTCTAAGAAGTAGAATGCAAATATTTCTGTCTTTCTGTCCAAGTTGAATTTCATATTTTCTGAATCATGAAGCTGCCCTCCATGTGACCTAGAAAGCCCTTTGATGATCCATATTTAGCTGTATCCATCAGTCAACAGATGTCTGGGTAGTTAAAGGCCCCCATGAGCTCCCTCTACATCCTGTGGTTTCAAGTTCCTGAGTTGTTAGTTAAAAAGCTTTCATCCCCCCTCCCCCACCTCCCTCCCTATCTATTCCAGGGTAGAAGGACAGATACTCACTATACTTACTGTACCTATTAACTCATTTAACAAATATTTACTCATTAGCTATTACACATTAAATACTGGGTTAGATGTTATCCTCTTTGTTTCCAAATTGCATTTAGAGTAGTCCTCCATATTTCCTGATTACTTCTCTAGAATCTGCATTGAGCATCCAATTAAATGGTCTCTTCTATTTGCAGTGTTTCCTGACCCTGGGAGACTTGGAGGCTTAATTGCAAACTCTGATGCCTTGCTATAATGTACCTGCCCTTGCCTCCACAGATTTCAGGATACCATAGGTTTATCATTGGCTCCATCTAAGGGAGTTTAGTTAGTAGGTGAGGCTGCAGGGCTCTGCTTGCCATTCTGCACCATGGACATGAAGAATAAAGTGGTAGCAAGGGTGGAATGCCCAGCAAATGAAGCAGCTAATTTCCAAAAACCTTTGGTTTTCTATGTCCCTGGTTTCCCACAGAGATGCCCATGAAGAAAAATTCCTCTCTGTTTTTTGAGCTTTCTGGATCTTCCCATTAGATTGCTTCTCTTGGCATGTGAAAGGCAGCCTGCCATTCTGTTCTCCTGTGGAACACAGATGGCCCAGCCCACGCCTATCACTAATGAGGATCACATGCAAAGCCTTCTTGCTGGAGGTTCCTTTCCACAATCCTAGCTCTTCTTCCCCAAGCAGGCCAGTCATTGCTGACCGTGGCATTTCAGTCGGAGAAGGGTGCTTGGGGCTCTCTTACTCACAGAGATAAATAGAAAATTTATTATGTAGGCCTTGGGAAATGAGTCCCATTCAGTTAGCATTTGAAACATTGATGATTAAGGGATGACTGCCAATTTGATTGCAAGAATGAGGTAGTGGGTTCCAGCTGTCCATGGAGGTTGTTGAATTTAAATGTGGGCAAGCATTGGAAGTTCTTAAATAGGAATATGATTAGATGGATATACAGAGGTTGACCAGATAGGAGATTACAATGTCATGTAACCTCACCCAGGATGATAGCAGGGTGGGAAATCCTATCTAATAAAAGAGAAACATGGTAATTGGCGTACGACCGATACCCTTTTTATTGGCTAATCAGGGCTATATGCAAATTAACTGTCAGCCAAGATGGCGGCCGGCATCCAGGCAGCTGAGAATAGGAGGCTTGGTTGCCCCAGTGATGGAGGAAACCAACGTTCCCCGCCTGCTGCTGCCTCTGAGCTGGCAGTTTAAGAAACTCTGTAACAAATACGCCCAACTTCAGCCAGCAGATTCGTAACATTGTAAGCAAAGGCCAGAAACCTACTTTCAGCCTAGGCCTAAGAGCTGGAGCCAAGCCTCAAGCTAAAGCTGGCCCAGAATTAAAAAAAAAAAAAAAAAAAAGGAGCGTTTGGGAGTTCAGTCACCCCCAGCCTGAAAACAGCCCTCAGCCCCTCACCCAGACTGGCCAGGCACCCCAGTGGGGACCCCCACCCTGATCCAGGACACCCTTCAGGGCAAACCAGCCGGCCCCACCCGTGCACCAGGCCTCTATTCTATATAGTAAAAGGGTAATATGCCTCCCAGCACCTGGATCAGCGGAGCCGTGAGGCCTCCCGGCACTGGAATCAGCATGACAGGGGGCAGCACCCAAACCCCCTGATCGCCCTGCGGCTCTGTGTGTGACAGGGGGCAGGGCCACAACCTCCCTATCCGCCCTGCTCTGTGCCTGATAGGGGGGAGCTCCCCCACCCCCCACGGGCCCTGCTCTGTGTGTGACGGGGTAGAGCCAGAACCTCCCCATCAGCCCTGCCCTGAGTGTGAGAGTGGCGGCGCCCCAACCCCCTGATCCGCCCTGCTCTGTGGGTGATAGAGGGCAGCACCCCAACCCCCTGATGGGCCCTGCTCTGTGCGTGACAGGGTACAGAGCCCCAACCCCCCTGATGGGCCCTGCTCTGTGTGTGACAGGGGGTTGCTCCACAACCTCCCCATCGACCCTGCCTTGAGTGTGACAGGGGGCGGCGCCCCAACTCCCCAATCAGCCCTGCTCTGAGCCCGACCAGGGGCTACACCTAGGGATTGGGCCTGCCCTCTGCCACCCGGGAGCAGGCCTAAGCCAGCAGGTCATTATCTCCCGAGGGGTCCCAGACTGCGAGAGGGCACAGGCCGGGCTGAGGGACCCCCCCTCCCCCCCCCGAGTGCACAAATTTTTGTGCACCGGGCCTCTAGTAGTTATATAAGAACGTTAAAGACACTAAAATATAGTAGAAAAGCATACATTTTTATGTGAGAAAGAGCCATGTCAAATCCCAGCTCTATCACTCGCTATCTGTCTGATCTTGGATAAGTACTTCACCTTTCTATATACTAATTCCTTACCTGTGAAATAAGTACAATGCCCATATGGTAGGCTACTCTAAGGTTTAAATGGGATAGCACATGAAAAGACTTTGATGCAGTGCCTTGCACCCAGTAAGCAATACATGGGAATTCCCTTTTCTGTCTCCCTTCTCTGGTCCTCTCTGTAGTAGAAAGTTACACGATGTACTCCAATGTGCTGGACTATCAGGTGAGCTAAAAACAATGGCCCCATGTGCAATTCTGTACAATTTTGCTCTTCTTTTCTTTCTAAAATTTGATTGATATTCAAGATGTGGGATAGTTCCTTTTTCATTGTTATTGCAAGTCAAATGCAGGTCTGGTATTTGTGACCAGGAAAAGAATTCCAAACTGCTAATATGGACCCCGATAGAAATGCAAAATTTCTTTTTGTCTTAATACTGTAACTCATTCCTTTAATTCTCACAGCTACCAAGCAGAGATCACTACTACTGGCTGCCCTTGAGGGTACAATGAGTCAGATTAGTCCTCCCATGTATAACTGTGGTACAACTGGTCAGTATCCACTTATTCAGACATCTCTCTGGGAGTCACCTTTCATTCTTTCAAAAAATAAGAGAAGCCAAGGTATACTGTTCAAAAAGAAGTAATAGAACTATTGATTTAACATTAATGCTTACAAAAACACTTCAACAGCTTTTTGAACAAGGTAGAACAACCACTGCTTGTTTCCCACCCAACTGGGTCAAGGCTTTCCCTATAAGAGCTGGTGGCTGTTCATTCCCCCACAAGGTAGCACTCGCCTTATTAGGTCAGCTCTAAGAGCAGTCATTAAATGGAGTAAAAATAGATGTCTTTACAACTGTGCCGTGTAAACCTAGTTCTGTTCCCTGGAGCTACACAGATGAAGCCTGACCCCTGTCAGCTATCATGTTTTCTCCTTAATTCCCCCCCCCCCCCATCCCAATCCCTTCAGAGGGCTGAGTCCAGATCCAGGGTTCTTGCTTGAAGACATGAAGAACGATGGGAACAGTAAAAGTAGTTAAACAATCACATAGAAGAAACAAGAAAGAGTGTCTTAAGAATGGACACTCCTTATCCGAGAAAATTACTTTTTGGAAGAATATTGCAGAGGATACTTACTTTCATGTTCCCATCTTTCCCCAAAACAAAAAGAAGAAATAGTGGGCTTAAGGCAGTGTTTCTAATCTATAGATGTTGGCAGACAAAGAAAGGTCCCTATGGCTCTTTACTGTGAGTTCTTAGAGATAAGCCCCTGTAGGCATCTCCTAGAAGGGGATCTAGTACTTTTTTTTTCATGGAGCATTTTATGGATACTAGTATTTTGTGAAACACATTTAGGTAATTATGGTTTCAGATATTCTGTTTGAAATAGCCTCCTGATTGATTATTGCTGGATCTGGGAACTGGTGGCCAAGAAACACTAGGATGTTTCCTTGCTTGGAGAGTTGGTTTCTTTGCTTGGAGACTCTTCCTCTCCCTCCTTGTCTCCCTTCCTCTCTTCCTTTAACACTAGCATTAGGCACTCACCTGTCTGGGAGTTCTGAGGCGGGGGAAGGTAAGCCTGTGACATAGGGAATCTGGGAGTCTAGATCCTTCCCATCCACATGATTCTATTTTTATGATCCCAATTGTGGTAGTATTCCATAGGAGGTACTAGCTGGGACAGGAGGTAACTGAGAATTTTGGCCAGCAGGAAAGGGGGATGGAGATGGGAAAAGTTGATGCAATTATTTTTGGCAGGAGTTGGAACCAAAGCAGCAGGAGAGAGTAAGTTTTAAGACTCTCTGGCAAAGAAACTTCCTAATCTGTCACTGAGTATGTGTAAAAAAGTGATTAGTGGGTCTCTATATTTATCATGATTACTCACAAATATGTAATTTACATAATATATGCAGCACATTAAGTACTATGTTACCTTATATAATGTGCATATGTATAATGTATATACATGTTATGTAACGCCAGTCTGGAGGCTCTTCCAGGTTCTGCCAAGTATTTCCTAATTTATTTGGCAATTTTAACATATCTTTTCCATCTGTGGAAAGAACTCTCTTGAGAGGAGCTGGTCTCTGACCTGAAATGTAATCATCCTACTAAGTCTATCTCAATTCTCAATTCATTGGAGGAAACCCACAAAGACCAAGCCATAGCAACTCCTAGTCCATTAGTCCAGGGACAACATAAGGTGTCAAAGATTCTTGTTTTATTCTTTGTATTGCTAGTGGGGTAGAAGTGTGGGGGCAGGTGAGAACATGTCAGTGGCATGGCCAGACTAAGAAAAAGGTGAGGAATCAGAACTGAATTATCCCCCGACTGCCTGTGTGATTTTGAGAAGTTACTAAACCTCTGTAAGCCTTGTTGTTGTTTTTTTCATTATTAAGATTGGAATGATAATACCTCTCTTCCAATCTCAGAGGTTGCAGTGAGGTCCACTCTGATGAGGCACTCTATAGTAAGAAATCACAGTCACAGAAATTAGGGATGAGTGGCAAGATCAGAATAAACAACAACCCTAGGCTTACTGAAGTTATCAAATTGGAAGTCAAATTCCACCCAAGTTTGTTATACTCTGGCTCTAAGGAAGACTTGGGACATGTCTCTCAAGCAACATTGTAAGTCCTATGCACTAGAGTAGAGTGGGCAGAGGGCCAGTCTCTGACTTGTGAATCTTTAAGAATCAGTTTCATGTGTTCATAATAGTGTCATGTGTCAACAGCCTCAGTGTTGGGGGATCAGGGCTGAAACACATGCAAACACTTCTGTAAATGCCTTAGCATTGGTGACCCCAAACCTGAACCTGTGTGTGTTTCAGAATCAATTGGCTTCCAAGATGGTACCTGCTGTCATTCTGGAGCTTGTTGATCCCATCACCATGGCTCCAATTCCTCAGGAGATTCTTCGGGTGGCCTGGTTTTCCCCTTGCCCGGTGCTCTGCACTGTTAGGTTGAGCAGGATGGTCCTAGATGTCCACACGGTCCTAGATGACTGCTTCCTTCAGAGTTAGAATCAATTTGTACACACAATCGTCATTTTCCTTTCCTTGAACAAAGCTCCTGACTCAGTGCCAGGAGATTAGAGGAAGCTCAGCGGAGCAATGTCCAGTGAGCCCAGGCTTCCTCTTGAGGAATCTCAGAGGGGATGGAGGCCTGAGGGAGCAAGGCAAATGTTTCTTCTATCGAAGAAGCTCCATAGACATTTGCTCTCGGGAAAGGAGGGTAATGCCAGCACCAGCTGAATGAAGCCCACTGAGCTTTGTTGAGACCCTTCTGCGTACTGGCTGGCAGTACCTTGCAGAAGATACCTCAGCCCTCCTGTGACTTTCCACGGAGGTTATCCCTGCAGCCAGCCAGGTTGTTTCCATGCTGAGAGACTATGATGACCGTGATGAGGTGATATGTGGAGAGTTTGATGATCTGTTCAGTGCCTTAAACTCAGACCAACTTCTCATCAGTTCAGGCCAAAGAGAATCGTTGAGAAGCATCAATCATGAGGCCTCATTTTCTCATGTGGGCTTGCCCTATGCACACATGTGCTGCACATTCATTCTTCCCTGGCAACCTGGATTCAAATGGAATCATTTCTCAGTGACCAGAAATGACCCTGTTCCAAGATGTGTGGTTATTTTCTCTATCGAGTATCCTTTTTTTTTTTTTTTTTGTATCTTCTTAAGTGGCACCTATTCCCAAACCATATTAGCCAAGATATCATGGACAAGTCTCTTAATTTTCTGAGACTCGGTTTTCTTATCTGATAAATGGAAGAATAAATCCTTCCCAGTATATATTTCATGGTTGTTTTAATGATCCAGAATAAAAATTCTCAGTTTCTCTGTGATAAGAATCTACTTTCATTTCCCTTAAATCTCACAGTCACCACAGGGCAATATGTCTTGACAAGAATATGGTGGAATGGAGGAGTAAAAACCTTCTTTATCTTTTCCATTTTCGGTTCCTTTGCTAAATATATATTTTTAAATCAGGAAAAGTCCATCAGTAAATAAATATTTATATTTATAAATATATATGCAACACATATGTACACAAATAAGACCATCAGAAGGGCCCTCAGGTCATACTCTGGGAGGACTACGTGCAAAGAGGCTGGAGGAACCACCTGATGGTTTGTCTCCTGGTCTCCTCAGCAAACGGCCTTTCCCGCCTGACTTCTCTGCCTTCAGGAATAGACTGCCACCAGGGCTTGGAACTCAAACAGGAAACACACTTTGGCTTGAAAAAGAAAGAAGCTGGGGGTGGTTTTTTTTCCTTCCCTTTTTATACAATATTATGACACCAATTTGAAAAATAAATCCCAGTTTCTCTGCTTTTCCTCCCAGGTGTTCACAGGACTAAGAAAATAAATACCACATCTAAGGTATGCTGTGCAGGCAGCTCTGGGGGCTCCTGGAGCCGTCTCTAAACAAACACAGCCACCAGGAGAAGGCTTCGGGAAATAACAAGTGCCCACTAACAGCAGAGAGAACCAAGAATGGAAACACAGCTTTGCACAGCCTTTCTGCCTCCTCAGCAGGTTCAGGGAAAAGCTGTTGCTCTCGCTGGAAGGACGACCAAGAACTCAACGTGCGCTTGCTGAGCCCTGCCAAGGGTTATGCTCTGAGTGTCGGAGGCCATTTGTCTCTTTACAGAGGCACCTTTGTGTAGGCTCTCTGGAATGGGAGCTCTTTCCCTTGGCCACATCCGATCTCACCATAGGCAGGAAACCTGCAGCCTGCTCCTTGCGAGTGTCCATGAGGAAACTTACAGGGCTGGTGGGAAGGAAGGGGGAGTTCTTCTTCAATCTGGGAAAGCTTCACCCAAGGCCTTCTGGGAATGTGGAGATTGCTGCATGAGCCAACCATACCCTGGTGGGCCCCAAGTCCATTCAAAATGTTCTGTTGCACTGGCTCTGTTAGGGTATGTCCATTCTTGAAATAAAGAGAATGTATGCCAGAGTGAAGGGTGGCTTAACTTCTGCTGGTTAGAGAGGAGAGTGTGTGTGTGTGTGTGTGTGTGTGTGTGTGTGTGTGTGTGTGTTACAGTTTCTTGTCTTCTGTCTTGGTTTAGCTGGCAATTAGCACATTGTTTAGTCTTTTGAACGGCTCTTCCTTCTCAGGGAAAAGAAGCTGCTCTTCTGGGGAGGTCCCATCATCATGGGTGCTTGGTTCTTGTGGATAATTTTAATCTAAAAGCAAAGAGGCAGAACTGAATTAGTGGCATGGAATCCCAGAAGCGTATGGGAGAGCGAGTCTCAGAGAGAGGAAGGAAGGCCAGCTTCAGGTTGGAAGGAGCCCCATGCAGAAGGACGACTGTCCTTGAACAACTTCAGAATTGGCAACTGGACCCTGACTAGGCCTGGAGTTTGGCACTGCTGGAAGTGAGGGGCGGAAGCACTGGGGACAGACAAGTGTGAGCTTCCCACGTGGTAATCAGCTCGCACCTGTCTTGTGTCCTTGCTATTCATAGACTTTCAGAATGTCACAGCCGGAGGATACCTCAGGGACCATCTCATTCAACCCCTCTGCAGGATAAAGGCCTAAGGTTACACAGAGAGGGACAGAACATCCAGAGCCCAGTTCTCAGATTCCCAGCCCCCACTCCTAGCCATTCCTGCTTAGGCAGTGCTGATATGTCAACCAGTAACTCAAAGTTGACTTTCTGTTGAACCCCTGACTCAAGCAACATGATCTGGAGAATTCCCAAGTGTGTCTCCTAGGTCTTTCCTCTTTTCTTCATCTAAAGTAGGAGAGACCTAACTTTATTTTAAAACCATATGGGTGTTGTTTTTTTTTTAAATTTTAGGTTTTATGAATATTTTCTCCTGTAAACTTTAAGTCAATTTGAAGTAGAAAATATTGGTGAATGCTCATTGTCTTCAGGGCATGGATTCAAAATGCTTAATCCCTATTTACATGTGGCCTGGTGACATTGCCACTTCAATAATCTGCATTTCAGTCTATCAACAACACTTATCAAGTTTGATGTATTCAGAGTAGGAAGATGATGTGGGAACAAGAGAAATTTAGGATTCAAAGACCAGGGTTTGTGTCCCAGAATTCCCACCTCTTTACTGTGAGCCTTTGGAAAAATCCCTGAGCTTTCAAAACCCCATCTGGCCAACTGTAATATGAGGATATTTTTCTCACAAAGTTGTGAAGGTCAACTGGTAGACTGTCAATGAAAGCCCACCATAAAGTGTAAGATGGTAAGCAACAGTTAAATAATTGGTATCTTACTTTGGAGGAGAAGGAAAAAGATGTGCATCAAAAGCAACAGAATCTAGGAGCCCTTTGTCATGGTTTTAATCATGTCATTGGAAATGACAGTGTGGCCACAGAAAGCAACAGAGAAACTACATGTTTAAATGAATGTAGCTTAAACCAAGTGGTGCCAAAAAGAAATTAGGTAAGGAATGAGTAGTCTGAATGGAGTATTTGAAAAATAATTTTAAGATCTGAAAGGAAGGGGAAGAAATGTGCTGCTGAAAAGAGAAAGAGAAGACACTGGGTAGAGGGGCCACGTATAAACTGGTTGAATGGGGGGCAAAGGATGAGACATGAGGTTGGGAACACAGATGGGATAGGGCTTTAAGGGGTTTAATGTGAGATAATAGGGAACTCTGGTAACTTTTTAAGCTGGAGAATAACATGATAAAAAAGAGTTTTAGGAAAATTATTTAACAGTTGTTGTCAGAGTGAGCTGGAATGAAGGAAGAGTCTGACCAAGAGGGTACTATGGAAGCCAGGTTTAAATTTATAAGGCTCCAGGCTATGGAAAGGAAAGGGTGGAACCAAAAGCTGTTGTGGAAACTTCCTGAGTGATAGAAGCTGAAAATGATTCTCCTGTTGGTCTAGAGCAGCGGTTCTCAACCTGTGGGTCGCGACCCCTTTTGGGGGTGGGGGCGAACGACCCTTTCACAGGGGTCGCCTAAGACCATCGGAAAACACATATATAATTACATATTGTTTTTGTGATTAATCACTAGGCTTTAATTATGTTCAATTTGTAGCAATGAAAATACATCCTGCATATCAGATATTTATATTACGATTCATAACAGTAGCAAAATTACAGCTATGAAGTAGCAACGAAAATAATTTTATGGTTGGGGGTCACCACAACATGAGGAACTGTATTAAAGGGTCCTGGCATTAGGAAGGTTGAGAACCACTCGTCTAGAGTCTGGAGATTTGGAAGGGGAGTCCATCTTTCTGTTTTGTGGTAGTCACCAGAGGAACAAACCAAGAACATTTCAAGCAACATTTTGTGTTATGTGCCTTATTATGGGCATTATGGTTATTCCAGAATTTATGGAAGTGAGGCATAGACTGGGGACTCTGACAGCACTTCTCTGTGGCATGTAATTTTGCTCTCCTTGATGACAGCAATTTGTGGCACATTTCCTTGTGGTAAGCTTTCTCTTACTGCCTGAGCACACAAGTCCCCTGAGGGGAAGAACTTCAGCTTACTCACCTTGGTATTCCCGGAGCAAGTGCAGTGCCTATTCAGAGGACATGCTGTGGAAGTACTGACCGATTAGAACAGCAAGAAGAGAGAGAGAACATCATGGCAGTGGTGGGTGGCTATGCTTGAGGCAGAGTGGCAACTGGCACTGCCTACAATTTCCCACGGATGGAGCCCATTTTTTTTTCCAGATGATAGAAGACCCTGGCTTCTCCTTTTTCTCTGTCTAGCTGAGCTATTTGCTTGCTTGTTAGCACTTCCAGGGCGAAGAGAAGGAAGTGAAACTCAAATCCCTCTCATTTGGTTTTTCAGCAGTTTTGATGAAGGTCTTGATTGGGTATGAGTTTGGAGACCCTGGGTAACATGAGATTTTGATGTGGTTTGTGGATTCAAGTACTATAGATAACTGAGAGTTGACTGTATGTATATGCACTAAAAACAAGAAATATGAGTTCATATCCTCTTTTGGAGTCAAAGAGATGTTAGTCTCTTACCCCCTTATACCCAAATTAGGAGGGGGTTGGAGAAGTTAAATAGCAAAGATCTCATTTTAGAAGGTAGTTGGATGTGGCTAAACCTGACTTTTTGACCCCTGATGGAAAGAGAGCATTCATGTTTCTGTAGTTAGAACTCAAGTTTCTCTGGTAATTGGGCAGGTCAGGCAAATAACTAAAGTCTCTATAATTTGTTAAACACCTTTCATAATACAACATCTGACAAGCACTAGGGACAGCAGCCCCATGTTCCTAGTTCTCTGCTCTATTATAGAGATAAGTGATATAGTGGGCTCTTGTGATAGCTTGAAATTCACAAAACTACTGCAGCATATAATTCCCCATTGAAAGGAGTAAATTTTAAAATTTTACTAGTGCTGGGAGTTGACTTTGTTTTGGGGGCCATCTTCTGGAAATCAACACATTTTTATTACTTCAAGAGAAGCAATAAACTGAGAGACTTACTCCTCAACGTTGTCCTCTCAGGGCAAATAATTCAAATCATGCCCAGCAAAATGGCCAATAACTGTAAGAGTGGACCCTTCCCTGATCATTTGGGAAGTATCCAAGTCTGCCCTAATTTCAGTTGAAAATAAATAGAAAGGCACAAACTTGAAAGGTCTCAACTTGATTTTTTAAAAAGTCAGGGAAATATTCCTGCTTAAAGTGAGCCTTGAGGAGGAGAGAGGGGGTTTGCAGTTTTCCAGATCTTAGCTATTTCTGGGTTCTCCAACATCTTAGGAGGCCCAGCTTCATAAGAGTGTTTCCTGCCTTCAGAGGCTTTCAAATGTAGCTGGACAATCAGGTTTTACTAGGGGTGGAGAAGTCTGGGATTTATTGATAGGTCTGGAAGTTCAACTAGATTATTGGTTTTCAAAGTGTGGTCCCTAGACCAGCAGTATCAGCATTTCCTGGAAACTTGTCAGAAATGCAAATTCTTAAGGCATCCTGACCTACTGAATAACAAATCCAGCAATCTGTGTTTTGAAAGGCCTCCAGGTTATTTGAACATATACTCAAGTTTGGGAATCACTGGACTAGTAGAATCCCTTTCAACTTTGAGATCTTACTGGTACTATTATCTAACTCTGGGAGAAGGTTCTTAATTTCAAAGCTCAAATGATGCCACCTAACTGGTGGTAAAGCATGAGAGGCCATCTTACAGTGCTGCAAGCACAAGGCAAGTCTTTAAATTATGACTATTTTATACACAAAAATCTTTATGTGTAAACAAATATATCCCCATTTTTAAGAATTTAGAAATTATGGGAAAAATTTAAAAATCACCTAGAAGTAATTGCTGTTAACTTTTTGGTATATTTTTTCCAGTTTGTTTCTGTGCTTATATATTTTTAATAAAATTGAAATCAGCTATTTCCATTTAACGTTATTCTGAAAGCATTTCTGATATCATTAAAAATTCATTATATAATTTCCAGTGGCTGAAAATTATTCCATTTGATGACGTTCACATAGCTTATCTAACCATTTCCCTAAATGTTGGGCTTTTAGGTAATTTCCAATATTTTTTTTTGCTATTATGAATAATATAGGCATTTTTAAACACTGGTTTCTGTATTTCTGGAAACTTGCATTTTACTTAGAATAAATACCTAGAAGTATATGAACAATTTTAAGGGTCAGAGTAAATGAACTGGATTTAATATTTGCAAGGATCTTCTTGATACATGGCTCCAAATGCTTACCAGCGCAGCTGTATCAGTTTATACTCTGGTCTCACTGGTTGAATGTGCCTGACTCGCCACACCCTTGACAACAATGAATATTATTTTTAAAAGAAAAGCAAATTGTGCTAATTTGGTAAGTGAAACATGGCAGGGCTTTCTCACCATTTTAACTTGAAATTCTTTCTCCTCCTTTTTCTTAATTTGTTATATGAAACATTATTTCACAGGTTTATTAGCCCATGGCATTTCTTCTGTGAATTGTCTGTTCACAGCTGCATTCCTAGTATTTTCTCCTGCTGGTTTCTAAGAGATCATTATACATTATGAGAATTAACCTGCTCATTGAGATAGCTATTGCAAACATCTTGTCTTTAGCCTTTTAAAGATCTATATTGATTCTTGATTTGTAGAGTCTTAAACTTGTTAATAGTCCAATATGTCATGTTTTCCTCTTTAAAAAGTCCTAGCTCACAGTGTGATGATAGTCACCTATATTTCCCCCCAGCTAGTAACATTTAATTCTTTAATAGAATTAGAGTTTTTCTGTTTTGTTTCTGGAGTATAGAGTTGAGAAGTTGATATATAATGACATTTTCCCAGTCAGGCAATTTTTTGGCTAGTATATGTTAAACAGTTCATTGCCTTTAAATTAGTTTATGATCATCCCCTTTTTTTTTTTCTTCATTAGTTTTTATGTACTAGGGTTTCTTAGGGCCTCTTCTGTACAGTTGATTTATCTATACAATATTGTGCCAACTACAGTGGCTTTATAGCTGTTTTAATATCTTGTGGGAAGCCTTTCCTCACAGTTCTTTCATTAAATGCCTTCACTATTGCATTGTTGTTTTTTTTTAAGTTAAAAAACAATTGCAATAAGATTTTGTTTGGGATCTCTATTTAGAAACAAGTTTCTAAATTCAAACCTTTTAAAAAATATTTGTTAAATCTTTAAGTCTTCATCTATTTTTATATCTCTCATATTATGTAATGTGTTATTTATAATAATAAAAGGGTAATATGCTAATTAGACCAGACAGAGAACGTCCTTCTGGACATCCTTCCAGATGAAGCTGGGGCTACGAGGGCCGTGCCCCTTGCACGAATTTTGTGCATCAGGCCTCTAGTAATTAAATAAAACCATTACTGCATTTATATTTTTATTGCAATTATATATTTTTACATTTTAATAACTATGATCATTGGTTTTCTCTTTTTGAAATTAGGTTTTCAAATATTTGACATGTTTAAAGAACTAGTTTTAGGTTTTCCTGTTTTTAAATTATTTAATTTCTATTTTATTTTTATTATTTTCTTCCTTCTGCCTCTCCTATTTTGTTTTATTCTTATAATTTTGGAATTATTCATTACTTCCCCCCCCCTCTTTTGAATGATAGATGTATATGGGTCTCTGAACATACCTCCAAATGTGGTTTAAGCTATATTCTATAAGTTTTGAATGAGAGCCTTTATTTTTATTTTTCTAAGTCAATAATGGTGGTTTTAATCTCTTGAATCTACTGTTCTTTAGAAAAACTTAAAAACACCAGCCGAAACCAGTTTGGCTCAGTGGATAGAGCGTCGGCCTGCAGACTGAAAGGTCCCAGGTTCGATTCCGGTCAAGGCATGTACCTGGGTTGTGGGCACATCCCCAGTGGGAGATGTGCAGGAGGCAGCTGATCGATGTTTCTCTCTCATCGATGTTTCTAACTCTCTATCTCTCTCCCTTCCTCTCTGTAAAGAATCAATAAAATATATATAAAAAAAAATTAAAAAAAACAAAAAAACCCCACTGAATAATTAAATTTTGTTTGCTTATTTATTTAATCTTCTATTATTAATTTCTAGTTTTATTGCTTTGTAGTTAAATAAAATAAACTTTATAATTTCTGTTTATGAATTTTATATAGATTTTTTGGTAAATTTGTTTATGATCTATTTTAGTAAATATTCTGTGGGTCCTTGAAAAAATTGAGATATTTCATTTGTTTATAGGTTATCAAGTTATTTTATCCAAGTTTTATGCCACTTATTTATTTTTTTAAGGCAAAAAAAAATATTTTAAAGCCTCTCAATATTGGTCTTTCTGTCAATTTTTTCTTATCTGTTATTTTTTTCTTCAGAATATATATTGATACTATTTCTCACATTATATATTTTGATTCTATTATTAGATGCCTAAAATTTTATGACCATTACATTATATCTCATATTTGACTCTACTTTTTATTGAATAAAAGTGACCTTCTTTATTCTATTTTGTGTTTTTGGCATGTTGGCAAGTTAGTTTGTCTAAAATTAATATAATTAACAATAACATTTATTACTTTTAATTTCTCTATGCCTAAAAAAGGATATGACAAATAAGTATATATATATATCCTTTTGTTTTAGGTATATCTCTTATAAGCATAACATTAAATTTTAATTTCTAATCCCCTTTTGTTAGGAGACTTTAACATATATTTTTTGTCATTATTGATGTATTTAGTCTCAACCTCTTTCATCAGACTTCAAAAAAATTGTTAATGTTTGCTTATTATTTGCTTTCTGTTTTTGCTACATTGATAAGGTTCATAAATTTTAAATTCTCCCAGATTTGAAAAGTGTGTGCCCTGTTTTTAGTTTCACTAAAGGATTATTTAGTTATTAAAATTTTCTTCTGAGAAACTCTTTTAAATTGCCAAAATGAAAAAATACAATGAAAAATTTAACATATCTTTATTATTCCTTCAACAATGTCTCCTAAATGCTTTCACCATTGTTTAATAGAACTTTAGGTTTGGGATCCATGTTACTAATGCTTCCATTATGTATCTTCTCTTGCAAAGAATGATCCATTTGCATTTATTTGTATAACTGTATTTAACAGTTTTTTAAAACTTCATTTTAATTTAACTGGCTTCAGTTTTTATCAAAAGTTCTTTTGTGTTGCGATGCATGAAAACCCTTTTTCTAGTGGAAGACCGCTTGAGTTCCAAAGGGCTCAAAACATCAGGTTAGTGAGGCATCTGAATACTTACCAGGGTGAGAAAGCTTAGAAATATTACTTTTGTCTTCTGAGATTTGTCTCATGATAGTATAGAGCAGTGATGGCAAACCTTTGAGCTCGGTGTATCAGCGTTTTGAAAAACCCTAACTTAACTCTGGTGCCGTGTCACATACAGAAATTTTTTGATATTTGCAACCATAGTAAAACAAAGATTTATATTTTTGATATTTATTTTATATATTTAAATGCCATTTAACAAAGAAAAATCAACCAAAAAAAATGAGTTCACGTGTCACCTCTGACACGCGTGTCATAGGTTCGCCATCACTGGTATAGAGAATATTATTAATGTAATATCTCATGAAGACCATGGGTCCCGAACACCAAGACAGTGGTTTCTCTTCACCATAGAGTTTCTAGCTGGGTTTCAGCAGAGAAGAAACTAAGAGAAAGGCTGCCTGGCTCCTATAGCTAAGGGGAGAGCTAACATAATATAAAGGGAATGAAGATGTCCTCTTTATTTTTGTTTGTTCAGTTGTTCAGTCCTTTGTCCACTGTTCAACAAACATCATTACGCAACTATTAGAAAACCAGGCACAGTGTTAAGTGCTAGGTGAACACCATAAACAAAATAGATAACTCATGTGGTTACTCTTTCAGTGGAGTTCTCATACAGGTCCTCAAGGCTGTGGTGAACTCATGATGAGTGTGTCCATGCACTGTGGAAATCCACCCCTCTCCCCCCGCCCCCCGCCGCCGCCCCAGGAGCTCCCGTGGGTGACTTGTTGGAAGTTCTAGGTTAAGTGTGCAGATTTGACTTCAACATAAAGAAGCACTTTCTAACAATTAGACTTGTTCATCAGCAGAACAGTCTTTCTTTTGATGTGATAAATTCCCTGCCACTGGAATGATTCAAGTTGAGGCTCTCAAGGAGAGTATAAACGAAGTCTCAGAAGAATCGTGAGCTTTCATTCGTGAGCTTTGGAACTGATGCCTCACGAGTGCCTGAAACATAGCAGGTATTCAATAAAAGCTTGGAAGGTAAATGAATGGATGGATGAACAAAGTGAAAGAGAGGATGATTTCTCAAAGCCTGTGCAACTCTGAGATTCAGTGATTTCATATTAGGTCAGTGCTCCCAAAAGACCCAAAATAAAGCTGCTCATCCTCACCTCAAAGACCAGGAAAACTTACCATGCAAGGTGGCTGCATCCAGGGCTCTCCATCCACTTGCATCGGCAGCAGCTTGTTTGTCCTGGAACCCCGGAGAACCAAGATAACACAGTGAGCTTCTTAGAGTCAGAGAATCAGGGTTGTCCCCACCGGGGAAACTGAAGTGGGAAGTCCTTATCTGCTCACATAGGAGTGGTTCTCTAAGACTGTCTTGGGGAAGGGGGGGTTGTTAAAAAAAATTCCCAGGCCCACGTCAAGGATATTGACTTTCCAGGTCTAGGAGATTGCATTTTGATGAGTACTATGGGTGATTTTGTTGTTTTGGTCTTCAGACCCTACTTTGGGCAACACGGCCCTGGGTGAGCAGTGAAGTCCACAGAAGCCTGGGAAACAGTGGCTAACAGGCATGGCAGCATCACTGCTGAACAGACCCCCAAACAATCAGGCAGAGGTTCTGCAGAGGGTGCCAAAAACTGCACTGAAACGGGAAAGGTTATGAAATGGGGAAAGGCCTGGTTTCTATGCTGAGTGAGAAGTTGCATTGTGTCAAAGATATAATGTCTCCAACTTGTACAAGGTACAGCTCAGATGTGAGTGTGTCTTGTCTTGCCTCTGATCCTAACCATCCTTTCTTTTATCTGGTTGCATGAACTGTGGACCAGGCTTAGCTGGGAAATGGGGTCATTGGGAACATTGTCCCCATTGGTAGGAAGAGAGGAGAGGAGACAGTGTTGCTTTTTTGTTTGGGACAAAGCTTCTCTGGCAAGTGGATTGTCAAAAGGAGAGAGACGAGGTCTTCGATTTTTCTTCTGTTAAAGAGTTGTGAATTCATACTACCTCACCTTTGGGAGAAAAGGCAGGTCCTCCCAGAGGTCTCTGGTCTGGGTGAGCAGGGAACAGTTGCTACCCACTGGACAGGAAGCCCTCACCTGGTAACTGCCCTATTTTTGAAACTATAAAATGTGGGAGGCAAGTTGTGTTTTAATTTGATCATTCTCTGACTGACCCTGGGGATATTTAAAACAACAACAAGAACAACAATAAACCTAATAGTCAAACAAGTAATAAGAGGAGAGAGTGGATTTTTGTTTTGGGGACTGATGAGAGAATCTGGAAAATGCCCAGGAGGATGGAGCTCCTGGCTCACCCACTCTGTTTCTATCTCGAAATAGTCTACTGAATATAAAGAGAAATTCCTCCTCCTTTTACATGGATTTTTAAAAATTCTTCCACGATTAAGATGTTACATTCTTTGTGGTCTACATAAGTTATAGCTTAGATGTGCTGATTGGACCTACCCAATACTAGAGTCATGGTGACTGGACAGGGAAGGAAGAGATTCATCTAGAAAGCAGAGGACCCAGCACAGCAACAGCCCAGAGAGAAAAAGGAGCAAAGCTTTGGGGAAATAACAGAAAAGACAGAGAAGACACAGGGACAGAATGAAGAAAAGAGGTTCATGAGATAGACCTTCAGCTAAGAGACATCAAGGAACAATTTCAGGGGGCCATTCAGAGGCATGCAGGGAGTGTCAAGAGCAGGGTTTCCATAAATGTGCTCTGAGGACACTTGCCCAAGAGGTTCTTGGAGACAAGGATTCTGTGGTCAAATATCTTTGGGAAACCTGCATGCTGTGGTCCTCTCTAGGAGGTCCCCAAGGCACACTAATAGATTTTATCTGCAGAAATTGAATGGAAAAAGGAAAGGAACAAAGACTTCTGAAATAATCAGGTGGAGAAGAAGCTGATTAGTTGCACTGATTAAACAGAAGCAATCCAAATCACAGGATCCCCTCCTTTAGACTCCTTCTCTTCTAGGCGCCTGCAGTGGCTGACCTGATGGTCCATACCCTGAAGAACCATCACCCTCTTAGTCAATTATAATGGGTTTCCTGATGTTGATGGTTTAGCTCTACAAAGGTGTATAGAAAATAGTGTTTCTAAGGCCACTATCCAAGAAAGAGCAGAGCAGAAAGCCTGCTTTTTGTCAGTGTGCCCTCCAACATACAGCTAACATTTTAATTTGTAAATATAAAAAGGCAAGGAGTCTTATACTCCTGCTTAGAGAATTTCATCAATTCATTCTAAGGCAACAGCAAATTGGTTGTGGTGGACCCTCTCGTTTATGTCCTGGGTGACTGCATTATATCTACTTTGGGAAATGGTCTCCAAAGAAAGACATTCTTTATAAATGTTATCAAGCTTCTGCCCCCCACCCCCCATGCTTCCTGCACTTAAATCTAGGAACAAATCAGGAGACTTGGAGGATGCTGGGTAATGTGGGAGCATACCTGATGGTGACAGAGGAGCACTGGGCCAGCCTCCTGCCCGCACTCTTCAGACCAGTGTAGATCTGCCCCATTTCCATGGCTCCCTCTAGTCCCACCACTTCAAGAAGCTGGTCACTGAGGTCTGCAGAGTGAGAAAAGCAAAAGCAATACATATACATCTCTGTGTTCCTCAGGCAGGTTTTGGCCAACCCAGATCTGTCAATATCTCTTCATCTCCCACCAAACAGCATTTTCATACTCATTCTGAATAGAAAATTTCTTCAAAGGCCATTAAACGTACCTTTCCATGAACAGAAACCCAGTTCTAGTGAAAAAAGGTGTTGATGTGGAGTAACATTAAAGATGAACTGAGCTATTTCTGAAGTTATTTTCAAGCTAAAAAGACATTGGATTGGGATTAATATAGGAAGGAATGTTGATGAAGACCATTATTCATAGCTGGATCAAGTTTCTCTTCTCTGAATGTCTGAATAACATCTTGGCCCTACTGATGATGACTGATGGTTAATTAACCTCAATTTTGGCCTATGGTAAGCCAGTGGTGAGCCAACCTCCTTGGACATCCTTGGGGAAATCAGTGACCTCTTTCAGGACACCAGGTGCCTAATCTGAGCCAAGGAAAAGAATATTTTACCTACACCAGATTATTCTGGGTCCACAGTAGAAAAAGAGGAACAGAAAATATTAGTGTCAGGCTCAGAGTCACATAATATCGACGACCTCCCACAGTGGCAGTAACTTCTGATTTGACACCTGGAAGAGGTCCTTTTTTCAAGTTCCTGAGGCTTAGATTGTGCCTGCCCAATTTATTGTGAAAGCAATGGAAGTCTTAAGATTTGATGTTGGGCCCAAGTCTCACTTTTACAACACAACTTTTATTTATTTAAAACAGAAACAAAATAAAAATGCAGACTCTTTAAAAGCTTCCATTCTTTTGCCTACTACAGCAAAGGCACTTTTTTCATAGGTTGTAGCTAATCACTAACATCCTGTTAATATCCACAAACTAAAAAATGGTGTCTATGTTAATTTTTTTGTTTACTTAACAGATGGCTTCTGTCTTCTAAGGAACCTCCTGATATATTGCAATAATGTTTATTAGCATTGGCAAGCAGATATTTGGGTTTGTTTTTACTTTTGTTTTGTTTAAAAGACTATTGTTTAAAAAACATTCTCTTGAAGGATGTATTTGTAGTGAAGACAGTTAAACAAACCATTGCGCTGACCACAAATGTGTCAACATTGCTAATGTCTAACCTACTGGTAATCATTGATGAATATCAACTGCCAACAGATACACAAATTGCTTTAGTCTTTCTGTAACAGGTATATAGCGTCCCCCTCTACATTCATGGCACTCCCATTCTCCTCTGGTATCTCTCTCTCTCTCTCTCTCTCTCTCTCTCTCTCTCTCTCTCTCTCTCCTATGAAAAGATACTATCTCCTTAAAGTCTCCATCTCATTTGGACTTGGAACAAGAAGTCATGAAGGGCAATGTTTGCTTAGGCGAATGCTTCAGGCTCTCTTAAGGAGTTTACTTCTAATAAACAACACATGTCTAAACCTCTAGTCACTTAATTAGTTCCCTTCTTACCAAAGAGCATTAAACAACCATTGGTAATCTTAGCTTACTGTGTCATTTTAACAGTGTCAGTGAAATCAACATGGGTTATGTGACAGAGAGAGAGAGAGAGAGAGAGAGAGAGAGAGAGAGAGAAGAAGAAGAAGAAGGAGAAGGAGGAGGAAGAAGAGGAGGAGAAGGAAAAGGAGGGAGGAGAGAAGTATATACAGATATACAGTGTGAAGAGGGTGGAGGAATTATATTGGGGTAGAAGAAAGGAAGAGAAGCAGAACTTTTTAAAATTTTTCTAGTGGCAGAGGGACAGATATCTTATAAAATGTTGTTCTTTGTACCAGGCTTTGGTATCTGACAGAACTGTGGGATAGTTCAATGTTTTTCCCTCCTTGAAACATTCCCTGGTAACAAGATGTTCTAAGAAGCAGAGGACTTAATGGACTCAAGTGTTTCAGTTTTACAATGTCTTGGTCTTTTAACAAATTTTCCTGTTGAATGGCTTTAACTCTAGAGTTGTTATCACTTCCCACACATTACCTTACAGTTATCACTTCCCACACATTACCTTGCTTCTTGGCTCTAGAAGAGAAGTAATGAAGGCTGATCTCATCAGCGTGGTGGGTGTGTGGGGGGCAGGGGCTTGCACAAATGTGGAACTGAGGAGATAAATGTAGGAGCTAGGCTCTCAGTACACTTTTTGCCATTCTGCCTTTGAATTTGTATTCTGAATCTTCCCTAGCACAGAGGGGCTAGGATGACTCCTATCTACCACTGAAGGAAAGCTGACTGCTCTTCTATCTCTTTACCATTTCTTAACTGATTTTTCTTACAACTTCCTAGAATGGCTACCAGGAAGTTCTGAGGTAAAGAAACCTATTTATCTCTGTTTCCCAAAACATATGGGCCCACAAGGCTATTCTTTTGTGTGATGCCTATGAACAGTCCATGGTAGTTTTCTTAGGAACACACTTTGGAAATACTGGCATCACTGAATTCCCTTTACTGTTTCTAGCACAGAGATACTTACACCCAAATTAAATTTGCTTTTAAAATGAAACAGAATGCAAATCAGTGTCCAGGCACACAGAACAATTAAATGTTTAGAACTTAGAACCCAGGATCAGGACATCTGGTATACCAGGTGTCTGTTTCACCTTAGGTACCAATGATTCAGAGTGTGGTTTTAGCAATTCACATCGGCTCCATATTGTCTTTATACTTACCAACTAATTAGTATTTAAGATGAAATGTCTATGCACCTTAGTAAAACAGGAATTAACTTACTTACTCATTTATTCATTCAACAGTTACTGAGTAGCAACCAAGTATCAGGCACTCTGTTAAGAAGTGGGGTACAAAATATTTTAGTTTGGAAGGATTTTTTTTTAGCCAAGAGGGAGAAAAGTGTTAGGTATAGAAAGCGCTGTACTTGAACTATAGGAGTAAGGAAGCCTGAGTAGCTGATTCTGACTGGTCAAGGTTGGAAGGAAGGTGTCAGGGGCATTTAAGGAAGGTCTTGAAGGATGACTACCAAGGTAATTTGCTGGACTAAGAAAGAGGAAAAACATTCCAGGGACAGGGATGATCATAATGTAGTATTGGATAATCACAGGATGAAGAGAGAAATTCATTTAGCAATAAACCCACTTGGCAGTTTTACTGGAGAATATAAAAAACTAGAGGGCTGGTGCATGGATTTGCGCAGGGAGGGTCCCACAGCCTGGCTTGGGCCCTCCCACAATCCCGGACCCCTAGGGGGATGTAGCAGTGCGCCAAGCTGCAAGGCAGCCAGGGAGTAGCCCAAGCCAGGCTGGGTGCTGCTCGAGCTCATCTCGGTTATGCTGTGGAGTTGGGAGAGGCTCCCCCCGCTGCAGCTGCGCTTGCTAGCCATGAGCCTGCCTTCTGGCTGAGTGGTGCTCCCCCTGTGAGAGCTCACAGGGGGCAGCTTCTGTGTGTGTCATAGCGACTGGTCGACTGGTTGTTCCAGTTATTTGGTTGTAATGGTCGCTTAGGCTTTCATATATATAGATATTTATACCGAAGGAGAAGTACTGTCCAGAGGTTTTAAAAATATATATTTTTATTGATTTCAGAGAGGAAAGGAGAGGGAGAGAGAGATAGAAACATCAATGATGAGAATCACTGATTAGCTGCCTCCTGCACACCCCCTAGGGACCGAACTCGCAACCCATGCATGGAAATGAACCTCTCTGCCTCCTGGTTCACAGGTCAATGCTCAACCACTGAGCCACACTGACCAGGCAAGAGATTTTTTTTTGACAAAACTATAAAAAAAGGGTCTGTGGGCTGGGCACAAGCTTGTAGTGACCGTAGAGCGAGGCCTCTCAGCTCTGTTCTTGGTTACAAAGCCTTACGTAGTGCTTGAGTGCAATGAACAATTAATACGCACTCTCTGAGAAAGAGAAATGGTGAACAGGGAAATGGAAAGGGGAAAATGTGGAAGCAAAGGAGGGACAGTAAGGACAATAACATTTCTGATTTGTCCCACTTGATTCAGTCTCCAGTATGCAACTTTATGAATGCAAATCTGCTTGTGTTGTGCCCACACCCCAAATCCTTCAGTCATAACCACAAGTACTGTGAAGAGAAGATGAAATGTGCAGTTTTTCACACCTGTGATGAGTGGAAGCTGGCAGAAAACTTGTTGGGAAGAAACTTTCATACAGCTGATTCATTCATTTTGTTCTTGATACTGATCACAAGAAATCATTGACAGAATCTAAGTTCATACAAATGTGAACACGGTAGCATCAATTGTAACACAGACATACCTTGTTTTATTGTGCTTTGCTTTATTGCCTTTTTTTACAAATTGAAGGCAAGACCCTCCACCAACAAAAAGATTGCACTTGCTTTATTGCAATACTTGCTTTACTTTGGCTGTCTGGAACTTAACCCACCATATCTCCGAGGTATGCCCGTAGTGAAATCTTCTCTCCCCTATTCCTATCTGTATGAAAATAGTTAAATCAATTATATGGTATCCATATGATAGAATTTTATGCTGCCATTAAAATACTTACAAAATTTCAAAAACATTAAACATGTATGTTATAATGTTAAGTGCGAAGGAGGGATATGAACTTACTTATAGAGCCTGCTCTCACCTATGTAAGAATATGCATAGAAGAAAAGGACAAATTACCCTAAAGTTGTAACAGTGGTGAGTTCTGGGTAATTAGATTAAAGGTGTTTGTTATTTTCTGCTTTATGCATTTCTAGGTGTTTCATATTTTCTATAAGTATGATCAATGTTATAATTTAAAAGTCCTTAAGAGAAAACCTATCAACCGCTCTTCATACTTGTATAGATGATGTAAATTTCCTGGCTCGACGCCCAAGGCCCATTCCCAACTGGCAAGAGGCTGCCTGTGCAGTTTATTTCCTGACATTGTAGGGCTAGGTACCAGCTCCAGACATACACAACAGCATGGAATTCCCCAGGTAAACCCTTCCGTCTCCCTCCTTGTGCCACTACATATGCTGTTCCCCTGCTTGAAATGCCCTCTTCCACTTTTTACTGTCCATCAAAACTCAGTTCAAGTGCCATTAACTTCAAGAAACGTCCTTGGACTTCCATGCCTGCAGTTTGATTTAGGTACTCCTCCTTAAACTTCCCCAGGTAGATATGGTCAAAGAAAGAACAAGGGGCTGAATGTATTGTTGCAGGAATTACTGGGCCTGGTTTGAATAGGGAAAGAGGTGAAGGGCTGGATGGAAAGGGAGAAGGTCAGTAAGAGACTTGATGAATTCAAGGACCAGGTATTCTGAGCCGGTGGGAGAAAGAAGGTTGGAAAGAGGTGTTGTGAGCAGAGCAGCTCCGGTGCATGACAAATTCCACCTGTGGCCCCAGTAGTGGGTAGCCGAAGTAGAAGGTGGTGATGAGGATTGGAGTCAAGGAGAAGTAAGGCAAGTTTGGTGGTTCTTAAACTTTGCTGCCTGTTAGAGTTACAGGTCCTCAAATAATGTTGTTTTGGCCAACCTCATTTCATTGTAATGCTGATGAAATGCCATAGGAACTTAACTCTTGTTTATATCAGTTTGCCTATGGTAAAACTGGTTTCATAGTACGTCATTTTGCTTAAAGTGGCAGAACCTATCGAATATGTTAAGTGAGGACTTGCTGTACCTGGAGAGTTTTTACAAATAATGATGCCTAGCTTGCACCAGTTAAATCAGAATGAGTTAGATATCACTCTTTATTTTTTAAGATTACAGAATGAAGCACTGTTTCGGAACCTCTAGGCTAGGTTTTTGGATGGGTCATCCCCCTATAGGCCAGTGGTTTCCACAGTGTGGTCTCAGAGCAGCCGCAGCACAGCAGCGTCACCTGGGAACTTGTTAGAAACGTAAATCCTCAGGCCCCACCCCAGACCCATTGAGCCAGAAACTCTGGGTTGTGCCCAATACTCTGTGTTCTAACAAGCCCTCTAGAAGATTCTCGGGCGCGCTCACGCTTGATAACTTGAGCTCTAGGCAATAAAACTGCCCCAACACATGCAGGAGTTGGAATGAAAAGGAATATCAACAAGTTACTTCCTGATTGTTTTCATCTAGAGCTTCTTCACTTGAAAATTTGGAATTAGGAATAATGATATTAATCTCAAATTTGGGTATGAGATTAAATGTCAAAGTTGTATGTGAAAGAGTGGACATTAAAAATATATTAGTTTCACTTTCCTTTTCTGCCACATTCATCCTGCCAATTGTCAACAATCTCTAATTGTCTATCTACCTTCTTAGAGCTGCATACAAGAGTCCCTAGACAATAATATTTGGTCTAAAACATACAAAAAAAAATCTTCCATGTTTCTCATACTTTCTTACATCCATGGAGAGGCTGCAAATCCAGGTGAGCTTTCGATTAACTGGGCATCCTGCTTAGTCTGGTTTTTCCTCCTTTAATCTCCTTCCAGATTCTGTTCATTTGCCTACTTCTTTGATCTCAGCAGCCCCATTTTGCTTTTATATTTTTAGTTCTTGCCACTGTTGGGAGGAGGAGTTGGATCTCAAAACTGACAGGTAAAGCTGGCAGAGCTCTCATAGTTAAGGGGCACATCTGCCTGTCTACTCTCCTCTTAAGACCCTTGGGTGGCTTTGGAAGTCCAAGGAACAATATCTTAGTTTTTTAGCTAAGAGTGCAAGATCATTTGCTATCTGGCCCTGTGCCATGCACAGCTATCCTCCCTCTGACTGGAGAATTCCCCTTTTCTCTCCTGGGATACCCCAGGCAATATGCTTTTTCCTTTTCCTGTGCTTAGATGGTAGGTCTCACCATGACAATTTTTCTGGTCATCTAACTCTCCCAAATCCACTGAGAGCTGCAGGCAGGGCTGTTCTCTTATTTTATTTCTTTGCATCCATAGCAACTAGCTCGGCCCTTGGCATATAAAAGACTCCCAATATATTTTTGTTGAATAAACTGAGTAAGTTTAGTGCCAAAGACCTTGACAGATTTGGTCTGAAAGAGGAAAAAGGTAATGGTTAATAATCAATAATGATGATGATGATAATAATGACTACTTGCCTTGATTGAACTGGGTAATAGGCTTTCCATGAATTAGCTCATTTAATCTGCATATAACATGATGATTACACAGTCTGGTTTTTGCCTCCTTTAATGCATGATGTTTATGATCATTCTTATCTTGGCTGCTGGATCACGTTAATGAAAATTCAGTCATTTAAGATACAAAGGAAACACAAGATACATGGGTGTCATGATCTGGGCTCCTCACTTGTGGTGACCTCGGGAAATGTGGGAGATCCTTAGCCTAATAGGATGCCTTCCTATCCTCAATCCCACTTCCACCGCATTTCCCCCTCTATGCACTCTGGCATTTAGGTCTGAGGCCTGCAATGGCCCACCTAGGAAATCTAGCAACTCTCAATGGAGGTATTGAAATCTTGCCTATGTGATGGCACCAGAGAGTTTCTGAACCATCCCACCACAGTGTTAAGGAAGCCTGCCATCTACCCTCGGGTAGTTGTGTCATATAATAAAATCTGTGGGCACAGTCCCTTTACCTGGGTTACAGCAGCACAGGTGAACTGAGATGCTAGATGTCATTCCTTTAGGCTAGAATCATATCAACTCAGTGGATAACACTAATTAGCTAATGCTGATCTGGAGCTCTTACTGGTAGGGGTATGTGCCTGATTAATTAGAAATGCAAAAGAAAAGTTATCACTACTTGATAAATGGCCTCTGATAGACAAATATGGAATCACATGGGTAAAGGAAAACGCTGAGAAACTCTGCACATGTTCTTCAGCTTGGGGCTAACAGCTTAATTGCTGTGTCCATATAGGGTAGGTTGCTTTCTCTGAGTCTGTCCGTAGGCCTGCCATAACAAAATCCCACAGACTGGGTGGCTTAAAAACACAAATTTATATTCTCCCAGTTCTGCTGGCTGGGAGGCCAAGAACAAGGTGCAGGCAGGATTTCTCTGAGGCCTCTCTCCTTGGTTTGCAGATGGCCACCCCCTTGCTGCCTCTTCATATGGTCTTTCCTCTGTGAATGCAAATTTGCAAATTCCTGGTGTGTCCATGTGCCCAAATTTCCTCTTCTTATTTTTTGTTTTGTTTAATCCCTTCACCTGTTTCACTCTGCCCTCCACTCCCTTTCCCTCTGACAGCTGTCAGTCTGTTCTCTGTATCTGAATCTGTTTCTATTTTGTTTGTTTGCTTATTTTGTTTATTAGATTCCACATATACATGAAATCATATTGTATTTGTCCTTCTCTGACTGGCTTATTTCACTTAGCTTAGTACTATTCAGGTCCATCCATGTTGTTGCAAAAGGTAAGATTTCCTTCTTCTTTATTTTTTTTTTAACAGCCAAGTAGTATTCCAGTGTGTTACCACAGCTTTTGTATCCACTTATCTACTGATAGGCACTTAGGTGCTTCCAAATTGTGGCTATTGTAAATAATGCTGTTATGAACATAGGGGTGCATATATTCTTTCTAATCAGTGTTTCTAATTGTGTTTCTTCAGATATAGCCTGAGAAGTGGAATCACTGGGTCATAAGGCAGCCCCATTTTTAATTTTTGAGGAAACTCCATACTGTTTCCCACAGTAGCTACACTAGACCGCACTCCCACCAACAGTGTATGAAGGTTCCCTTTTCTCCACATCCTTGCCAGCACTTATTGATTTATTGATGATAGCCATTGTAACAGGTGTGAGGTGATATCTTCTTGTGGTTTTAATTTGCATCTTTCTGATGATTAGAGAGATGTTTGTATGGAAAAAATATATAATACAAGAATAAATAATAATACCAGAATAAACTCTGTTTTGTGTACACACAACTGTAAACCTACTTTTGCCCACCTCTTTGTAAATTTTTTTGGGAACAAAATTTCCCTCATGATCAGGACAATAATAAAACTTACTTTGTGGATTATTTCGAGGGCAAAAACAGTTACAGAATGTGAGGCTGTTTTGTAAATAGCAACAGTAATGGCCTTATTACTGTGCTACTTAGTAGAAGCTGACATGCACTGGGGTTGTGTGGGACCGTCTTACTCTCCTCAGAAAGGAAGAATGCAAGCCCAGCTCTGCCTTGTGGTGGGGCCAGGTTCAGTCCCCACAGTCTAGACAGGTGAGTGTAGCTGGCAGGCCTCTCTCAGACTTGGCCTGCCAAGACTGTGGCAGGCGTCACCTCAGCCTCATCTCCCGACTCCTAATTCCCATGGAGATGGGCCACGTGCCCTTGGCCGGCAGCTCAGTACCCGAAGCCCAACAAAGCCATGCACTGATCAGCCCTGTCTAAGCTTCCCACTGGGTCTGGATTGTAAAGATGAAAGGCTGCTCCCAGCTTTAGAGCTTCAAAGCTGGCTTAGGAGCATGGTAGCCTGAAAATAGCCTGAGGGTAGGAAGATGGAAAGAACCCCAAAAGACTGTTTCCTGACCTTCTGAAGGGGAGGGGTTATTGCAGTTTCCTTGGGCACAAAAGGTGAGCAAGAAAGGAAGGCTGTAATTGGCCAAAGAGGATCCCCAGCCCCCATGTTCCCACCTGGCCTCTCAAAGCACCAGGCCCTCAGGTATCCCACCCATAGCTCACCTGAAGAATAGTCTCTGGCCAATGCTTTCCCCAGAAAGCTTAACTCAGACACAGGATAGAGGCAGACAGCCCCTGGCCAGCCAACTACACAGCAAGAGGGCTCATTCCCTGGCATTCTGTAAACACAACATAAAGAACTGCTCCTGAGACAGGCTGTGAGGTTAGACTGTGGGCTTGGGACAGACTTGGGTCTGAATCCTATTACTTGGCACTCACTAATCTTATTTCCTTGGAAGAAGTTACTTAACTTCTCTGAGTCTGTCTCTTATCTGGAAAATATGGATATAAAAGCTCACTGGCAAGGTTGTTGTGAGGCTCAAAAGTGATGCCATCAACTGCCCTGCACAGAGGGTACACACAGGCCCTCAAGAAACAGTTGCTGTGATTGTGATGTATACTTTCTTAGGAAGGCACTTCCTCAGGAAATTCTGATTTTGCTACACAGCAAGTGCATGGCCTTCTGCAGTTGGTTATTAATGTAACTCAGCGAAGTTAGTGCAGGAGGAGGAAGTGGAGTTGTAGGAGATGAAGGATGATGTCTAGGGGGAGAGGGGGAGGAAGGGAGAATAGAGTGCCATGGAAAAGTGGGGCAGGGATTCCATGAAGGGCAGAGATACTGTAACCTTGAGATTTTAGGGTAACTGCCACGCCTAGTGAGTAAAATATCCCTAGTTCTACTTACTTTACTCAAAAGCAGGGAGGATACTCAGCTTTTTATTTGGAAATGAGTTCCTTTTCTTCTCTTGTGGGTGCAACACAATCACACAAGGATCAGGCCTTTTCTTATTCCTGGGCTGAGCAAGGAAGGAGCAGGCATGGATTTGAAGATCTCTCAGGCATGGATTTGACAGCCCTGGTCCAAGTGGACACCCCTTCTGAGGGGAGTTGCTTTTGTGCCCTTCCCTCATTACCCTGGCTTTTAGGTTTCTTCTGCTCCCAGGGGTCTGTGAAGCCACATCAGGGCATAGATGTGGTCTTGGACTCTGGATAATCCAGATGGAAGTGGGCAGAAAGGAGAACCAGCAAGAGCCCCTGCTTTCTGAAGAGGTGAGAGGATGCAAGGTCAAGGGAGAGGGAATGTGTTGGCCCAGCAGGCAGGGGCAGGGATTTCAGTCTCTGCTCTGGTTTTGTGACCTTAAGCAAGTTGCTTCCCTCTTCAGGGCCTCCATTTTCCCATATTGGGATGGGGAGCATTTTATCCTTGAGGTCTGTCTGAGCTCCTCCAACAAGGGCAGTGGAGGCTGGATTTCCTGAGTGTCTGGGTCAAGAGCAAGTTGGCAGCAGTCCTGGCCGTTCCTCACAATACTCAGAAGACAGAACGTTCTGTACAACCCTACACTGAGAGAGTGCTGGCTCACAATGACTGTTGTGTTGGTTCCTGAAAGCCAGCTTGAGCAGAGGGGCAGGGATCCTCCATTCTGCATGGTTCTCTCTTCCCGGGTGAGGCAGGGTTCTGGTGAAGGCTCTGTACATTGGGGAGGGGACTCCCAAACCTCTCTATGCTAAGGTCAGGGGAGAAGCAGTGTGCAGGGAGTGTGTGGTGGGGAATTTCTCAGGAAGACAGGATCCCTTGGAAATGGCTCTGAAATCAAGGTCTGATATTGTCATGCCTCTAATGAAAACCAAGGGTGAGAATGTCTTGTACGGCCTGGGAGACAGTAGAGCTACAGGGAATCTTGACCTGGTGGTTCCAATGAGGTGTGAAGAGAATGACTATTACCGGGCACAGACTCTAGGCCAGGCCTCGAGCTTTACAAAGGTTGAAGCTTTTAATCCTTTGGCAATTCTGTCACAGGCAGAAACTATTATCCCAATATTAAAAAACCAAAAACAGCAGCAACAACCTCCTTGAAGCTCAGAGAAGTGGGGGAACTTGCCTAATATCATAACGCTGGCAAGTGGGAAAGCTGGAGTTCTAATCTCACTGACTCCAAAAATAAGCTCAGAATGAAGGACTCAAGGCAGAGACAAACTCTCTTCAAGTGATAGGGTGTCTGAAGCCGGGGAAGTGAGCCTGGTGTGGGGTGAACCTCGTCTCAACTCCTCTCAGGATTCTTGGTAACACAATCCTATTAAGTGGAATGTGGGGTATTATCAGGCATTCCTTTGCTCACTTAGCTCAAGAAGCTTCAATTTCAGGCATAGTGTATGTAACAAAATCAATCCGCGGTGAGGTTTTGTAGTCCAGCTCAAACCGGATTGTCAGGCATGAGACACATAAGGCCCACAGCAGAGAGCTACACTGACCATGCGCATTCCAGCTTGGAGAGATGCGCACACCACCCACCTGCCTCAGAAGGGCAAAGCCAGAGGCGAGTTGCAATCAGGAGGGTTTTTTCTGGGTGTGGGGTCAGGATCAGCCAGAAATGGGGAGGCGGGGGGAGAGTACTGTGATGTGTATGGGAAGAATGCCATGTCTGGAATTCTAGCACTTGGCTCCAGTCCCAGATCCACCAATTAGTGTGGCCCTGGACAAGTCAATTAACCTCCCTGGGCCTCATTTTTCTAATTATAAAGTCTTTCTGTCGGGGATTAAAGTAAGATGATGAATGTGAAATATTTCTAGCATCTCGTGCTAACTTCAAGTAGGTGCTTAACAAACGGTGAATGAATTGGCCTGAAAATGGGAAGAGATGGGTGCCAGCAGCACGCGGGAGGTGGAAAAGAGGCAGGCCCCCATTTAAGGGCATCCATTCTCTGAACAGGAGCTGCTGGTATTGGGAGGGGGTTGGGTGTAGAGGCAGACGAGAGAAGGCTGAGCTTGCACGTAGAGGCTGGGATCCTGTTGGCTGTTTTGTGGGGAGGGAGGAATCTCCCACTTGGCAGTGTCCCCTTTGTATGTCTCCCACTTCCTGTTGACTTTGTCCATTCTTCCTTTTTGGGCCATTGACTCCCAGTTCAAGGCCTTAGAGTTGTAAGTCTATCTTTTGCATCAGCCTCCTAACTGGTTCCTTGCTACAAGTTCCTTTACTTTTTCTTTAATCCAAACTGCACACTCTATCACCTCTTATTGCTCTTGGCTTAAAACCCTTCATCTCTTCCTGCTCAAAGAATCATGGACAACAAATTCCATGGCCTTGTTTTTGCTAGTTCTGTGTGCTAGTTCCCTGGCCCATCTTCCCCTTCTCTCATTCGTTGTTTTTTCAAATGCTCTCCAGCTTCAAGTATTTGCACACACAGCACATTACCAGTATATTTTGTTCATTCATTCATTCATCAATTATTCATTGATCACTTCTAGGTGCATGGCACAGTGCTGGGCAGCTGGGGATAGAGCTCCTAAGGAGGGCCCTTTTTTTTCTTACCTCCCACACTCCTTTTAAAAAAATATATATTTTATTGATTTTTTTACAGAGAGGAATGGAGAGGGATAGAGAGTTAAAAACATCAATGAGAGAGAAACATTGATTAGCTGCCTCTTGCACACCCCCTACTGGGGATGTGCCCGCAACCAAGGTACATGCCCTTGACCTGAATCGAACCTGGGACCCTTCAGTCAGCAGGCTGACTTGACGCTCTATCCACTGAGCCAAACTCCCACACTCTTATGATACTCTATTTTTGCTGCTCCATGGTGCTTGCCTCTAATATCAGTGCTAACCTGATTGTTCCACATGTATTTCCTCCATGTATACTGTGAACTACTGAAGGGCTAGACCATGTGGCACTCTTGCTCGCATTCTCTACAGCAGGGGTCCTCAAACTACGGCCCGCGGGCCACATGCAAATACAAATATTGTATTTGTTACCGTTTTGTTTTTTTACTTCAAAATAAGATATGTGCAGTGTGCATAGGAATTTGTTCATAGTTTTCTTTTAAACTATAGTCCGGCCCTCCAACGGTCTGAGGGACAGTGAACTGGCCCCCTGTTTAAAAAGTTTGAGGACCCCTGCTCTACAGCATCTGGAGCGCTGCTGGAGGTTCTTGAAGGCAGGCTTGAATCTAGGCTCTATTGTGTATTGTTTGTGTGGCCAGCATGGAGTTTTGCTGTGGACTGGGTCTTAGGAGGTGCCCCATATAAAATAGCAGAAGAACTGCGACCAGGGAACAGGGGCTGGTGCGCGGGCCAAGATGAGGCAAGCACAGGAGGGAAAAATGTAAAGTGTCCAGGCCTGCCAAAGAGCTAGGTTAGAAGTTTCTTCTGCATATGAAAAATGAAAGGTTCCTTGGCTCTGTGGTTCTATTTTGAGAAGCAAACCTCCTAAGGCAGGAATTAAGTTGGAGTTGAACTCCAGCTTGGACCTGTGTGAGCAAGTTTCCCTTCTGCAGATGCTGAGCAGCCTGGAGACACACTTCAACCTTGACAGCCCCTCCAGGTCTTTGGGTTGGGGGGTAGTGTGAGTGTGAGTCCTCTTGATTTAGAAGTCAGCTAAAGAATGAATGAATGATTGCTTTCTTTGCATTTCCAGTGAATTCCAGTTGGGTTAGGGCCAGCCATAAATGGGAGGCTGGGCTGGGTAGTCTGGTATAGAAGAGAACTCTGTGTTTGAAACCCTAGGACTTAGCCTCTAGTCAGACCCATTTATTCATGTGACCTTGGATAGGTCAATTAACCTCCCCGGGCTGGCTCCTTTTCCTAATACATGAAGCTTCTTTCTGGCATTATTAGGGAATTAGCCAGCTCACCAGGGCAGCGCTTCTCAAACTTTAGTATCACAGGGAATCTTCTTGAAACACAGATTCTGCTGCAGGAGGTCTGGCCTGGGACTTGAGAGTCTGCATTTTTTTATATTCTCAGGCAATCCCAGTGCTGCTGGGTGTGGACCATAAGAGGTTCTAGTGCAGGGATTGGCAAACCACAGCCCGAGAGACAAATTCAGCCTGCTGCTTGTTTGTGTCAATAAACGAGTTGGGACACAGCCATGCCCACTTGTTTATGTATTGTACACAGCTGCTTTTGCGCAAATGGACAGAGTTGAGCAGTTGCATCAGAGACGATATAGCCTGCAGAGCTTATTTTAATAGTTACTATGTGGTCCTTTACAGAAAAAGTTTGCCAACCCCTGCTCTAGTGGACCTAGGGCTGGCCTGTGTGATCTAAAAGACTTGCATTTCAGTCTGGTTTTGGCCAAAGGCAAGCCACTTCACCTTGCTGGTTCTCACTTCCTTTATCTAGGGGATAAAATGATCTCTACATTTCTAAGAGACATCTGATACCAGGATTTCAGTACTATGTAGAAAACATCTTAATTTCTGTAGAAACAGGCATCTGAGAACAGGTTGTATGGCCTTCATTTGGAAGCTGCAAGAGCATGCCTGGTCTAAACTGCAGAGTCTAGCAGACAGCCCCTGCCAGATGCCACAAGAGCAGCGGCCTGATATTGAGTCAGCTGGGAAAAGATAGGGGCTTGGGAGACTAAGAACAGGAGGCAGAGGGAAGGTGGACCTTCTGGGCCAGCTTCCAGGGCAAATGCATGACTCTGGGTCTCTAGCTTGGGCCACAGGTGATGTCATTAACAAGGCAGGGAATGTAGAGAGGGGCAGTGGGTTGTAGGAGGTGGGTAGGGTGTGTAAAGAGGGGAAAGATAATGCCTACTTTGAGGCATGTTGATTCCAACATGGGTACTTGAAGGACTGAATGAAAAAGTTGTGATTTCCTATAAAAAAATAAAGCAAAGTCTCTCAGTAGGCCTGCATGCATTTAAGAGCAATGATGTATCTGTTGCCATGGTTACTTCTCAGAGCTGAGGGGAGTCCCCCTCAAAATATCGCCCCCCCCCCCGCAGGCTCTTTAAGGTTCACTCATCTTATTGTATCTCAGCCCCCCGAGAGACCTTGGGCAGAGAGACCTCTATGAAATGCACACTTTCTAGGAACAATTCTATTTTCTCTCAACCTAAATGAGCAGTGAGTGGCCAACTCTACTCACTATGATAGTCTTTCTGGTCAAATCTGTATTGAATGTGGAAGTTGGGAACCTACAACCCTGGACAGCTCCTGAACCCAGCAGGCCACTTTCGTTTACGTTTTCACACAAGTGAAAGAAAGCCCGAGAAACAATGAACTCATGTGCTTGCAATTATTTTGTTGTCTCCTTTGAGCTCTAGCTCTCCACCTGGGAGTGTGACTCTCGGATGGCTGGATGGCATCCCATTCCCTTGCTTCGGGATTCAGGGAATGGTCCATACAAAGATGAAAATCCATGTGGGCACAGTACACAGGCAAACTGAACCATGTGCAAAAGTAGTGAAGTCAACTGACTTTGGAGCAGGAAGGTTTTCACCTTCCCAGATAAGACCTCAGCATCTGGGCAGCAGATTGGATGACTGTATGCAGTTGCCAGGAGGGAGCCTCTCTGAGTGCCTGCTCCATTGGTTTGAGTCCCGGGCTAGCGAGGCCCACCTGTGAGCCACATACTGACTGGCTGGCCTTGTTGAAATCCTGGGTAGCCATGAGACTCTGCTTCTTATCATTATCACAGATCTTAATTATGTGCCTATCCGTGGGGTTATTTTATTGACACCTGGCTTCTGCACTCTCTACTGGCTATGGGGACTATGTCTGTTTTTGCTCATTATTGTTCCCTGATACCTGGCACTTGGCAGGTGCTTTATAAGTGTGCATTGAATATGACATAAAGCGTGTCCCCACTATTGGGAAATTGACTCAACATATATATTCTACTAACAGTGTCTGTCTCCCTGTTTTTGTTTACTAGGAATGCAAAAATTACTACCTGGTGAAGGTCTAGGGAAATTTCCCCCTCTCTGTTTAGAATTAATGGGATTGGCTAAAAAACAAACAAACAAACAAACAAAAAAACCCATGGAGAGTAATGTGGCTTTAATATCAAATAGTCAGATGGGCCAAGTATGGGTGACACAGCCTCAAGATTGCTGCTGGCTCGAACCTGAAGGCTGGATGGGGGCAGATATGAGCCTCAGTGAAGAGTTTTGAGAAAATGTTCTGGAAGTCTCTGCACCTTCATATCTAGGGTGGGGCTAGAGATAAACAATGGCAGAGCTGTCCAGAGCTTTGCTCTCCAACCTCCCAGGGTCTGATCCAGTTTTGTGCTATGCCCTTGGTGCTTCACCTAATTCAAGACTTAGGCACCCTTTTCCTCACCTTGCTTCACTGGACAGCTGGCTCTGTGTAACCCCCACATTGGCAGCAATAGCCAAACACACTTCAGCACAGTGACAACAAATAACATTAGAATTACAGGTTGTTAGAGCCCGAGGTAATTTAAAGAGGATCTAGACCAAATTCCTGAAGTAGACTTCAAGAGAGTAAAATTCTAAATTTGGTCCATTTTTAAAAATCATATACTAAATAGTTACCACCTTCCACCGATCACTTAATGATAATTCTGATTACTACTGATCAAGTGCTCACATTGTTCCAGACACTCTGCTAAGTACCCTACATGGATGATCTCATTTAACCCTCAAAAAATGCTGAGGGAGGGGAGACTCTAATTGTTTCCATTTTATAACAAGGGTTCAGTGGAGAGGTTCAATGATTCAACCAGCATCACATGGTTGGTGGTGTGAAGGCCTGGGGTCTTCTAACTTCTAGTTCAATGTTCAGTCCCTTACTCTACACTGACTCTCAAGTACAAGTCTTCTAAGTTATATTTGAATTACTTATCTAAAGATAGCCAGCACATCTCTTACTTATCAAATGAGTTTCTAAATGGTTTCATAAAATGAAATTCACAGCCTCACTAATACTCACATATAACTAACTCTTTATGAGACTATCCCCCCCCCCCCAAGATTTTTCACTAAGTGCCTGTTCCTGTCCCGTTCCAGAATCTACTGCCCACTCTGCTGGCAGACCAAGGCAGGACCCCTTCTCCCTCTCCCCTTCCCTCCAACAAACATTTCTGTGGGACAATGTGAGCCAAGTAGGATGTTAGTCTTTGAAGGGAATGCAAAGATGAACACATCCTCCCTGTTTTCCAGGTAGCGGCAGGAGATATGATGAAGATGCACATGCCTATGGAGCAGGGCAACCTATTATCAGTGTACTGTCAAGACAGAAGGCAAAAGTAAATGCTCTAGGAATTCAGAGACTGGACTCACCTCCAGAGGCTCCAGGAAGGAGTGGGCCCTTGAGGTGGGCCTTGCAGGAGGAACAGAATTTCAACAAGTAGATGTGGAGCCTTTCCTGGACTGGGTTATAAATTCTTCCCATTTTCTGAGTACCTGACTTGTAGAATACACACAGTAGGACCTCAAAAACATTTTCTAGTTCAATACTAGCCACTTGGGGCTAGGCTAGAAATCATGAACTTGGTTTTGATGCCAACCCTGAACATGAATTATACAAGTTCTACCCCTGCACTGGGCCTCTGTTTTGCCCCAATATGAAATAGGAATATGGATGGGAGTGGTTATGTCCTTGCTCATGGTTTTCTGGTTAGAATTACATTACATTAAGTTAATATATGCAAAACTATTTAAAAGCCAAAATGAAATACAAATATAAGAGACTCTGTCACTATTCTTATGGTGTTACTAAAACTAAAAAGAACCAATATCTATGTACTTCTCATTTACCTAACAACCTTTTTAGACTAACTGCACTGGGTCAGGCACTGGGAATACAAAGATGAATAATGTCCATCTTCCATCCTTAGAATATAAAAGGTCCAGGAAAGGAGACAGTAGATATAGTACAATTGATGGCATGAATTTAATGTGCTAGAACAAAGGCTGATCTGGAGTTTGGCATGAGCTCTGCTCTTTCTTGATGATAGTGCAGGTAGGTGGCAATGCTAACGATAAAAACTTCAAAATCAGGAATTCCACTGGCATGCTCCAGCATGTAATAGACTTAAAGGTGAGGGAAACACACACACACACACACACACACACACACACAGAGATATATATTTTAATTCAAGCCTAAACTTTGTTCCAGGCACTTACATATTCATCATCTTCATAAAAAGCTAGGTGGTATTATGCCCATTTTATAGATGAAGAAGTTGAGACTCAGGGAGGTGAGGTCACTTTCTAAGGTTTATAAAACTATAAAGGGTAAATGTAAACCCAGGTTATTTCACTGCTTGATATGTTTCCCAGGTCCCCTTACTGCTTTCTAATCAGCCAATTTTTTATAGAATTCATTCCATTCTAATCTTGAAGGACCTTTTTTCTTGGATTTCTTTTCCAAGGAGAAAGATTTATGATCAGAAAGATTTGACATTAATCCCTTCTATTGTCATTTCCTCTTACACTTTCTATGATAAATTCCTTCCCTCCTACTACTTTCTCCTGACTCCTCCCTCATCTCCAATCCCAGTGAAATTACTAAGGAGTAAAGAATTCCCCAAAATGAACAACTTGCAGAAAGAGATCCTTGCCTTCTCAGCTGCTGGCCTATAAACTGTAGGACAAAACACACTGAAAGAAGGAAGAGACTGGCCATACAATTCTGTTCAAGGAGTCCACCTAGACCAATCCTGTCCATGTCTTAATTTTATGGAGCCATAAAGAACATATAATCTATAGAAACTTATATGATTGTCAGCCTCATCTACTTTATAGATAATGAAAATTGAAATCCAAGAATGTGAAAGGACTTGCCCAACGTCACACACTAATGAGAAGTAATCTGAACTGGAACCCTAGTCTCTTGACTCCTAGGCCAATGTTTTTCCACTAAATAGGTTGTCTCTTTAGCTTTTCTCCATTAACATCTCAACTTACATGAGATCATGACCTTTTCAAAAAGAAAGCTCAATGTTAGTGTCTTTGCAAAGCCCAGAAGCCAGGGCCCCTTCTCAGCCTCTACTCTGATTAGCTCATGACCTCCTCCAAAGAACAGGAAGTAGCTTCATTTTTAGCTCTGAAAGCACATTCTGGGAAAGGGGGATTTGGGGAACACAGTTCCTGTACATGATGGCCAAGAGAGATCAGCAGACACATTACTCTTGCTTGAAGGGGAAGATACATGGTCAGATATGTAAGGTCAGATATGTAAGGGGAAGATGTTCCTTGAGTCTTAACCTAAACATATGTTCAGCAAGAGCTTGTCAAAGCCCCTGGGTTGGGGAGAGGAGTAGTCTCTTTTGATCCTGTTCTAATGGGGCTGGATGCCTAAGTGGGGGTTGGGGTAGGAGCACCAGGGCAGGAAAGTTTCCAGGAACTTTGTACAATCTCTAGTGCTTCCCCCACCCTCTGCTAGCACCCACAACTTCCCTTGCCAAGGGAGGAAGGAGGAACACATTATTCAGTTTAATAATTTACACAAATTGGAAAGTTTACTGTGTGAAATAAAGGGGACTTAAGAGGGCAACAGATAAAAATTCCTGAGTCCTCTCTTACAGGATGGAGGTGTGGAGATGATCTCGCCTTGGGATACAACAATCTGGTTGTCTAATAGATGGATTCAAAACAAGCAAGTAACCCTTCCCTTCAATGGTTAGCCAAGCTCTGTCTCCTTCTACTGGTGGGATTACTCCAATCTTAGCACTAATAGCTTGGGACAGACCCGGATTCATGGACACTTGTCTATGTCAGTGGTTCTCAAACCTGGCAGTTTATCAGAATCATCTGGGGAGCTCATTACCAGGAACCAGAGATTAATTAAGTAGATCTGGGCTACGGCTCAGGAATCTTCATTTATAACAAGCAGGCCTGGTTTAAGAGCTAATGATCTGGTTCAACCCCCATCCATTCAGCTATCAAAATTTTACACATGATACAGGTTTTGCAACAAAGAAAACAGAGATGTCAAAGTGGGTTAGTGGCAGCACTTGGACTCGAACCCAGTCTTCTGCCTCCTGGTGTGATGTCTTTGCCAATGCCTCCCCCAGCTCACCAGTCCATTGAGAATCACTGAGGATCAGTGAGGACCTTTCCTCCAATCCACAGAGGAGTCAGAGCTGCCAGGAGCTCTGTTAATTCTCCAGTTGGTTCTTTGGTAGAAATGGCTAGGAAGAGGTAGAGGTAAAGGTAGTTTTAAGGGTGCTTTCAGAATCCTGATGGGTTAAAAGGGGAAGGCACAACTGATGGCTTCTAAGGCACACTAACTGGTTGTTCCAGTCAGAAAGAATAGTCCGTTCATGGAAGCAGTCTGCAGTGCGTGAGAAGCCAGAGGGAGTGAGGGGGAGAGTAGCAGAAGATAAAGTCTCAGAGGTAACGGGAGGCCAGGCCATCTGGGGCCCTCCAGGCCATATGAAGGAAGATATTTGGCTTTTATTCTGAGTCACTGCAGGATTTGGAGCAGGAGGGTGGCATAATCTGACATATTTTTGCAGGGATACTCTAATGCAGTGGTGGGACATAGTCTACAGGGCAGGGGCACATGCAGGAAATTCAGTTAGGAGAATTTGCAGTAATCTCAGGGACAAAGGATGGTGGCTCACACCAAGGTGGTAGGAATGCAGTGGTGAGAAGTAGGTGTATTCTTTACTTTTAAAAGTAAAGCTAAAAGCTAACAGATTTTCTGATAAATTGGATGTGAGATGTGCAATAAAAAGGGAGTCAAGGATGATGCCAAGTGTTTTAGCTCCAGCAATAGGCAGGTTGCAGTTATCATCAACTGAGATGGAGAAGGCTGTGGGTGGAGAAGGTTTGGGGGAGGGACATCAGGAGTTCCGTTTTGGACATGCTGAGTCATTGGCATTCATGTGGTATTTAAATAAAATCTCACCACTGGATGAGGTCATCAAGGGAGTGAGCATAGACAGAAAAGAAAAGAGGGCTGGTGACCCTTCAGCATCAAGAGGTTAGAGAGAAGATGAGGAATTAACAAAAGAGAGTGAGAAAGAGTAACCAGTGAGTTAGGAGGAAAACCATATGTGGAGTCATAGAAGCCACATATTTTCAGGAAGAGGGAGTGATCGGTTGGGTCAAATGCCACTGGCAGGTGAAGTGAGATCAAGGTTGAGAATGACTATTGGATATAAATATTGGAGGACACTTGTAACCTTGATAGGAGCAGCAATTGACTCCTGACCTCATGGAGTCCCACAGCTTGACTACTGACTGTCATTAAGGGCTCCTTATTGTTAATTTTCTCTTCTCAGTTAGGTTATAAACTTTGCAACATCAGGGAGGATGAGTCAGAGTATCCCCAGAGCATGAACACCACCCACCAGAATACCCTCTCATCGGGGCACTGACCTACAACAGATTTCCTTATGCCTGACTTACCTTGGATGCAGAATTTCAGTTCCTTGGGGTCAGTGACAACTTTTCTGCTTTCCTGGATCACTGCCCGATTCTTCTTGGTTTCTCCCCAGAGATTGGTGCCACCATACATGCTTGGAATGTTGAGAATGGCAATGCCTTCAAGGAAGATGTTGCTCAGGTCCACCCCAACCCCGTCACACTGAGGGGAGGGGCAGAGAGAAAAGGTCATCTGTTAGTATACTCAGTGCACTCCAATATAAGGCTGTGTGTGTGTGTGTGTGTGTGTATGGTGGGGTCTCTTATGAAGGATGTGACTGGCCCACAGCCACCAGCCTGCTTCTGTAAGAAGCTGAATCTTGGGCAAAGTTGCTCAGGCCCTAATACTTTTGGCCACTGTAGTGAGATGGGGGAGATCTAGCCTTGGTCAGCTCTGGGGAAGACAGCACATGGCTCCAGTGATGTTCTATAGGCTTTAGGGATGGTTCACAAGACAATTAATTGCAAATCTCTTCTCCAGCCCAGCCTAATTATCAACAATTCTGACCTTCCCTAACCATTGAGAAGATTTCTTAGTATGCTGAGTCCAGAACCTAACACACAGATTCTCAATAATGACAAAAAGTTTCATTTACCACCTCTTATTTTATCCCTCCTGTGAAAGCAGACTTTAAGACTTGGAAGGCTTTCAGAATTTGCCTGTCTCTGCATCTGTATCCTAAGTGCAATTTTGGCATATGTGCTTGCTGATGTAGCACAGTTTTTTTTTGTTGTTTTTTTGTTTGTTTTTGTTTGTTTGTTTGTTTTTTTATCCAATCTCCACCACCTGCATTACCCTCCAGGTACAAAAGGCCAGAAGGCTTGAATTTGCCTGTCTCATATACAGATAAAGTCAGACCACTTTGCCATAATGTTTACCAGTGCAGCAAGATATATATTAGCTCTGATTTTTCTTCATGAGGATTGTGGGAAGTTTACTTCATTTACAGAAGAAAAAACTCAACCCAGAGAAGTGAGTTAAGGTTGCACAGCCGATAAATAACAGAGCAGGGGTTCTAAGTTTGGGAATTTCACTACAAAGCCCAAGCTTTTCATCTTGCCTACTGTGAGTCAGGGAAAATCAAAAGCATGCAACTAAAATCCATGGTCTTCAAGTTTATCTACAAATCCAAACTTCTAGAGATTTCTCAACAGAGGAGGAGTAGAAAGGTATGGCTTGTTGCCATTCACCTTGGTTTAGCTTCTGATTTCTTTGATGCTCTTAATTTATGGTTCCTTATCCCCATGAATTGTTCTACCAATTATAAAATGGAATAGAGTAAGCTCCTCTGGTAAGTATGAGCTCTTGCTACATTGTGAAATTCTGATTATTTGAAAGGTCTCTTTATGTTGAACCAGATGCTCTTTCTTCTTGGCTTCTGCCCATTAGTCCTATTCCCCCCTTCTGAAGCTAGATAAAATGACCCTTGTTGCTCCTCCATGGGGACAGTTCACCAGATGCATGATGAAATCATCATCATCATTGTGCGTAGGTATTAAGCATTGCCACCTGCCAGGTGAGCTTTTATATACATCTCATGTATTACCTTTATAATAATCTTATACGTTAGTTACTATGACTACTCCCTTTTTACTTTGGGGGAAACTGAGGCAGCAGTTAAGTAACTTGCTTAAAGTAATAGAACTTACAAATGGAAGTACACAAATTTGATGACAGATAGTCGGGGCCCACGTCTTAACCACTCCTGTACTTCTCCTCCCTCTTGCACCACCATTTGGTTGTGCCTTTTCTGGGGTGAGCACTGTCAACTCTCTCAGTCCCCTCCTGTAGGACTTGGTTTTCAGACATCCCCCATCCTTGTTGCCCTGATCTGCACACACTACAGTTTGTTAGTCTCCTACTCTGTAAGGCCCCCAGCAATAAAAGCAACACCAATGACAGGATCTAATGGCACAAGTGGCAATGGCACTATTTGGGCTGGGATCCTGTGACACTACGATACCCCAGGAATGAGATAATGTGGGAAGCCTATGTAAGGGCCCAACACATGTCTGCCATTATCATTATCCCTGTTTGTCCATATGGTCAAATCTGCACTAGCTCCTTTGTTAGCAGCTAGATGAAGGCTGCATCAGTTTAGCTTGAATGGGTAGTCATCTAAGTCACCCAAACTCTGATCCCATCACCTACTGCTCAGCCAGCTCCTCCCTATCCTGAACTTATAAAGATATTGAAAAAAACCCCACCAACTTAGACATAGGGCTTTACATTTATGTCAATTAATTTCATCTGGCTTTCAGCCCAGGCCTAGTCTAGTCCATCTAATTTATTTTAAATCTTCATTCTATGACCTTTTGCAAAAGCTTTCCTATCATTTGGGGATTAAGTCATTAATACATGTATACAGGGCAAAAAACAAACAGGGACTACATTCTCTCTTTGGTCAGTTTAACACACCATACATTGTGCACTAAGTAGCCCTAGGGTTGTGGCTGTCCTATTGGAGCTGCATCCTCTGGATTGAACTGTCAACAGTCCACTTTTAATTTCAATGTGGAATCATGGAACTTTGAGATGGGAGGGACCCAAGAGAACATACTCCATCTTTCATAAATAAGGCCCAGCACGGTTAAGGGACTTGGCCCGTGGTGACCCAAATTACTATTGGTGGAGCTAGACCAGTATCCTGGTCTCCAGACCTCAATTCTGTGTTCTTTCCACTAAAACATAAGACCTTAGTTGTGCTAAGATCAAGTGGTATTCCCTAACTGACCACTCTACAACCCCTATCAGTAAAGGAATAAGAGAACTCATATACTTTCCATGTCCTTTTTTGCTTCAAACATTGTCTAACACTGTGTTTGACCTTCAGCTGGCTTTTGTGCATTCAGACCTGGGTACATGTCCATCCCTTGCCTTTGTGTGTATGTGTACTGTCCCCTGAAAGCACAGGCTCAATCTAGACCTCCATGTTTCTGTCGGGTAATTCCTTTTTACACTCTTTTCCTTTTTCTTCTCAATAGAATTAATGAATTGTTAGTAGCTTATTTTGAAATGTCTTCCATCATTTCATCCTTTATGCACATATTCTTATTTAGGGATTTAGGCTAGAATCTCACTGAGCCAGACTTTACTTTTCTCCAAACTCTCTGAAATGAGCTTTGCTCAGGTCTTTGCCCTGCATTGTCTTCTTGTATCCTACCCAACACCATCACTTTCCCTGTTGGTTGTTGTTACTTCCACTTCACCTCAATTTATTCATTATTGGCCCAAATGCCCCCTCCCTTCTGAGAGGAAATAGTAATAATATTTGCAGCTCAAGCTTGGGCACTGTGCTGGTCCTTCACCTACATTCTCTCCTGGGATTCTCACATGAGCGCAACAAAGGATGCATATTTACTACCCACAACTGACAAGGTCTCACAGGGGTAAAGGGCTTACTCATGACTACTCAACTTCCACTCTACAAGCTGCCAGAGCTAGAATGCAGACCCCAGCAGTCAGATGCCAGATCCTACTTTGGAGATGAAAGTCAGTGAGGCAAATCGAGACTTTTGCTGCTGCTAGACTTATAGCAAAATTAAACTTCCAGCTGTTGTTAAAAAACCTGACATTTCCCACCACTAGTCTGTCTTGTAGAGTACTTAGAGCAGTCATGGCACATCACTGTTGAAGATAAGTATTATTATATCTTGCCTCTGTGCCAGCTTTGTAAAAAAAAATATTTACCATTAGCACAGCACAGTTCTTGGGACATAGATTTCACAAAGTCACCTTTCTTCCCTGTTGCAGTTTTAAGTGTACCCTGTCCCTTCCATCTCCAGTCATAACGAGCTACGAGTGTTAGCTTTAATTTGGTTAAGTTAACCTCTCTCTGGAAGAGCAAACAGTCCTCACTCTGCTTTTTGAAAAATTGTCCCCTTACCCCATTATCTCCTTGAAAATAGAGGAGGTGGGAGGAGCCTGGCGACTATTGGACAGTAGATGCCCCCACCCTTGGAATGTACCTATTTGAAAGCCAAGAGGCAATGCAATGTTGGAAAGAGGTTGCCTGGGCTTGGAGATTGAGAGATATGGGTTTAAATCTTAGTTCCTTCACTGGCCGGCTGCATGGTCCTGCATTGGTTCTTTACCCTCTTTGGGTTTTAATTTGTCATTTGTAAATTGGGGGTGGGATGGGGGAATGAACATCTACTTTAGGGGTTGATTAGTCTCTGGAAGGCAGTAACATTCCCTCTAATCCTTTGCATTGTTATGACATTTAGTAGTATTGCCTGTGCCATGAGGCATATTTCGGCCTGAAATCATTCTCCCACTACCTGAAACCCTGCTGGTAGCATTCTAATGACTCTGTGGCCGGACCCATGCTAGTCAAAGCCTTGACACCCATATATATCTGTATGCCCAGTCCTCAGGGTTCTTGATCTTGACATCACACACTGATTTCCTTCAGAACCCCAGGCCCGCTTAGGTCTCTGGAAAGGTGGAAAGCATTTAGGAAAGCGGAGCCAACAGTGGTACACTGTCGGCTTAAATGGAACACAGGCCCTCGGCCTCCCAGGCGGGTTTCTGGGCTAAATCCTCCAACAGTTCCATGACGTCACCCGTCCCCCTCCTTCTGCTCCGACTCAGGGGGCTCCCGATGCGGGTGGGGGTGGGGGGTGGGGGGTGGGGGGGGTGGGGGTGGGGTTGGGAAGCGCAAGGAGGGCGGCGGTCCCAGCGCGCACCTTTAGCCATCCCTTAACTTGGGATTGTGCCAGCCTATTCCCCTCGAAGGCCAGGCTTCGAGGCAGCGAACTCAGGTATTTATAGATCAGTTTGGGGCTGAAACAGAAAGCTCTTGTCCAGGACAGCGAGCGCGCGCACGCCAACAAGCAACCGTGCTCCCAATGCCTGGGAGGCAAGGTGCAGGGCCGCTGCGCCGGATCCAGGGAGGCGCTGCAGGCCGGGGTGGGGTGGGGTGCATCGAGGCCAGCCCCGCTCCATCCCCCTTGGAACCGGTTCAGGAATCTGCCCAAACCCAGGCCCGGAGTGGCTGGCGCCCGCCTCCTCAAGGCCTGGCTGCACCGCCCGCAGCTGTCGGCCACGTTCTACGTTGGTTCCCTTTGCGCAGACGATACCCACACTTCTGGTTTCTTTCTGAGCCAAGGATGGTTTGTTTGTTTGGTGGAGGGCCGGTGCATAGGTAACCGGAAACTTGGTTACGAAGCCAAGGCGCAGTTATGTGTACACTAAACGCGCTAGGAATTCCTATGTAGCCTCTCCCTCCCAATCCACTGCCCGCGCCGCCCCCCCCCCCCCCATTTCGAATCCCTAAAATCCCAAAAATTCTGGGCAGAACTAGGATCCGCCAAGCTATCTGTGCTGTCTGAAAGGTACAGAAAGCAGAGGGCGTGAGAGAGGGAGGGCATTGATGCTTTCCTGCCAGGCGGTGGGCTTTTCCACCCCACTCCCTTCTCTCTGAGCACCCCCCCCCCCCCCCCGCCCCGTTTCCCTTCTCGATGACCTGAAAAGGCTGCGGATCTAAACTTTCTCTCCCCTGAGCAAGGCCGCCTCCATTTCAGCTCTGTGGATCCTATTTCTGAAGGTCCGCAGAGAAGGAGATCCCATAATTTATTTGATGACCTGTTTCTGTTTTTAGCAACTAGGAAATTCTCCCTTCTTCTAACCTCGATTCACGGTGCCACCATCATAGGGATTTTCTCTGGTTTAGAGTGCAGATTTATTTATTTCATACTCCTGCCATTGGGTTAGGTCTGCTGTCTGGAATGACCTCTCCCAGCCCAGACTAAGGTGTGACCCAGTCCACAATGGCTCTGGGAGTACTTGCCCCTTTCAGCTTGAAATTTTCTTTCTTAGGTTTCCTGCGTTATTGTAATTTGTCTCTCCCATCTTTCTTTTTAAATCTTGTTTTAACTCTACCCCAGTTCATTTCCCCGCCTCTATACCAAGCTATTTTATAGAAAAGCCCTGATACTATAGCATTTAATCTATAAATACTACTGTTTGTATCTTTAAATAATACTCTTACAAAAAAAAAGAATTGCCCCGATACTATTATCATTATTAGAAAGTTACAATAATTTCCTACTATCAATAACTATCCAGTAATTGTTTGAATTTCCTCCATAGTCTCATTTTAAAAAATAATTGGTTGGTCTGAAAGGTCTACAAATTAAATTTGGTTGATATGTATTTTAGTTTTTTTCTTTTGACCTGTAAGTTCCCCATGTTTTATCCTCCTTGTCTTTAATATTTATTGAAGGAAATGGGTCATTTGTCCTATACAGCTCTGCTTCCAAGATTTTAATGTGGGTACAAATCACTGCAGGACTATTACAGTGCAGATTCTGATTCAGGCGGTCTGAGATAGGGCTTGAGACTCTGCATCTCTACATACTCCTTGGTAATACTGATGCTGTGTGCGGGATGGACCACACTTTGAGAAGTAGGCTGTCGCGTTCCCCAGATTCTGGATTTTTCTGATTGCTTCTCTGAAGTGTCTTTTAAATATATTCTCAGCCTGTCTCCTCTATTTTCACTAAATTGATACTTTTAGATCCAGAGGCCTGATCAGATTCAGGGTTTGAATCCTTTTGGCAAGAATACTTTATCAGTGGGGTTGTGTATTTCCTATTGCATATCATTAGGAGTCACACAGTTTTCTTGTCTCATTTTTTGGTGACGTTCAGATTGGTTAGTGGATTCAGGTGTTGTCATCCTGATCTTCCATTATAGAGATCGTAATCAGTGGAGGATGATCCCTGTCTAGATCCATTACCACAGTTCCCTTGAGGACACCCTGGCACCCTTTCTCTGCCTTTCTTCCAAATCTCTACAAATGTCATCTTCTCCATGAATTCTTCCCTGTCCACTCTCCAAAAAGGAGCGCTCTCCTTCTCTCTTCTCTGTATATATGTTCTCATGGAATCAAAGACCTGAAGAATCTTGAAAGGTCATTCAGTGCAGTTACCTCATTTTGTAGCTGAGAAAAAATGGAAGTTAAAGAGATGAAAGAAATGGCCCCAGCCACACAGGTAATTAGAGTCAGCATATCTAGAATTAGACCTTTGTTCATTTGGATTGGCAACCAAGAGGTCCTGAGTGATTATGTAACAAGTAATTTTTTGGCAGCTGGATGAGGGCCAAAGCACAGAAAGCCAGATGGAACATTAGATTCGGTAATCTCTAATTACCAAAATGAGAACAATGAGACCTAGAGTTGGTAACTGACCTTTCCAGATTACACAGCTATCTCTTCAAAGAGCTAGGGTTTAACTAGGGACTCCAGGTGAGTAGGAGTGGTAGTGAGGGAACAGAGTCAGAATCGCCATGTAGTCGGGTGACAAATGGGGCTAGAGAGAGAGAAGATTTGATCTAAAGGGTAATATTATTGAGGAAAAGGTTTTTCATGGATGTTTGAGGCAGAGAAGATACTCAGTTAATACGTGTTGGATGAATGCCTATAGGGAGGAGGAAGTTGGGAATGCCTAGGATGGGAAGTAGATGGAGTGGAGAAGATGCTGAACATAGTGGCAGGACAGGGGTCTGGGGATGATACTGGAGTCCTTTCCCAAGTGAGTGAGAAATGGAGGTGGGGCATCTTTTGAAGAGGGACATTAGAAAGTGCTAGGCAAGATCTAGGGAAAATAATGTTTCAATTACAGTGGGGAGGAGGGAAAAGACTGAGGAAGAGGTGGATGACATCTGGACACACTTGAATAGGGGTTCTGATGGGCTGAGAGGGGATGGGCAGAAGGATAGAGTGTCTTCCCTTGATGCTTGGCCTCCATGTCAGAGCCTCAAGGGCAGAGGTGGTTGACATAAAGACCCGGCCCAGATCACTGCTCCCACATTTTTTGAGGGATCAGGATGCTGATAGCCTTTAGGTGAAGGGAAAGCACCAGTATACCACTCTGTATAGCCCCAGGGTCCTGTAGGATCCTGGTAAGGATGGGCTGGTAGTGCTCATTTACAGTGGGGACATTTCTGTTTTGGTGGGTGGGAAGGATGTTCTCTCTGTGAATTGGTCAGCCAGACTGGAAAGTAAGTTAGATTCTGGGAAGCCTGGGTACACTGGACCAAGGTTCCATTTGGTTTGGAAAGAGGAAAGTAGCTGAGGAAGAGTGTTAGCTGGGTTCTAGCAAAGGCTAGACATGGTAGCTGACACTGATCTGCTTATAGGCCACAGACTAGAGCCCACTTGCTTTTGTTTCTGCTGTATTCATTGCCTAAATTGCTCATCAATTTTTATGCCTATTAAATCTTACCCTTCCAGCTCCTTCTCTGAATTTTCATTGCTTTGTTTTTGTCTCATTGGGAATGCATATTCTGACATGTCTTATGCATATTTGCCTGTTCCCAGGAGACTGTAAGCTCTCAGAGGGTAGAGCTCATATGTCAATTACAGCGCTTCATATTCTCCATAGTTTCTGGCATGTCTTACCCATATCAGATGTCCAATATAACTATTTGTTAAGAAAGAACAGGTGGAGAAATCCCAAAATGGAAACCAAGGTGTTCCTTAAAGGACCTGATAAGGTTTTGTTTTTTTTTTCAGATGAATCCCCATAACTTCCCAGGATAAATATATTGATGGTATAAAGTGGACTGAGTGTCCAGGTTAGGGAGAGATATGAAAGGTTAACCCAAGTCTGAAAGGAGTGGTCCTCTGATCACAGCTAAGGGAAATCTACATCTGAACAATTGGTAACAAGAATAGGGAACATGGAGCACAATTTATATGAGAGACATTAAGAGACAGAAGACAAAAGTGCGCATGTATCCATCAAGGATGAGGAGAACCTACGTACTCTGTGCTAGACTCTGGGGATGGAACAGAAATGGGACACAATTCCTGTGTTCAAGGTGCTCACAGCAGGTCAATGCTAGAGGCAGTGGTGTGCTGCTAAATGCTTCGCAGCAGGTTCTCCAGAAAAAAAGGAGAAGAAGAAGAACAAGCAACAGCTCTGATGGTGGTGTTCCTTGCTGTAAATGCTCTCATTATGGCCAGTTTCAAGCTACCTACATGATATCACTGAAACCAGTGTTGGGAAGAGATGTGCCATCAAGCAAGCCGGCTCCAGCACACCAGGGAAAGGAAGTACATGTCTGCATATCTGCAGGGCTTATGGCCAGGATAGAGAAATTTATTGGGAGTGAAAGAAAAGCAGCCAGGGCAAACAATGATGTCTATTTTCCCTAGAGAGGCACTGTAGAGAATGTTTTTATTGTCAATAATATGTGTCTCCTGAGGGAAGAAAAGGCGATAAATTGAGTGGAGTTGATGAGTGGTGATAGCATTATTGGAAAGATAGTCCAGTACAGTTTTAAAAATTGGCCTGGTATATAGGTAAATCTTATAGAATAGTGGCTTCCTTACATTCAGAGGGGCTGTTTTATATCATTTTAGGAGCTAATGTCTGCTGATGGCAGTTAGATGTTAATACTAATATACACATATGTTATATGGTAACATTAATATATATCATTTATTGAGTAACATTATAAACTAGGCACGTCATATGCTAATCCTTGCAACCCTACAGTATTAGTATTTGTGGCCTCATTTTTACGGGTGAAGAAATATTGACTCAGTAAAACTAAGGAAGGTCCTTCTTTTCCAAATTTATCTAGGTTCATGGTAGGCTTCATGAACCTGCAGGTTTCTTGCATGAGATGCAAATGACAAGAACAAGAAGACAGCTCAACTTATAGAGTATGTACCTGACTCCTGTTCATCTTGTGTGCTATTACCTAAGAGGTCACTTTTTGAGTAGCCTAGATACAAGGGATTTGCTTCTTCATTTTAAAGAGGACACTGGAAAATATGGAGTCTATCAAGAGGAGGGTGGTCAGGATAGTCATGGGTCTGTCCATTGAGTCATATAAGGGACTGGGGATGTTGAGTTCAGAAGATCAATACGAGACCACATGGAGGATAGATCTTCAGCCCTATGAAGGGCGGTCATATGGAGGAGCAAGAAGGCGTGTTCTGTGTGCCACCAGTGAGTAGACATAGGTCCAGTGGATGGGGAATTCAGTGATATATCCCATAAACACTTATTATGCACTTATTTCAAGCATGTGCTAAGTGCCGACAAGGGAAGGATATGGTGATGAATGGGTCACACATCCTCATTGTGACCCATTGGGATGAACTTTCTAAAATTCTGAGCTGTCCAGCAATGGAACAGGCATCTGGAAAAGTAGTGAGCTGCCTATCCTTATAGTATTCAGGAGGAGGCTGGATGCGCACTTAGCAGAATGTGCCAAAATGAGTTTATTGAGTGGTAAGTGGGACGAAATCCCCTCCAGATCAGAGATTCAGCGTCTGTGTTCAGCTTTGCTTTGGCAGGCTAGAGTGCTGCTCTGAAAAGAGTGTCATCTGATTCCCCCCTCCCCCCCCCACTTCCCACCAGCCTTGCCCACCCAGCTGCGCACTCTGCTTTCTCTGACAGTGAGCTCTGGTGGGCCAGTGAGACTGGAAGGTGGCTGCCATCTGTGACAGGGATGATGGAGTTTTGGCGGGTTTGTGTGGGTTCAAGGAATGCAGCATTGAAGCCATGTACACACAACCTGCTTAAGAACCTCCCATGGGCAGAAAATGTTTTCTTCCTCTTCAGCCCTCCTCTGTTGCTGTGCCAGACGGGCACAATGGTGCCTTTGAGAGGGGCAGCTGGAAGGGGGTGTTGGCAGGGAGGCTGGAAGTAGAACATTGCAGCTGGGGGGAACCAAATTCATTTCCAGGAGCAAACCTGCACTGGGTGCCAGTTTCCAAAACAAAACTGCTATTTCTGAGAGCTCATGGTGGTGGGTTGTCTCAGAGTTGGACAGAGGGCAAAGCCATTTCCTATCCACTGTTCCACCCTCCCGAGTTAGAGAAACCTAGTGTGTTGAGGCATTCTTGCTCTGGATGCAGATTAATAGGCTTTTTGGTCGTCTGGGGAGCTCAGGCTAACTTGGGGTGGAATGGGCTCTCTGAGGGGGTCAGACTTTCCAGCAGACAGAACAGGCTAATGGCCATAGGGACTGGCAGGGCTCAGAGGCAGGTAGCTTTTGGGCCATCAGAGAGGGCTCAGAATGGAGACCCCATTCTTCTGCCTTTCAGGATTACTTCCCCTGTCCCTTAGCCGCCTGGCACCCTGGGTGCCATATGGGCTCTGCCCACTCACTGTCTTAACTCCTTTTGGTGGGAAAGAGGTGGGAGAACTCTGGCATTTCCTGTCCTGGGTTCACAGTTGTCCCACACCCTCTGCTACTTTCAAAGGTCCCAGCAACAGCTCTGAGATGGGCGTGGGAGGTTGGAGTGCCAGGCTGCAGGCTCAGCCATCTCCCCCTGTGTGTTACAAATGCAGCAAGGTGGGTCCCTTTTATTTTGGTGGCTTCCAACAAAAAATATCTCACTTGAGGCTGGTCAAGTGGTAATTTCTATTAGTGTTCACACGAATTATGAGATTTTTCACACGTCGATTCAATTGTACAATCAATATAGGGCAATTCTTCATTTCAGGCATTGTGCTGGGCCTGGGATACAGAAGGAATAAGATAGAGTCCTTGCTTCAGAGAGCTGATTGCCATGTCCTAGTGGGAACCCCACTACCAGCTCAGTAGGCACACTGATTAACTAGGTGGACCACAGAAGGGCAATGCTGTAGCATTCTGGAGGCACGTGCTCTTGAAACCCAGCTGAGCTTGGAGTACTTCTTATCTTTCAGGAACTCAGTTTTCTTGTGGAAATAATGGGAATAATACACACCATGCAGATTAAATAAGGTGTATGCAAGTACTGGGACAGAATTTGTTGCAAGGTCAGTGTTCCCTAAGTGGCTACTGTTGTTATTAATTTGTTGATCCTAAGAACTTGAGATATAGCATGCATGTGTGTACAGTGGTAGTTATCTGATCCCTTGTTAGATTATGTGCTTTTCCTAAAATAGTCAATTCTTCTACCTTCTTAATTCCTCTTAGGATCAACAAGTTTATGACCTCACTGACCAACGTAGATAAACAAAACCTATCTACTATAGCCAATGGGACAAAAAGTTATAGTATTGTCTATAATATTTTCTGTCTGTTTCTGTTGTAGAAGCAGAAAAAGGTTAAAATAGTTCTGTTCCCTGAGATCTCTGAGTCTCCTGAGTGTGGAAACGAAGATCATAAATTATTTTCAATATTCTAAAAAGTCTAAGAGAAATAATATATTTGCCACTGACAGCCCCAACTTCATTATCACTTAAAAGATGCATTTGCTTGGGGACAGTTACTGTTTCACTAAGGGACCGTGGCAGTAGAAAAGTTAAGCTTGCTGGGGCAGAGGTTAGCCTGGAGATCTTCCAGGAACCTTTTAATCTAACCTGCTGAGTCATGTGACCCTAACCTTGGTCTTCTGATACCTGCTTGGGCCTCGTCTATCCACTGGGCTGCATATCTCCCCACTGCTTTGTGAAATGTAGGCATGAGAATTCATCCTTAAAAGTTATTCCAAAGTCCTTGGAAGACACAAAGTAGGGGTAGCCAGGAGTCTGAAGACAAAGAAAATCAAAGCAATTCACGAAGAACAAAGGAAATAAAAAAGAACAACAACAACAACAAAAAGCATATGGGTGAATGGAGGCTTGAAGTGAAATATGGGGTATACATTCGAAGGAAATAAAAAAGCGGGTCATTTAAGAGAAAGAAAATGTTATGTGTCAGAAACTGCAACAAACAATGGAATTTTATAAGAGAAGATTGACAGAAATAATTTCTTCTTAGCAGGCTCAAAGACTTTAAGGATCAGTGAAGAAACTTGTAGTCAGTGCATGGCAAAATGAGATAGAGAGATAGGGAGGATGAAGCATGTTTAAAAATGGGTAAGGATTTAAGAACTCAAAGAATCATAGAGGTCCTTTAGAGGCCTGTTTTTAGAGAAACAAGGGCTAATATAGGATTGAAGCAAGGCCAATATAACAGTGCTGATCCCTGATGGTGAGATTGTGGGTTACTTTTCTTTTCTGTCCCTCTACAGTTTAAAATGTTCCTCCATGAATTTGTATTACTTTTATAATCAGGAAAAGACTGCAGTGGACATAGTAGGAGGGAGTAGGAAGAAACAGAAGTAGGAGCATCTGGAGCAGAGAGAACTGTAGGGTGAGCAAGAAGAGGAAATCTGAAGTGGCAAATGCTGCCTTGGGTGCTCTCACCATGAAGATGGTGCTGTAATGATGGAGTCAATGCATTTGGCTAAGGAAGGTAAAGACCAGAAGTGGCTATCTCTGCAAGGCCCATTCCAGCCTTCCTTTTGACTCTAGGGGGTTTGATGCATAATCAGGTGGCTGCCTTTCATTTTCCATGAACTCAAAATCCCTTCCAATGCTTTTCTCAGCCTTTCCTTCCCCATGAATGTGTTTTCATTTCATCTCCCTTGGGATCACTATGGCTGGGTAGATGGGCTGAGCATCTGGCCATTTCCCACCTTCATTACTCCAAGCTCTAAAAGGCCCTACCTGCCTATGCTGAGAAGGTTTTGATGATGCCAGAGGAGGCCAAGATGATTGAAGAGCTTTCCCCTCTAACTTAAAAGTGTGCAATATTACAGGTGGATATGAAGGCAGAATAAGAGAATGCCCCCAGTTGGAGCTGGAGAGCCATGGGTTCTCTTCTGCCACTTACTAATCAACCTGTAAAGTCCTTGATTTCTATTTTTTTTTTTTTTTTTTTTTTAGAAACAATGGCACTTGGTTGGATTGGAGTCGCTAAAGGTATCAGCCCAACCTGAAAGTAATCTGATTCATTGTTTATTCAACTTCTTTACATGCACATGGCTGTGCTAAATGTAAGTTTTAGAATTTATGATTCTCATAGACAGGGCCAATATCGCGATATGGATTAAATATCCCCAGCACTGTGCCCAGCATACTCCCTTTTGTAAAATTAAATTTTTAAAAATTGAGATGAAATTCACATAATACAATATAACCACTTCAAAGTCATATCTCAGTGGCATTTAGGACTTTCACTCACACTGTCTTTTTAAAGTGTTAGAATAACATAATTATTTGGGTTGGTTCCATTTTGCTGTGATAAAAACGTGCTGTTGTTCTTTCTTGCTTATCCTCTTGTGAGCTCAAGTGCAGCAAATTCCCTAGGTCTAGGTTGTGAGGAACCTGCTGGGTCATACGATCCACAAATAATTTCAGTTCAGCACAGACTGCCAGACAAAGTGGTCGACCACTTAGGTTCCCACTGGCGGTGTCTGAGAGTTCCCACTTCTGCCCCTCCTCACCACTATGGTTGGGTATTCCCAAGCACTACAGAGCAGCTAGAAATCATGAACTAGCTCTATCAACATTGACATGGAGAGATCTCAAGAACATAATGGTGAATGAAAAAGGCAAGTTGCAGAGTGAAAAAGGACAGGGCGTGTGTGTGTGTGTGTGTGTGTGTGTGTGTGTGTGTGTGTGTGTGACTCAGTTCTACCTGTAATATTTTATTTCTTTGGTTAAAATATACGTGAAGGGAATAAAACAAAATATTGACAAATACCAATTCTAAGTGAGTGGGAAATGGGAGTATTTGACATACTGTTCTCAGGACTTTGTAGTATGTTGTTGTTGTTGTTTTATTTTTTTAACCTCAGTTGAAAGAGGAGGGGGAACTGATGTACTGAGATTTCCAAAATATACTGGATAACAAATTATTTTTGAGCAGCTTCCAAACTGGGACTCACTTTTCCCCATGCAGAGGTTCGTGTTACTGGAGCTGGCTTGCCTTCCCTTGTGAACATTGTTTTAGAGTAGATGAAATATCAAGGAATTTTGGAAGTTCTTATTTTTAGCCAGTAAAATGAAAAATTTCCACAGCATGTAAAATAAGTGCTCGAGTCGAAGCCTGCCTAGTTTGCTCCACCTAACTATGATCACATCAAAAACTTTTGCAAGGCTATTCTGGGCCTGGGGTGCGGAGATGACTCACTGAGTTTCTCCCTCGCCCCATCCCCCACCTGTTTATTCAGGTGAAATCAGATTAAAGTGAGCATCAAGGGCAGCTTTGGGAGGGAAGAGAAGCCAGAGACTCTGAGAGACCCGGAGGGATGGCCCTAGACAGAGGTGATGAGAGTCACGAGGGTGACATGCTGGCTTCTTAGTTAGGGTCAGCCACAATGTACTGAGCACTCACTTCCCAGGAACAGACGAGTTTTCACAGGCCTTCCTGTGTGTTCCTGTGAAGGAGCATTTAGGGTGAGCATTTGGAATATTTTTTATGCTCTCTCTCTTTTTGGTTAATCTTCGCCCAAGGATATTTTTTTCATTGATTTTTAGAGAGAGTGGAAGGGAGGGAGGGAGGGACAGAGAGAGAGGTGCGGGGTGGGGTGGGGTTACTGATAAGTGCCTCCCACACGAGCCCTGAACTGGGGCAGGGATCAAACCTGTATCCAGGTACCTGCTTTTGACCAGGAATCGAACCTGCAACCCTTTGGTATGAGGGGCAGTGCTCTAACCGCTGAGCCACCAGTTAGGACTGTGCTCTCTTTTTGACAAATGTAAAAATTTCACGCCTAGTTTTATGTTATCTGAAATGTTAAATGAAAATATGTGAATAAAAGCAGATCAGATATGCCCCACACCTAGTTGAGAATGTCTGCTCCAGACTAAAATGCCAGTACTGCCCGAAAGTCCCTGGTTTTGGTCAAATCTGTATTTGAAGCCTGACCTGACCACTCATAGGCTGTGGACTTCAGGTGGGCTTCTTGCCTTCTCTCAGCTTTTATCCCCTTCTTTGAAAAGGTGATTTTGTCACCTGCCACTTGAGGCTGCTTTGCAGATTCTGTGAGGCACTTAGCACCATTGCCAGTTACTTAAAAAAAACAACAACCCTGAAAACTTTAATCTGAACTATAGCCTTGGGAAGTAGGCTAACCCCTCTTGCTCCATTTTATAGATGAGAATACTGAGGCTCAGACACACAGGTTAGCAAGTTACTTCACCTAATTGCAGAACAGGGGTAACCCCTGGTCTTGTGTGACTAGGCCAGGCCCCTTTCACTGTGCCAGCCCTGGCCTAGTGTGTGCATGTGAGCAATAGATATCAAGTCACCTTCTCTCCCCCTTGTCCTGGATGATCTAGCTCACATGGCTCTCCAGGACCCCTGGATCCAATCTGCTTAGCACTCATTCAGTGAGTACTATATTCCCTCTTATGTCAACTGGGCTGTAAGCTTCATTTCAGAGAAGACCAAGTCTCTTAGTCTTTCTCAACAAGCCACTGGCCCCAGAGGTTGAATTCTGTGTGAGAGGCTTTTAATGGAGACCCTCCCTCCATAATCTCATTTTAGCTCCGTTTCACCATCCAATTTTTAAAATCAGTGACACACACACACAGAATCTAAATAGACTTTCCTATCTGTTCCCCTCTACCCTTTACCTTCATTCCCTTTCTCAAGATGCTGAACCTCTCAGCCTCAGTTCCTCACCCATAAAGTGAGGACATTAATATTTGCCCTGCATGTTCTGTGGGTCCAAATGAGATGCTACGTAGGAAAACCTTTTGTAAACTTGGAGGCAATTTTCCTCTCTGACTCCCATCTACCATCCAGCCTGAATCTGTTCCTTTCTCAAATGAGCAGGAGGACTGTCTTCTGTTCGGAAAGTAGTTCTGAGCAGCCCTCCCAGCTGCCTCAGTGGAGAGGGAACCGAATGGCCCCACACTCAATAAAGGCAGAAGAAACTGCATCAGTGCTAAGAGTTCACTGAGTCTTTAGCGCTAGTTAGATAGAACTCTGTTTACGGCTTCTAAGCTACACCCATTCCAGGAGATCTAGAATCTTCTCTCTTACCAGGCTTTAGCAATGAAATCTTGGTCAAGTTACTCAATGTATCCGAGACTCAGTTTCTTCATTTAAACAATGTGGTTTGTAGTCCTTGCTTCATTGGGTTATTGTGTCAAACGAGGACACACGATGATAGGCAGTCAAAGCATGTGACTTTTTTAAAATTTTTGTTTCCCTTCTGTTTACCCTTCAAAATCTCTGTGCCTCCTCTTGTTTTTCCATGAAATGGGGATAATAATGCCTGGCCTGTGTAGCTCATCAGGTTGTTGTGTGACTATGGAATAAAGGCTATGGTGGGGCTTTGAAGTGGTGACGTGTGGTATAAATACCTGCCTGGGTTTATTCTTGGGGTGGCTGGCCTTGAACTGATGGGTGTGTTGGTCCTCACAGGCCTGGGCTGATGTGTGCAGTGGCCACATGTGGAAGGTCACTTAACATAGCTTCTCCTCCTGCTCTTCCTGAGAGCCCTGTGCTCTCACAGCTACCTGTGGAGCTGGGCAGCCTCCTCACACCTGTCACTCACTTGCCTTGCTCTCTGTCTCTCTGTCCCTCTGTCCCCGGCTCACATGGCACAGGACCATCCATGCACTGCTCTTTAGATGCAAAAATGGTGCCTGTCCCAATCTTGCTGACTGTCAGGAGCTACTGTCACATGACACCCCGCCCCTTAGCCTCATGAATAAATACTAAAAGGACTCATTATGAGGAGATAAGGAAAACAGGAAGTGCCCCTAAAAGCCACCCTCCTCCCCACCAGAGGCCACCAGCATCTTCAGCACCCAGGCTACCAGCCTGCTGTGCACTTGAGGAAGAGCTCTTGCATTTTGGATCCGGAGGGGACCTTAGGCAAAGCTGGCTTGGAGGCGGGGGTAGGAGTCCTGGGGTTTGGGAGGGCAGGCCACAGAGGCAGGGGGACAGAGCAGCTCTATTCTGGGTTTAGTTTCAAGGCCAGCTGCAGGGAGAACAAGCAGTCGCTGTGCGCCTGCAGCTGGCAGTGGCGAGGCCAGGGCTGTCCCTCACTTAGGGTATATTTAAAGAGTGCCCACTACATGGTCCTGCCAACAGGAAAAATGCACACTCTCTGGTAGCCATGCTCAGCACTCCTCCTTCGCTTCACCCTCCAGGCAATGGATTTGTGTGTCATCAGAGCATGGCTGGCTCCTCAGCCTCTCCAGGTGTTGGGTGGTACCACCTGGGGACACAACCTGGGCTCCCAGGTCTCTGCCCTCTAACTTGAGCTGCCAAAAGTTCAGGGGATGAGCTGGATTGGCTCCTCCCACCCTGTGGTTGGTAACCCAGCAACCAACGGGAGAGACAGACAGATGAGTCAAATGCAAGCCCAGAATCTCTGGCTTTGTGTTCTGTTTGTGAACACTGCCTGTGAATGCAGACTCCCTTCCGGCAGGGAGTGGTGGGGCTTTCCCACACTGCTTCAGGCCAACTGCTCCTCCGTATAAGAATGCCCAGGCCCCACTTGCCAGCTAATGCAGACTTAGGGACAAAGCTGGTGGGCCGGGGGAGCCCCTCCTGGCTGAACTCTCTGGCTTTGCCATTCACAAATGAAAACAACACCACGGGCCTGAATCCCACGGGAAGGTGGAGTTGGTGGCTAAGAACCATGGGCCAGGTAACCAATGGGCCTGAGGTCCTGCAGAACAGAGACCGAGCTGGTGTGCATAGAAGTTTGGACTTTTAGGTGGCCAGAGACAGAGCAGGGAGAGGAGTTCACCAGAGCAATCCAGCAGAAGTGGGTGAGTGGGTGGGAGTGGGCAGCTTATCAACCCGGGAAGGGAAGCCGACAGGCAAACTTTCTGAGGCAGGCAGGCTGCTACAAGTGCCGGAAGAGTCAGTAAATCACGAGTGCACCAACAGGATCAGCTACATAATTTGAAGGGCCCAGTTCAAAATGAAAATGCAGGGCCCTTTGTTAAGATTATCAAGAATTTCAAGATGGTGACAGAAGAGCATTTGATGGAGGGCCCTTCTGAGCGACCACACAGGTTGCACACCTACAAAGCCAACAATGAGGACCTATAAGTCAGCTCCTTGAAGCAGCTATGAAAGCTGAGGAGAGTGAGCTGGGGGATGTCCGGTCACCTCTGGCCTTACTTCCTATCACCCCTGCTGCCCTGTGGTCCCCAGTTCCCAGGCTTTTACTGGGCTTAGGACATTGCCCCTACCCTAGCAGCAGCTCTTCTCCCTGTGCTTGCTGCAACTAAGTCTTCACCTCTCTGAAAAGGGGGAATTGCAAGGCCACAGTGGGAAGAGGGCTGAGGGCAGAAATAGACTGTGGCCCTGGGTCCTTTGGGCCATTAGATCTCAGAACCCCAAGGATCCCTGGACAGGCCACGAAAGGCTGGTGCAGCAATTAGAGCAGCGGTCCTCAAACTACGGCCCGCGGGCCACATGCAAATACAAATATTGTATTTGTTCCCGTTGTGTTTTTTTTACTTCAAAATAAGATATGTGCAGTGTGCATAGGAATTTGTTCATAGTTTTGTTTTTTTTAAATTATAGTCCGGCCCTCCAACGGTCTGAGGGACAGTGAACTGGCTCCCTGTTTAAAAAGTTTGAGGACCCCTGAATTAGAGCCTCCTCTGAGTGAGGCTGCAGAGGATGGAGGTACAACATATGGACGACACTCTGGGTCACCAATTAAGGACCCGTGGGGACATGTGCTGAAGGTGTGACAGTCCAGGAGCAGAACCAAGGTCCAGAAAGCTTTGCTCCCATTTGGGGTCTTACCTCCAACTCTATGTGGTCATGGAGTTTCTTGCAGGTGGCTGCGAAGGTCTCCGAGGTGCCAAATTCAAAGTACCACAGCTTGTTCTTCATCCTGGATCATGAAGCAGAGACATGGCTCAATATTCTGTATCTGAAATGGTCGTGTAAAACAGCTACACAATTGGGGCTGGGAGGCCCAAGTCCCCAGCATTCCCCAAGCTCCTGTTTTCAGCACTTGTTAATCAGATGATTAGGACTGGAATTTATTTTTATTATTATTTTATTTTTTTTCCTTTCTTTTTCTTTTTCTTTAATTTTTTTTATTGATTAAGTTATTACATATGTGTCCTTATCCCCACATTACCCCCCATCTCCCCCACTCATGCCCTCACCCCACTGTTGTCTGTGTCCATTGGTTAGGCCTATATGCTAGCATATAAGTCCTTTGGTTGATCTCTCCCCTTTATCCCCACCCTCCCCTACCTTCCCTCTGAGGTTTGATGGTCTGATTGATGCGTCTCTGTCTCTGGATCTGTTTTTGTTCATCTGTTTATGATGTTCATTATATTCCACAAATGAGTGAGATCATGTGATATTCATCTTTCTCTGACAGGCTTATTTCACTTAGCATGCTCTCCAGTTCCATCCATGCTGTTGCAAATGGTAAGAATTCCTTCTTTTTTACTGCCACATAGTATTCCATTGTGTAGATGTTGGAATTTATTTTTTATATTTATTTATTTTTACCAAATATTCTTGCTACAAACTTAGAGAAAAAACTTTTTCATTTCTTAGACATCATGACTACTCTGGGTGAATTGCCAAGTGATCTCTGACCTTCCTGGTCAGAGCAGGAGAAAGGCCTGTGGGCCCCTGTTCCATGAAAATCAACCAGTGGTGACAAATGACAACGGGCTCTGGTCACTGTCCTTTCTACTAATGCACAGAGACTTCTGGCAGAGCCCTCTCTTGGGTATAGTTGGGGTGCAAAGGGAAGATATGACAGCCTTTTGAGACTTGAGGGATGTTCAGTCTCAGGACAATGGAGAGGTAGCCTAACAGTAAACCAGCCAAAATGTGTGCTACTTTATCTATGCTTTGACTGAAGGAAGCAGAGTGAAGAGAATTAGACACAGATTTGCAGGCAAGGTGGAAAGAGAAGAAATAAAACAGTGAGTTGTTTTATAGAAATTGTTTTCCTCACTTATTCCTCAATTGCATTTGCTGAGGCCATGACCATCTTTCATTTAGGGGTAGACCTGGTCATATTTGCTTCCAAGTAAGAGCTCACTATTTTGAGTTTGATGTTTTTCAACATTTTCCTTAGTGGGAATAAATAATGGGGTTTCCATGTAGCTGAGAGCTTTGCAAAGTCAGATGGTGTGTCCTGACACTTGGTTGTTTTGATCAGATGGTCTCACCAGGAAGTGTTTCTGAAGGTATTCCATTCCCTCCATCCCAACTGTTGTCCCACTATCAGGAGCTGGCTAAGAGAAGGGATACCTGTCCAGTTTATATGCTGGGAGGTTTTGCTAAAGATTAAACAAAATCACATTCTTCTTGGCACAGTCTTTAGTAGAGAGGATGCTACGTTGAGTGTTGCTGATCCTTCATGGTCAGATTTGTGAACTAAGGGGAAAAAAGGAGCATTCTTCAGAGGCAAGAAGGCTCTTATTTCTTCCCAGTATTTCTTAGGCCAAAGCAGGTGATTTTTCAGTATACAGACACAAGTTTTCTCTCTGCCTTTCTCAGAGTCCACCTAGAACTTAGATGAGACTGCGTGCTTCCATTGCTTGAAGATTTCTAAGACCTAGTTGATTGGGAACTAGTCTTTCTAACTCTTAGCTTGCAGGAAAAGAAATGATAAATCATGAGGGAAATAAGAATAAGCAAGATTTAGGGAGTTATGCCTCATGAAGAAAGTTAGAAGAACTGGGTGTGCTTTAAGTAGACCAGTGCTTCTCACCCAGTGAAATGCATCACAGGAATGCCCATGATATCAATCTCCTCAGCCTCAGGGTGGCCAGGCTGGGGTCTGGGGCAGCCAATGTCACAGCAGGCATTCTCATCTGTATGCCAAACAAATGCTTTTGTTTTCTGTGCATGTCATGATATGAAAAGTGTTAGGAAACACTGTTCTAGATCACCAGTTCTCTGCATGCACAACATGAGAGAGTAAATATGAGTCAACTGGGAATTTAATTAAAATGCAAGTTGTGATTCAGTAGTTTAGGATTAGGGCCTAAGAATTCCTTGTGTTTTAACAAGCTGCTGATGTTGGTCTAGGGACCACACTTGGACTTGTGAGCACCTGGAGACTACATTTGTGATTCTGAAACATTAGAATTCATAAGAATTACCTGAGAGATGTGAATAAAATGCTGTTTCCTGGGCTCCCATGTGCAGAGATTCTATGTGATAGTTGTGGGATGGGGCCCAGGAATATACATTTTTTGTGAGTGCCCAGGTAATAAAGATCATTACTCAGGTCATCACTTGTCATGACTTTCAGAAACATTGCTGTAGATCCCAATGAAATGACAACTAAGGAAGAAGACATTCTGATTAAACCTGAAAGAGATGATGTCTCAGGGAGAATAGAATGAGGGTCAGTGTCTTTCAATAGAAAATTATGGCAAAAGATCCAATAACAGGAAAAGCACAGATTGTCATAAATGTCAAGGTTGAGCATTCTTCTCCAGCAGTGAGAGCATCTCTGTAGCCAGGAGACCTGCTTTGTGATTCCATTTTCAAATATCACTGCAGGTCTGAATCATGACTTTTGAAAGTTATTGCCAGGAGATTTAGAGTTTTAATAAAAATTTCCGGAAACCACAAGCTATTTTTGTCTAAAAGTGGCTCTTTTGAAGATCTAATAAGGTTAAGAGGTCATGGTTAGGTCAGTATTGAAGGATGACTGAAAGGATCAAACAGACTACTCATTCATTGCTGCTTAGATGCCCATTGCTGGCTGAGTGACCTTTGGCAAGTTTTTAAGCCTCAGTTTCCTCATCTGTGAAATGGAGATAGTAAAATGATCTGCTTCAAAGTACAGTTAAGATTAGATGAGATGATTACAACATCACATAATGCTTACTGCATCGTAAGCTCAACAAGAATGTTATCTACTTTTAGCTATTATTTTAATGTCTTGCATTGGCATATTTAGATAACATAATAAGGCAAAAATGACAGATCAGGTTGGGAAGCCACATACTAGTACATTATATATTCAAATCTTTCTGGGACAGAAAGAGATGTGATTGTATTTGTCAGATCATGTGTCTTGACTTTTAAGTGAAAACATATGTTCCCCACATGTCTAACCTAATAGATTTTTCCAGAGTCATAGACCACACCCTAATTCTTGGTTAATTATCTTGACTGATCACGTGATTATCCAAAGATGTTGATTGAAACTATGCTTCTGAGAAAGTGCATGTTTGGTGTGAAAAAAAGCATTTATCAATTCAAGAAATACTCATTGTGCCAGGACTAGATGGGCGTCTATTGATACTACATTGAAGAACAAAACAAAACCCTTTATGCACCAGGCACCTGGGAAAGACAGGCTAGGAAACAGACCATAGTGTTGTGAGCTGAGCACTAAGTACTGGGAGTAGCTAAGAGGAGGTGACATCCAGTTCTTAGTGGGGTCAAGGGTAGTTAGAGAAAGGATCCTAGGCAGGCAATGCCAGGGTTAAATTCTGAAGGATGTAGAAGGGAACAGAGAAGGTGAAGGAAGAGCATTCCAGGTAGAGGAAGAAGATAAGGCAATTGCACAGGGAAAGAGGGAGCATTTTCAATAAGGCTGGAGAGGCAGACAAAAGCAAGATTATAAAGGTTGGGGATGCCATGCTTCGGGGTTTGGGCTTTTTCTTGAAGTCTTTAGTTTGTCATGGATCATCCTTAAGTGGATGTAGTGCTGAGAGTGGTGGCACTAGTGACCTTATCAGGTTTGTGCTTTTTAAAGATCACTCTGTACCAAGTGTGAAGAGTGGATTGGAAGGGGGTGGGTACAGACTGAAAGCCTGGAGAATAGTTTGGAGGTGGTATAGAAATCCAGGAGACAATTGGGAAGGGCCTGAATGAAGGTGGTGACAATAGAGTTCAGGAGAAGAGAATGGATTCACAAGCTAAAATTTAGGAGGTGGAATTCACAGCACTAGTTGGTTAAGGAGTGAGTGAAAAAGTACCAAGTAGCACACCCAACTTTTTGTCTTATATAGCATGGTAGACAGCAGGTGCCATTCACTGAGAGAGGGGCCAGGAGACCAGTTCTTCAGTGGAAGTCCTCTTTATAATAGAAAAGAAGCACTTTTTGTTTTTGGCCCATCCATCCATCCATCCATCCATCCATCCATCCATCCATCCATTCATCTATAAAATATCTATTGAGCCCTACTATGAGCCAGGTACTGTATAGGGCCTAAGATCCCTGTCCTCACAGAGCTTACATACTTTTAATAGCTTCACCAAGACACTCTCATTTGACCTGTGACCCACAGCAGACTAGCTGTTTGAAATCTAAGAGGATGTCAATCTAACTGGATGTCACCTCCTCTTAGCTACTCCCAGTACTTCGTGCTTAGCTCACAACACTATTTATTTCTCCGGTTTTAATTCAGGCAAGTTTTAGTTAGAAGTGAATGCATTCTATTTCCATGGCTCTTTGGTTTTGCACTCTGCTGAACATTTTACATATACAATCTCTCTCAATTCTCAGAAAAACCCTATGAGATAAGTACTATTGCTACAAATAAGGAAACCAAGACTTGAGGAGGTAAGTAACTTGCCTAAGGTAGCAAAGCAAGTAAGTGCAGAGGGGTCATCCAACCCAGACTGTCGGACCCCAGCTGTGCTTTGCTGCCCTGCAACCTGATCTTAACATGCTTTTGCATATTGTGTGGTGTGGTGGCGTGTGCCCCTATTGCACTTACTAGACTGCTGTGGTTCTCCTTCACCAGGTTGTTAAATGGATGTACTTGGGGACTGGGGTGTTAGTGGTTGTATCACATCCTAGGAAATGCTGTCTGATGAAGAGTGTCAGGCCCTCCCAGCTCCAAGCACCCAGGGGCTCTAGAGGAGATGGAATCACATTTGTCACAGAAACCCTCCTGATCTTGAATTTATATAGTCTGAGAGAGCCAGGGAGACCGGAATTGACCCCTGGCAAAGCCATATGCTCCCAGTACACCCTGCACCTTTCCTTCTCTGAGAAATGGGCAGAGGCAGTGTGCCCTTGAACCAGCCCAAATACAGAGTGAAAAAGAGAAAGCTGGAGATGAACCTAAATTGCTCTTCAGGCACCTCCCACTGCAGGCTCAACATGGGCCTTTTTCAGCCACTCATTACAACAGAGTGCAGTGTGGCCTAAGGTAAAGACCCCAGAATGGAATCAAGGATCGCTGGGTTCAAATTTGGACTCTGCCCTTTATGGGTCATGTAGCTTTGAGCAATTTTTTTTCCTTTTCTGAGCTTCTTTACCCATTAAATGGGCTAATACTTCACATAGTGTTAAAAATATTAAAAGAGACATGTAAAACCATCTAAAAATCGATCTTGGTCTACAGAAGGCCCACATACCCTCTACACAATAAATGTTCATTGATTGAATGTTACTGATGCCTTGTCAATAATCAAAGTACTCTCTTCCTAATTAAGGTCACTTTTCTGGTTACTGAGAAAAATAGCTACTAGCCTTATTTTTGAAATGATATAAAGGGGGATTATTTGGTTTCCTCTGTTCTAGCCACAAAAATGGTTGACAATACCAAGGCAGGAGTTATGGGGGTAGGAACAGAGAAGAAAAGAGACTCCTATTGGAAGAAAGGCTGATCAGGTAAGGTGGCTCCCACAACCCTGCATGACTGAGATTAGCTATTAATGGTGGGCCCTGAAGTGGAGGTAGGCTTTAGGCCAAGTGATATAAGAGAAGATAAGACAGAGCCTTTCTTTGTGTATGTTGGGGTGTTGTTGCCAAGGACTTTACTGGCAGGCTTATCTGAGGCGGGTTCCATGTGGGTTACGGGCTGCCCCCTTTCTCAGCTGCTAGGAGATTAGGAAGGAAACCAAACTCCCAGCCGACTGTCATTGCATACCAAGACACCAGGGAGCAGTAATCTGGATTCTTCTACATTGTACTGTGTACACTGTCAGAGAAGATCCACATAGCAAGGGGTGCTGACAGCTTGTTTGTTGGCCTGGAAGTAGAGAAAGCCTCTTGTCAGGGAGACTTTGGCCTTTTGGTTTCGTAGTCAGCCAGGCATTTTACATATATTATCTCTTTCTATTCTCAGAAGAACCCTCTGAGTAGGTACTGTTGCTGAATATAAAGAAATTCACAGATTGAAGTGAATTCTCCTTTGCCTCATCTTCCCTTTCTTCCTTTTTCGTTACCAACTCTAGCACCAGCACCTTTCCAAAGCCTCTGGTAAAAGTCAATAGGCATGAGATACCTCACAATTTGAGGGAGAATGTTGCCCCTTCCCTCCCTTGCCCCATCTGCTGGACAACCAAAGAGCCTGGATGCCAGTGTCCCTTCTTCTCTTTTGAAGATGTCTCCCAGCCACTTAGCTCTTGCTGGAGGTCTGCTGCTGCTGCCTGTGGCACTGGTTTGTGTCTGTTTTATCTTCACTTGTACAAAAACATGGCATTTGGAATCTGAGAGGCGAGGGGTCATGACCAGCTTTGCCACCCACTGGCTAGTCAAGTTATTTAAGTGCTTTGAACCTTGGTTTCTTCTTCTACAAAATGGGAATATTATTCTCTGCCCAACAAAGTTGTAAAGCTCATGTGGCAAATGCAAAACACCAAGCAGGTGTTTAATAAATGGTAAGTGCTCACTAACTGTTCTCCCTTGTTGCTAGGAAACACAATCACTGGAGACTCATCCCCCAGCGGCTGCAGGAGTGGAAGCAGTGTGGGGGTCTATCCCAGGCAGCCAATATTTTTTAAAGAAAACAAAACTAACAATGTTTTAATGACTTCTGGAATGTGTTTTCTGCATCTGTCTTGCTGAGTTTTCTTTGGCCCATCATGTCTTTCCTTCTCATAATCACCTTTCAGCTGGAGATGACTAATCCTTAAACAGTTGTCCTGAGGCTGGTTTCCAGGTCCCCGAAACTCCTAGGTTCACTGTCAGGCTCTGAATTATCCAGGTGAACCCGTCTTTGAGGTAGAACACCCTCATCTAGGGCACTCTCAGTCACATGGAGGAGTGGGAAACAGCAGCAGTGACACTGGGGCTTGACTGCATTTCTGGGTTTTCTTAATTTACCTCCTTGCTTTATAAAAAATAACATCGATTGCACACTAGTTAGTTGAATCTTTTGACAGATGAGGGAAAAATTAGACTAATTAAAAATATTCTTTTATATTTGTTAACAATTTTGGGGCTGGATTCAGTTATCCTCCTGACAGCCTAGGAATAGCCTGTATTCAAGGATGGCCATGAGTGAAACCAAGCTAGCTGCCAGGCATTTCCACCAGCAAAGGCCACGAGCTTCTGGTGGCCCTTTTCTGATAATCTCAGAACTTTTTAGGGCAACGGACTTTTGAAGACATCAAAACATGAACACATTTCTTTGGGCTTAGAAGGCTACAAAGAGGATACTACAGCTATTTCTAGAAAGAGGAGCCCTTGAAGAGAAGGTATTCCTCTTTGTGGTTTGGGCTTTGATAATCAGGCTCCTTGAGTGGGTCACGATGGTGTCTGTTAGGCCTTCTGTGTCAGCTAGGTGAAACGTGCTACCCACAGGATGGGCTCTGTGTTTTGTTGAAATAGTAGAGACTATGCTGAGAGACCCGCCATCCAGCCCCAGTTCTCACACACACTAGCCTATGACACGACAAGAGTTGGTTGGGGCTGCCCAGACTCAGTTCCTTCATCTACAATGGAAGACTCTGAATAGCTGACTTCTAAGGTTTCTCCAAACTTCAAACTTCCTGACATCTTGAGATAACACAATGCAGGCTAGGGAGGAAGGGCCCATGTGTTCCATAAGTGCCGCCACTAAGGAGTGTGATGCCCAACTATTTCCATAGCTGCCATTTTTAAAAGAGAAAGAAATATGTGTTTTTATGTAAGATCTCCTGATTATTAGAGTTGGCAAGTAATTTAACTTTTTAAAAGAACGCTGCATAGGCCCAAAACTACACATCCGGGGAAAATGATGCCTAGCTTACATTAATTATAAATTTTCATAAGGTTCATCTTAATTAAAAAACAAAACAAATGATCTCACTTATTACTCTAGAGGGTTTTCTGGGTTATTGGTGGTGTTATTGTTCCTACTAGTGAAGCTAGTAGACTAGAGTCTGGTTATTAAGGTGAATAATAATCTAGCAACATCAAGCAGCTATGATAATAACACAAAGGGAATGCAAAACGAATTGAATTATAATGGAATGATGACTGTTGGTAAGAATATTAAGAACACTCTATCAGTTGACATTTTACATTTTTTAAAAAATCCCAGTTGCCTTTGGAAGTTCAGTAATTGTGTTAACCAAAGTTTAGATCAAAGGTTAAAAAAGAGGGGGAAAAAGCAGGTGGGCTTGGTTCTAAGGTCAGGATGTCAAGTCCTGTAAGGGGCCCGTGGCCGTCACCTCACAGGTGCTGCAGAGGCCATCTGTGTCACCTCACAACCAGCTGCCCTGGCCCATCAGAAAGCTTGTCACCACATCTGATCCACCCGCATGCTGTCCCCTGTTCTCACTGCTCATTGGAATGGGCACGTGGTGACTCTCAGGCATGGAGCTGTGGATGGAAGAATCTTTTCCAAGAGTGGGCAGTGGCCCTTTGGTACAAGGGAAAGCAGCCCCAGCAATCAGGAAGGAGACTTTATAAATAGCTGTTTTTGTTCTCTGTGCATGTCGCTTGTGCCTGCTGGTCCTGCCAACAGATTTGTCTTGGCTCAGTGTATTTCAGCTTCACGGGGCAAGGTATCCCCTGGCTTTTTTTCATGCTGGGGACAGGACTGATGCTCATAGCACTACGGAAAATCTATGGTGGTGACTGAAAGGGCGGGCTGGAGACCGGAGATCAGAAGAGGGTGGGTAGAAACATGGGGAACAAAAAGATGGGAGAGCTCAAGAAGGGGCTAAAGAAAATAAAAAGGAACAGGAAGGAGGGAAAGACCCACCAAGCATGTATTTTATAGTATTTTATGGAATCCTCTTAATAACCTATGAAGACACTTAAGTCATTTTAACGTGTGAAAAATTACCTGTAAAACCACAGGTGACAGATCATTTGCACTTAAGTGGCCTTTAGGGTCCAGGGATTCCAAGCCAGGAAAGCACAAGTTCCAAGGATTCTTTCAAAGGGTCCAGGAGTTGCAGTCAACATTTCTTAATGTGGAATAGTGTTTGTGCATTTGCTCTTTGTAAAGAATGCATAGGCTAACTAGTGGATTAATTTTTTTTTATGTGGAATGGAATTAACTCAATTATCTTCAGAGGCACTGATTGAATGACAAATGGATGTTGTTGAATAATAAAAAATGGGAAAGTGAGTTACTGCCTAGAACAGCTTAATGGATATCTTATTCAATATGGCTCCCATGGTGGGGGTGTTCCGGAATGAATAAAAGTAGTGCACTCTTTGATAGTACAAGGATGTATGCAGAACCGGTACTCCATTCCAGCCCTGGATGTTGGCTCTCTTCTAAGCCATAACAGCCTTCTCATGGTACAGACTAGCAAACTGAGACCAGTCCTGATGATGCACTGGCTAGAATTCCAACCCCAGCTCCTGTTGCTATGCCCCCGAGACATCTGAGAGAAAAGGAAAAGTCAATCAGAGCCACACAGCTAGTGACCGCGAAACTGGGCAATTCTTATTCTTGCTTGTGGGCTGGCTTGGCTCACAACTACTACTCCTGCCATGGACACAGTCAGGAGATCCCAGCTCTAGGTTGGTTGGCTTTGGCTGCTCTGGACCCCTTGGCACTCTTTGCCACAGAGTCTGAGTTCTGGGCGTCCCTATTGGTCTCTGGTCTCCACTCTTGCCCCAAAGTAATAAAGGGTCAAACCCGCTGGCTCCAGAGCAACCTCTCCACACCATCAAGGGTAAGTCTGGGCCCCAGAGAATGTCTTCTCTTTAAACAGTGACCCTTTTCTTCCACACAAGACAGTTTGTGTTTGTTTCCAAGGACTATGGACATATTCTCCATCAGTAAGCTCTCCTGAATTCTGTCTGGCACCTGACAGTATCTCTTCCTAAGTCTGAAATCAGATCCTCCCCCAAAGTGGCACCCGGGGACACACATGTGCGTGTGGCGGAACACACGCAGGCCAGAACAGGGAGCTTCTCTGCGACTCCATCCACAGTTACTATACTCGGTCACAGACACTGCCTCTCTGAGACCCACAGCCCGGCTTGAGAACTGCCGCAGTGAAGTGAATGCCACCACATGGCCCTGCCACTTTGGGGGTGACCCTCGGGACAGACAGCTGGTGAGGCAGCTAGGGTTTTCCTCTCCTGAGGGCCCGAGTCTCTGGAGTGTTTTTCCACTGAGTATCTGTCCTTGCCAAGAGAAAAGAGCTCCCTTCCCCCATCCAAAAAAAGAAAAAAAAAATCTCAGTGTTTGGCTGCTTTTAGCAACCCTTTCTTCCTTTGAAGTTTTATTCGCGGAATGAAAATCCCCTTCAGGCCGATTTGGCTGAGGCTAGAGGGCTCTGAACAAGCTTGCTCCCACAGCTCTCAGAGAACAAAGTCAAACACTGGGACCGAGTGAAGCCCTGCTCCCGGAGGGGAAGGGCAGAGGCAGATGTGTGCCTCGCAGGTTCTCAGTGGCTTTCTGATTCTGAACTTTGCTCTACCAGCATTCACACACCCTTCGGCCCAGGAAAGTGGGGCAGTGAAAGCCTAGGTGAGCAAGGACAGCTGATTAGAAGGGAAGCCCTGAACGTCCAGAGAGGACAGGCCGCTTTGCTGGGACTGAGCTCTTGCTGAGGAAGGCCAGTTCCAGGGCCTAATCAAATACGTCTAGAAACTAGCAACGGTCTGGGCGAGCCGGGGCAAACCCCAGAAGCAGGACTGCACCCTGACCGTACCGTAATTCCCAGGTGGGCCCCGACAGAGACAGCCCAGCTTTGCCTCCCGCCCCCCTCCCTCCTGCCCAGCCCGCCCCCAGCTGTTGAGAATCACGAATCCAGCGTTCCCTGTGTGCTGAACCTGCACTCGGGGCTTAGTACACCAAAGGCTCCCCCCAGGTGGCAGGTACTGTGGTGGTTATTTTGTAGATGTGTCTGAGAATGTTGTTCTTTGGCAAATGCAAGGGTAGACTGTCACGGTGTCTGAGAAGATGCAATCTGAATGAGTCTGCATCTCCTCACTTCCTTCCACAACCAGCCTTTCTGGGCACGAGGCAGTGCCCGAGTTGTGATAGGTCAGATTACAAAAGTTCCTTGGATAAGCCACTTGTCACTCTGAGCACATTTCCCCATAGAAACAATGTTATGTTGATGTTGATTCCTAGGCTAACCTACAAAAGCCAATTAACCCATTACATATCCAATGTCTGGTTTTGGAGACAGCTTGGTGGAATAGACGGAGCTCTGGTTAGAAGCCAGAAAGGCTTGGGTGCAAGCCACAGATCAGTCTCTTACTTGCTCTGTGGCCTTGGGCAAGTCATTTAGTCTCTGTTCCTTAGTTGCTTCATCTTTGAATTGGGATAGTATTACCGACCTCGCAGGGATTGTTAGGAATGTTCATTGAGAAAGTACAGATAGGCCACATGGCATACACTCAAATAATGGTGCAATAGAACTCCACTGCTCTATGTAAAACTAGCTTTACGGCCTCATGGGTTCAGAGTTCCAGCTCGAAATATAAGTGGCATGTCTCTCCTGCTAAATCTGGATTGGAGAATCTTTGCTTTCCTCAACTTCCTGGGGAAAACACAGGCAATTCTTCCACCCTAAAGTCCCTGGTGGCCACCCTGAAGTCTGGGCTGGAGTTCTTATGGAGTTGAGGAGAAGAGGTAGGAAGGAGAGTAGAGAACATAACGTAAGGATGCATCCGATGTCTTCTTTCTGCTATGGTAAAACTACAAGATGATCTGGGTACTTCCTCCTGAGTTTCCTGTGCCTTCTACACCACCCACCAGGTCAGAATTAAAAAGTTTAATTTAATCAAGTAGTTCCCTCCTTGCTTCCTCTACCTTTTCAGTCATGAAATTGTTAGCGAGGCAAGTCAATAATTCATTAGATGGGAGGTGTGTGGATAAATAGCCCCTTCCCACCCCTATTTCATCTTCTTCCTCTGCCAGTTTAAAAAATCTTAAATGGGAAAGCATCCACCAGAGCCTGCCTCTGCCTGAGAAGACTAGTATACACTGCCAGCAAAATCCTTTCTGCTTCGCCCTTTTGAAAAAACTCATCCATATGCTTTCGGCTTTGCTTCTGCTCTGACATTTGTGACTTCTTATACTGCGTGTACACTCCTAACACCCATTTCAATGACTGAGCTCATGTGCACGTGTCTCCCCCAACCTGGCGTGACATTCTGACTGTGTGCTCTACCCCACCCTCTCTCTGCTGTCTCCAGGGAGGTCACGCTTGTCTCTCCTGATGAACAGGACTCGTTCCCTTTGCTCCCTCTCTGTGCAGTTGGCAAATGTGCCCCGCTACGTCTGTGACCTGCTGCTCCTCCCTTCATTTCCTCGGGAGAACTACTTGGCATCTCTTCTGCCGGGCCTCTTATTTCTAGCTCATACCTGCTGCCCCTCTGTGGGCTGTGATTTTAGACTTTCATTTGAACATTCTACTTTATCCCCCTTAAGTCTCATTTTAAAGCTCTCCTGCTTGGTCTTCATGTTTTTGACCACAAATATTCCTTTTGGTTTATGTGACAAGCTCGCAATGCCTTGCTAGGGGCCTGTCATTCCAGCATTGAAATCCACAGCCCAGAAGAACCGCTGTTCTCAAATCAGCTGCAGAGCTGATGCCCACCCTACATGTCTGGTTCTTCTACAAGTAGGACTCATGGCTGAGGAAGAGACTAAACCATTGCCTCTGCCCCACATCCCTTCGTTTCCTACCCAAGGCACCAGAGTCACCAAGATACTGGCCAGGATTCCCCTGGATGTGTCTCTCGGCCCACACCCACAGGCAGAAGTGCGACAGTTTATGGTTACAAGTTTTCCTGTACTCCTTTTCATCTCTAACACAGGGGTCTCTCCAGTGTGAATTCAGCAAAATAGTGGTCTCATTAGATGCTCTGGGACAGGAGGATTCTGTAGTCAAGTACATTTGGGTACTTTATCCTGTTTTTGCATGGTCTCAATAGGTTGGAATCTAGATCAAAGGCTTTACAACAACGTACAGAAAAGAAATATATTTAATTTGGAATTTCCCAGTGTACTTGATGATTGACCTCCCTGCCCTCTATCTTCCTGTGAATTTCCTTTTAACATCTCGTGGAATTTACTTTAACCAATGTTACTTAAATACACACCTGAAAGAGACTACTTGGGTAGCTACCTCCATAGGTTATTTTCAAACCTCATGATGATCTCCTTAGCTGTTATGCTCTCCCTTCTCCAGAAGGTCCAAACCCGTCCTCCTTGGGTACAGTCTCATACTTCTATTTTTATTCCCCAAACAGGGGTTGGGCATTTCCTTTTTACTTCCATGTGAATTCTGTTTCTTAATCAGACTCTGACTTTGCTTTATGTTCTCTTTGACATTCTGAATCCCTTTCCTTTCTGGTTTACTTCTTTTATGACACCTAGGAACCCTTCAACAGTGTGAATACACTGACTTCTTAAGTTTTCCTCAAGCCCATTCATTCTATTCTTTGGTGAGACCAGTTTACATTTGTATCACCAATAATTTGTGACCAAGTTTAAACAAGAAAAATAAATAATTGGTCCCCATCATATCACTAAGGTTATAGTTCCTTAGAGGCTCACAAATCTCTTGAGGCTTAAAAATGTGTTTACTTTTGTTTTGTTTTAATTTTTGTTGTTAATCCTCACCTGAGGATATTTTTTTCCATTGATTTTTAGAGAGAGTGGAAGGGAGGGAGGGGGGAGAAAGATTATATATATATATATATATATATATATATATATATATATATATATATATATATGGAGAGAGAGAGAGAGAGAGAGATGAGAGAGAAACATCATTTGATTGCTCCTGCAGGTGCCACAACTGGGATCGAGCCAGCAATCCAGGTATGTGCCCTGACCAGGAATTGAACCCGCCATCTTCTGGTGTACAGGAGTGCACTCCAACCAACTGAGCCATCTGGCCAGGGCCACATTTGTTTTTAAAATGGGAAGATTTTATATACACACCTGGAGCCCAGCTTCTCTTGAGAAATCAGATCTGTTCATACTTGGCTGCTTTCCAACTTGGAAATAATTGGCTGGAGCTGAGTACTGGCTGCTCCCATTATACAGGGCACATGCTCTCCACTTTGCTAGAGTCCCTACCACTCCTTAAAGACTCATATACACTTACTTCCCCCATATACATGAACTCTCTGGCTTCTGCTGGCATTTGGATTTGTGACCTTGCATATAGACCTTTGTAGTTTCCTCCACGAATCTTCCTAGAAGTTGTCTCAAAAATGTCTCCCCCATTTCCTTCCCAATCTGATCCTTTCCATCTGAGCTGTTGGTACCTTTGGTTATGAATCCTAATATGTATTTGATTTCAAGGTCTGACCAGCTTCAGCAGGGTAGGAACTGAAGCTGTTGTCATTTGCAAAGATTACATGCACAGCAATAAAATATCATCCCAAATCCACCTTTTTGGGGAAAAATATTTTCGGTTCTGTATTTATAAGTCAGGCACAACCTGGCTTTCTCAATTATTTAAAAATCATGGAACAGCAAGTAATGAATTTGTCCTTTAACTATTGGAGAAGCATCTTAAGCTCATGTTTACCTTTCTTTTGAAATTTCCACTTTGCAAAATTGGATGGTTATTGTGAATATTAACATGATAATATAAAGTCTTGATTATTAAAAGACAGGTTATCCAGTCTTCAAATCTCTTCTTCTTTTGATGTACTGTTGTTGACTATTTCATTTTTCTTTAGTACACTCATCACCAGTTGGGTGGGAACCAGGCCATCAGCTCAAATTAGAGGGAAGCCTGTTGTGTTATCTTCGCCCAACCATGCACATGTCTGCAGAAGCCCTGGTTGTGAGCAGTCTCCATTCCTCCCCCTGTCCAGGCTCAGATACAAGGTGATGCAGAAAAGGAAAGGGAAAGCCTGATTAAGTAGAATGCTTTGTGCTGACAGCTCCAGTCAAAGTTTTACTAAGACTAACAGTTTTGAGTTTGTATTTATCCATGATGCTCCTAACACCTCTAGTAACTCAAAGCTGGAGATTACAGACACACTTTCAGCTCATTGAGTTCAAAGGCAAGGTGGGGTACTTGGCTTGATTGGCACTTTGGAATGCTCTCCAAAAAGGCCACTTTCCAGATTAAAGGAACCCTTCATTCAACAGAATAGAAAAGATATTGTTACTAGACAACGAGGAATTTCCATCTAAGGGTAAATTCAATAAACATGAATATTCAACAATTATGTAAGTCCCTGATGCTTTAACAACTTGAGGGTATAAGTACATTCTTGGAATGAGGAGAGTCCCTCTTTCATTGAAGAGCATTAGGAGATCAGGGAAATACTCTCTTAGGAAAATGTGAAGTGGCAAGACTAAAGAAAAAAAAACTAATCACTCCTACAATCTTCAAAGCAGAGATCTGATGACCACCCTGCCCCCATCCCAGAGTGGCATTTATACAAGAGATACTTATACTGGGACGGGAAAGAAACCTCAAGTCCTGGCCAGAGCTGTGGTTCTATAAGTTATTATAGCCAACAATCACTATGCATCTAACTTGGAGATTCTACAATGTACTGCTGCATGTTCTCCTCACAAATCCCTGCAGTAATCAAGAGCATCACACCAATACCTGAAACATTCGAATCCATTTATTTATCTACTCTAATTCTCATAAGCATCTTGTGAGATAGTTATAATTTCCATTTTTACACGCCAGAAAATTAAGAATCAGAGAAGTGAGTAACTTTCCCAAATGCATCAGTTAAATAAGAGCAGGGTGGGAGCTGAAACTCAGTTCTGATTTTGAACACAGTGAAACCCGGGGATTAGTATCTCTTTCACACAAGAATGACACAGCCTGACAGATGGAGTTGTAAGCCATTTGCCCAGGGTTTCTTGAAAGATAGTTTACTTATTTCACTAAAAAGAGTTATTGAGTTTCCTGATAAGTCCAGAAAAAGGCTGCTTTCAAAATTTCCTTTGGCCAAATAGAAAGTGCCTTAAATTTTTCTTTAGTAAATATTGATTTAAATAAAGAATTAAAATTTACGCCTTGAATCTTTCTTGAGAATATATATTACTCTTCCACCTTGTTTTTCAACTTCTTTTTAACAAAACATGAGCAAGTGTAAACTGTGTAAGGAAAATACATTGAAATGAATATGCTAATCACATCAGCTCTAAATATAAAGATGGACTTTGTTGTGTCACAAAAATGCTCTAAAGCAAAGGATAATACTTTCCAAAGTTTTAATTAGTAAAGTATAACAGAGGGTTAATAAACTCTGATATTCTTTTCTCTGGAGCTAAAACAAACAAACAAACAAACAAACAAACAAACAAACAGAAACCATGTTAAGCTAAGTTTAAAAGCCACCTAAGTCAAATTCTGCATGAAAGAATTTGAAATCATAGTGGTGAGAAAGAAAGAATGACATGTATGTGTGTGTGTGTGTGTGTGTGTGTGTGTATGTGTGTGTGTGTTTTCTTCAATATGCACTTCTACCTCCACAAGCAAATAGCATGCTGCAAAGTTCATGGTTTGTAAGAAAGCTGTGAGGTCGGTTTCCATAGTTTTTCTGGCTCTGATATGTACTAACTCCCCAGGTTAGCAGGGTTGGTTCTTCTTATCTCTCTCCTGCCACACTCTTCTTTCTGTTTCCTCCTAGGAGGGGTGGGGGGTACCTCTTCTCCTCTCTCCCTGGGTCTCTGTCTGACCTAATACCCTTTACTATTCTAACACTTCAGCAAGCGTCAACCCACGTTCTTAAGAGCTGAAATTTTGGCTCTGGAAAGACTTTTTGTTTTGTTAATCCTCAACTGAGGATATATTTTTTTCTATTGCTTTTTCAGAGGGAGTGGGAGAGAAGAAGGGAAGGGGAGGGAGGGAGGGAGGGAGGGAGAGAGAGAGAGAGAGAGAGAGAGAGAGAGAGAGAGAGAGAGATTGACTAGTTGCCCCGACCTGGGATGGGAAGCAAACCCACACCCCAGGTAGATGCCCTTGACCAGGAATCTAACCCACTACCCATTATCCTTTGGTGCGTGGCCAAATGCTCTAACCACTTACACACACCAGCCAGGGCTCTGGAAATACTTTGAAGGAGAATTCATCCCTTTACTTATCTACTAAAAAAACATTTGTTGACTACCTCACCATTCATTCACTCAACTATGGAATAAAATACAGAACCAAGATCTGTACTGTGGCAGAGCACCAAGATCTGGCCATAGCTGCCTCTACCTGCCTTTTTAGCTTACCTGGGAACCACTCTCCTTTCCTCTCATGTCCAGCGTCCACACACACGTCTGCCCTTTGCCCAAGCTGCATGCCTCTGAGCATGTGTCTGGTATCTTCCTTCCTCAGTGAATTCCCACTTCTCTCTCAAGCTTGCACTCAAATGTAACCCTCTTTCTAAAATCTAATCCCACTTTTTCCTAGGTGCTCCCCCACACACTCATTATTCATGTCCTCTTGTTAAAACAAAGTTCACCATGTTATATTGTATTTCCTTCTTTCATGAGGGCTTGAGGGAGGGCTGGAATTGTGTCCTCCAAAACCTCTTGTTGAAGTCCTAACCCTAGTACCCGTGAATGTTAAGATGAGATTATAATGGGCTAGGGTGGGCCAAATCCAATGACTGGTATCTTTAGAAGAAGAGGGAAATCTAGGCAGAGAGACACAGAGGCACGAGAAGAGAAGGCCATGTGAAAACGGAGGCAGAGATTGGAGTGATGCAGCTACAAGTCAAGGAGTGCCAAGAATTGCTGGCAACCACCAGAGGCAAGGAATGAAGCATGAAACAGATTCTTCCTCAGAGTCTGGGAAGGACCCAACCCTGCTGACACCTTGATTTCAGAATTCTAGCCTCCAGAACTGTGAACGAATAAATTTCTGTTGTTTTAAGACATCTGATTTGTGGTAATTTGTTATGGCAGCCCTAGGAAATGATACAGTTGATGGTAGCTTCTGTACACGCTCATCTTCCCAGCTGGACACATGGGCTCCTGGAAATAGGGGCTGTGGTAATCCCGATTTCCTCTCGGCCCTGACATGATGTTAACAGAAAGCAGATGCTTCACACATTCTAGCTGAAAGAGGGAACAGGCTCAGCACCATCTTCCTGGGTTTAGGTCAGTGGATTCCTTTAAAAAAGGGTTCAGACCTTTCTCTGAGTGAGCAAGCTTATGAACGAGGTGGGGAGATAAAATTTAGCACCAAAACAATGACACACAGAAGACAAAGAGGGAAAAAATCAGATTGGGAGAAAATGTATTAAAAACCTTGTAGGTGGATTCAAAGAGCAGCGGAGGCAGGGCTGGCTTGGTCAGGAAGGGAGTGTTCAGAATACTTTGGACTGCATTTTGAAACAAGTCATGATTCGGTCCCAGGAGATGTCTGAGGAGTTAAGGGCATGTGTGGGAAGGCAAGCAAATGATAAGAGTGAACTGGCATTTGAGGAGAAAAATTTTCTATATAGCCCTGAATGAATTTAAATTCTATACATTGGGACATGGGTTGGGGCAGCAGGTTCTTGTGTGGAAACAAGAAAACAAAAACACAGGCAGTTCCACGTAAGGTGGGCCTGCGAGGAAAGAGCATCAAGATGGGCCAGGGGGCTGCTGAGCAAATCCTGATGAAGGGACATCTTGGGGACCAACTGGAAACTGAGGAACAAAAAAGGTGTTTTTATAGGGAACATCCCGTACAATTGCAGGTGGAGAGGGGGGAGAGGGGAGGCAGAGGGCTCACATTTGTGGGTGCAACGAGCTCACTCCTGGGATCAGGGAAGATGATGTGTGTGTCATCCCAGCTGAATGAGGCTGTCTTCGTCTTTTAGAAACCTTTGAAAGACATTCCACAACTTCTCTCCATAACTCATTTTGGCCTTGAATACGTCTTCCCATCCCCAACAACCATTTCTCACTTTAGAAGCATGTTTTCCCCTCTCACATTTTCCGAGTCAAATTGAAGAGTAAGGAGCTGTGGTCACATTGTCCTGTTGTGAATCCTTCACACACTTGAGGCCCATTCCCAATACGTTCTCTGCTTCTCCTGTCCAGAAAAATGGTGTTTTGTTTAGCCAAAGTTTTCTCATGGGTTCTGTTCATTGTCTTCGTGGTTCTTGTCTAGTCTTTTTCTCAGGTGTTTCTCTGGTTGTGGGGCTTCAAAATGGGCAATCAAGAGAGGCAAGGAAGTGTAGTGAGAAGAGAGGAGGTTGTGGAGTTAGGAAGGCCAAGGTTTGAATAGCAGCTCCCCTGTTAACTAGTTATATGTTTTTTGAGCAAGTTGCATAATCACTCTGAGCCTCAATTTTCTCATTTGTAAAATGGACCAATAATCTTTATTTCATACTTGGAGGGATGTGCGAATTAAAAAGAACGTTCATGAAATTGGCACTCAGACTAACAACAGTTCCTAATATTAGTCTGAGTGCTTAAAAACTATACAGCTGCACAGTTCAGAAGGTATTTATTGCTGGCTCTGATGATCACATAAAACATAAACAGGTCTTTTTCAGATATAGCAAAACTATGTACAGGACTGGAAACTCCACTAAGAGAATAAAAAATTTTTTTATTTACTCTCCACAAAAGTAGAGCTGCATAACATATCAGCTATAGCAAAATTGCTATTTTGCTTGCAAAGGGACTTGAGTAATGATATCTTTAAAACTCTCATATCAACTAAACAAAATCATTGGGATTTTTTAAATTGGAAAAGACTAATCAAACTCCCTCTGCAGATAAACTCACTCTAATCAGCTCCTTTATATTCCTTTCCTTTAATAAGTTGTAAGTGCTACTGGGTTAATCACGTTTAAACCAGCGTATACAGTGTGATCTCAAGTAAATAAAATTGTGCAGTGAAAGTACGGAAGAAAAATATATTATAATGCTATTAGTGTTTATTTCCTGGGGGAGGGGCAATATGATTTGTTTTTCCACAGTAAGCCATAATTACTTATGTAAAGAAAAGTTGTTTATAGAATAGTAATACAGCTTTATGAAAACATATTATTACAAATGTTTATATCAAGTAAGCTGCACCAAAATGGTAATATTGGGTTTCTAAGCGATGGGGCTATAAGTTATTGTTTTTTTCTTACATTAACATTTCTGAACTTTACACAATTTAAAATTATATTGTAATATACTATCTAATCATACTATAGGATACACTATTAAATTATCTAATGTATGGTATTTTATTGAAAATGTTATCAAGATAAATGAAGAAAAAATGCTATATATTGATACATTGATGACTCATACCCTATGACCTATAGATATATCTGTCCCCCTTAGAGGATCACCAAATCCAGAGTTTTAAGCACTTTTGAGTCATCTAACACGACTATTATTTGTAATAATATTAATAATAAATAGCTAGCATTGATGTGCCAGGCCTCTGTAATAAGCACTTTAAATGGTTTCATTGGATCTTCAAAAAAATTCTACGAGGTAAGGTTCTTGTGGTAGGCGAAATAATGTCCTGAAGATGTCCATGCTCTAATCCCTGAAACCTGTGTATATGAATATGTTAGGTTATATGGCAAAGGGCAATTAAGGTTGCAGATGGAATTTCAACTGGCCATCAGCTGAATTTGAGATGGGGAGATTATTCTGGATTACTTGAGTGGGTCCCACATAACACAAGGGTCCCTTTTGGTGGAGGAGAGAGGCAGAGAAAAGAATAGAAGAGGAATATAATGTGAGAAATACTAGACTGTTCATTGCCGGCTTTAAAGATGGAAGGGTCCACAAGCCAAGGAATGTGGGCAGCCTCTAGATGTAGGAAAAGGCAAGGAAATGGATTCTCCCCTAGAGCCTCCAGAAAGAAATGCAATACTGATGATACCTTGCTTTTAGTCCACTGAGACCTATTTCAGACTTCTGACCTGCAAAACTGTAATATAGTAAATGTGTATTTAGTCCACCAAGTTTGTGGTAATTTGTTACAGCTGTAGGAAACTAAACTAGTATTATATTGCAATTTTACAGGTGAGCAGACTGAGGTTTGAAAGTTATTTGGTCAAGGTCACACATAGTGGTTAGGGACAATTCCAACTATTGAATCCAAGTTCTCTGGTGATAGAACCTGCACTCTTGGGCACTTGGCTCTACTAGAGCCCCAAAATGATTGCCTAGCATCTGCTTGAGCATGAATGTGGAACCCCTCCCCAATTCAAATGCTCCTTGCACTTGAAGATATGGTATGTCGATCTTCTTTATTTGGGGCTCAAAGTGGTCTATCCAGTCACTTTTCCATTGACTAGTCATACAAAATAACCTAATTTCTCCTTTATGAGAAACACTTAAAAATATCTGAGGCCAATAATCACTTCTCTCTAAGTCTTCTCTTCTTTGGGTGAAACAATCCCAAATTCAGCCCTTCCTTAAAGACATGGTTTCAAGTGCCAGGACTTTATCAACCTCTCCCTTCTGGAAAGCATCCAGACTGTCAACACCCATTTGAGGATCTGGCCAGCTCCTACCTTACTTTAAATTAAATGTGTACTTTGATTTTTTTCCATGAGGTTATCATGTTGACCTTAACTCTTCTGAGCATGATTCTATACTACACCTTGAGTTCTTTGATGAGAATATTTCCAGAGCTCAATCAATAAGTAAATACTGATAACTTTGGGTTATCTGGCCTAAAAGACTTGAAAACACAGCTTGTTTTCAAGTTCCTTCTGATTTTATCACAAACTGATTCCACTCTTTGTTGACATGAATCATACCTTCCTTCTTCTAGCGTGGCAGGGGTTAGAAGAAAAGACCTGGTAAGCTTCAGCAAGGAATTGTTTTGGTGAACCTGTAACTTTATAGGGCACCTTGAGATATCATAGGTGGCTTGTGTGTACCAGTCTGAGAAGTTGTGTTGTATATTCCAACAAGGAGAGAGGAGTCAGGAGTAAAATGAAGGAAATGTTAAAAGTCCATGTGATTCATCATATTATTTAAAATATTGTGACTCTTTAGGGCAGAGAGATGCACAAAAATATTAATAACAGCTTCCTAAAATCGTTGACCATCCACGGTTTTAATGATCCATGTTGCTGTTCCCTCATTTACAGTCATCCTTCAAAAAATAAAGGGATGACTATAAAAAAATAAGATAGCCCCCCAGTCCCCCAAACAAACAAACAAAAAGCAAAAGCAAAAAAAACACCCTGGTCTTCTACAATTGCATAATGATGAATGGTGAGAAAAATATGAACCCAGATATCATTAATTTTACTTTCTTCATCTCTCTAAGGAGGGGTAGGGAGGGTGGGAGATAAAACATTTTTGTGGGCTATAAACACTCAAGTAATTCAGTAAGTTGCTCTATCAGAACTGACTTGAAGAGTCAAAGGTACTTGAACACAGCATAAGGTTGGCATTTCCTTTATATATAACTACAGGTGTAAGAATAGAAATAGAAAATGCCACCATCAATTTCATTTGGGGCTTTTCTGAATCCAAAATATTTGAAAAAACATAGTTTACTATTTAGAGGGAAACAGGTGCAGACAATTTGGACCTCTGGGCACCTAGTGCTGGTCTCTTGTGGGTGCTGAATACCAGATGAGGAGAAGGAAAGCCCAATTCAGGCTACAGGATGAAGTCTCCAGCAGTGAGGATTTTAACCCTGCTGTGTCTGCTGCATTTGTACCTTCCTGCTTTGGGAAAGTCAAATATCTGGCTATAACATCGGGCTACCTCACAGGGCTCCTGGAAAGAATAACTTAGAATGGCCCAGTTGGCATGGTTCAGTAGTTGAGCGTTGACTTATGAACAAGGAGGTCACAGTTTGATTCCCAATCAGGGCACATGCCCAGGTTGTGGGCTCAAACCCCAGTGTGAGGCGTGCAGGAGGTAACCAATCTATTATTCTCTCTCATTATTGATATTTCTCTCTCTCTCTCTCTCCCTCTCCCTTCCTCTCTGAAATCAATAAAAAATATGTATATATTTTAAAAAGAATAACTTATAATGGTTTCATTTTTAGATAAAAAAGAAAACCTTATATAAATGGTGATACACTTTATGTTTGTGACTGCAAGGCATACTGTAGGTATTCAAGAGAGGAGGCCCCCCTTTTTTTCTAGAATGGTATGGTTTGAGCTTTGTTGGCTTTTATTTTGTCTCCCACAGAACATCTCTGTGTTCATCTAAAGTGGGAAAAGAAGAGCTTGATGGGTGAGGGGACAGTGAGCATCAATGAAGAAAGGCTAGTCAAAGGTCAGGTGTCTGACTGCCCTGGACCACCCACCTACCCACTAACTGTGCACTCCATGGTCCCAGCTGGTAAGCCCTAAGTACCCATGGAGCACATGGCACCTTTAATGCAACCCCTACCCTTTACTCACTCTCACCCTGTTCCTCCAGTTATCATGTCATCTAGGTTCTGTGACTCCTACTTCGATCTTGCCTAGACTTGGCTTTTGGATTTAAAGTCTCTGGTATTCACAATTCTGCCTCTTGGACACCCATGGAGTCAGCGGAGGGGATTTTCTCTACAGCGCCAGTGCTATAGAATTCAACCCAATCCTGGCTGGCTAATTGGTGCCATCCTCCCAACCCCTGGAGAGGGATTTTGACAGATTCAATGTATCACAGTTGGACTCTCCTCCAACTTTCAGTTGTCCTTCACCGTTTTAGTTTGAGGGTCATGCCAATGCAGCAATGACCCTATGATAATGAATCCCACTCTATCAGAAAAGCCTTTTATTGGCAATACCTCACTGGCAAACTAAGTCAATGCTTTCCTTATGCTTGCCATTCGACAATATTAAACAACAAATGTTTATTGAGAACCTGCCGTGTGTCATGAACTTACACATTATCTCATTACATACTTATAGCAACCTTGTAAGATTTTCAGGAGAGGAAGCAAAGGATTAAAGAGATTAAGTAACTTGCCCGAGGTCACATAGCTAGCAAACTGCAGAGCCAAGTTTTGATGCCAACTTAGACCATACCCTGCTACCTCATTCTATAAATATCTATTAAGAGCTTAGTTATTTTCAAGATGTATTTCCAACCTTTAAGAATTCAGATTACACTAGGGCTTGTGAGGAACCCTTCATCAGCTACTCCATGGCCCTGGCTCCAAGAAAGCTAACACTTTAGAGCCTGTTAATTACCCAAGAGCTTTTGGGAAAGGCGGTCAGCTTCTGGTAGGAATGAAGTACTGTTTCGGCCCCTTTGAAGGCCCTAACAGGAAATATCTTGCTTCAGCCTGAACTGCTGAGGGACATATTCAAGTGGATGGCACTCAACAGGTTTGGAATAACACATTCCTCAAGTGCTCTGAGTTTCTGTCCAACAACAACAAAAAATTCTATAGTTAGATTTCTCTTTCCAAACATTCACTAACAGTGATATTACAATTAGGTAGCTTCTATGTGTATATTCCATATATGCAAAAATCTTCATGGAGAGTCCATCCAGAAACTTCATGGAGGACAGGCTCTCGGATATCTGGAAGACTCGTGACATCCTCAGCTCATCCGTGAATACTGACCACTGCCGGTTTGAGGGGCTGATAACCCTTCCCTAGGTGAAACCCTCTTCCCACCATTCTTTTACCTTCATTGCAAGTTCCCCACTCTGTGAGTCCTGGCAAATGTGTCTTTTTATTAATTCTTCTGTCCCTGCCAGGCCCAGCTCATGGGTGTGAGATCTGTATAGTCTCATAGGGCCCCACACTTAGGAGGACCCTGGGCTTGATTTGATGTTCTGCTGTCACGGACTTGAAATTCTTAATAATTTTTTTTAACACTGAGCCACAGAATCATGTGGTTGGTCTTGCTCCTTGCTAGGGAGAAGAGTCATAATGCACAAGTTAAGAGTAGGTGGTATACCTGTGGTCCCTATTTACACTCAGCAGGCATTTGCTCATAAAGACAATCAATAATAGTGGATGGAGATGGGAAGAGCTCCACCTTCCTTAGCTTCAGTTTCTTCATCTCTGAATGGGGACAGTAGCACTTAGTCTTGCATATTATTGTGAGCCCTGAGTGAGATCATATATGATAAATTCCCATCAGAAGGTTGGATATATAATAGGTGCTTGCCATGAAAGACAGAAGGTATAATAAACAGAGTTTGCACACTGGAGTTAGGAGCTGGGTTAGACTCATTGTGGTGATTATTTCACAATATATACAAATATTGAATCACTATGTTGTACATCTAAAATTAACATAAGGTTATATGTCAATTATATTTCAGCTAGAAAAAAGAGAATCAAATCAGCCCTACTGCTTAAAAACTTGTATGACCTCAGCTAGATGATTCGGCTTTTCCCAGCCTTAATTTCTTTATCTATAAAATAGAAATGCTAACATTTACCTTGTATGGTTGCATTGGGAAACATAAACTGATGAACAAAAACAGATCCAGAGACAGAGAAGCATCGATCAGACCATCAAACCTCAGAGGGAAGGTTGGGAAGGGTGGGGGGAAGGGGGAGAGATCAACCAAAGGACTTGTATGCATGCATATAAGCCTAATCAATGGGCACAGACAACAGGGGGGTGAGGGCATGAGTAGGGATGGGGGGCCATGGGGCGATAAGGACACATATGTAATATCTTAATCAATAAAGAAAAATATTAAAAACAAATAAATAATCTAATGTAGTTTAAAAACTGAGTGCATCACCTGGTATCTAGTAGGACCTCAAAAACAAACAAACAAAAACACACACACAAAAAACAGCTCCTAGTTTGGTTCCCTTATAACTCTATTTCTGCACTGATACTATACAACTTCCTATAGACTATATTACCTACTAAATGTAATCTTGTATGTAAAAATAATTTTGTAAAAAATAATTGAGGATTATTTTTCTTTCTTTGCTAGATTATTCTTTGCTACCATGTCTTACTTACCCTTGTATCCTAGAACACTTTCTAATGTGTTAAATCTTAGTTGTATTAAATCTTTCTTCTATGGTTTATGCCAATAATGAGATAATTTTCATAACATTCATAAATTAGCAATTAATATTTAGTCTGTCAATGATTACAAGTAGAATATATCCAAAATATATTATCTGCCATCAAAGGCCCTTTTTCCCCCCTTGACTATCACACTTAGCTCATCTTTTGCACCTTTGGGTCTGATTCTTGCTCCATTAACAAAGAAATTCCACCAGGGAACATAGCTTAGTTTTGTGCAACCAACCACCTTCCCTGGCAACAACCTGTGTAGAGAGGCCATTGGGGGAAGACCTTTTTAGAATTCAAAGAGGCCTCAGAACTGTGACTTTTAACCACTTGAGGATTATGGATCCCTCCAAGAACCTTCTGATAGTCTCTCCAGAAAAATATATTCAATATCTTGCATATAATGATAATGTCAAAGTGTCCTCAGAGCTTCCACAGCGCTTGTACCTCAGGTTAAGGATTCTTGTTACAGTAGCTTTGAAAACTCAAGAAGCTTTGGGAAAAATTGAAGTTTCCTGATAAATTCAGCCCTGACTAGTCACCTTCCCATGTTCAAAACAAAACAAACAGTTATAATTCCCTAAATTTAACCTCAGGGTTGTCCCTGAGGACCCAGTCCTAAGCATTAATGGTAAGGGCGGCCAGCCAACCAGTGACTACTCTTTGGAAAACCTAAATTCAGCTGAGTAAAATGAAGCCTTGTTTGATAATATCGTTTACATTTCCAAATCCCGATATCGATATCAAGCTTTCTTCCTATCCCTTGTGGCCCTTCCTAAGTTTAGCTGCTGGTGTAATGGGGTAACCATGGCAACAACCACCTGCCTATTTAAAACCATCTCCAGCGCTAAATAAGGAAGCCTTGAGAAAATGGCTGCTTGCCTGCCTCTCAGTGGACAAATTGGGCACTCCTGGGTATTATGTTTAATGTGAGCAGGAACGGGTTCTCAAAGAAGCAGCATGGACTCAAAGCTCTTAATAGAAAGTGTTCTGGGACCTTGTGAAACAGGGCCTAGCTCTACACTGCAATGTCTCCACTTATTAGCAGGCACATGGATTTACATGCAAATCCCCATGCCTGTCATTCTAGGTCAGTGGTTCTCAACCTTCTGGCCCTTTAAATACAATTCCTCATGTTGTGACCCAACCACAAAATTATTTTCGTTGCTACTTCATAACTGTAATGTTGCTACTGTTATGAATCATAATGTAAATATCTGATATGCAGGATGGTCTTAGGCGACCCCTGTGAAAGGATCGTTCGACCGCCAAAGGGGTCTCGACCCAACAGTTGAGAACCGCTGTTCTAGGTGATTACACTACCTTGACCTCAATCAGGTGAAAGGCAAGACATGTACCTAACTGGGAAGGAAAAACAGTCATTCAGAGAGCAGTGAATTTGTTCATACTTTGCATTGAAATGCACAATTATAACAATTTCTGACAGAGGTATCTTTCTCATTGTATTCAACTACGGGAGTGATTGATGATTGCTCTATTTATGTCATATGTTGACCTATGGATTTTTGGAATATAGAGGACTGTCTCCCTCTCTGTGCTTCCTTGCTTTCTACCAGCTACAGAGGTTTTGCTTTTTCCCGAGCCAAGAGACCACACAACTGATCACACTGCACAGCTTGCTCTTGCCCAAACATGCCGCATTCTTGTGTTTCTTGGTATCTATGTGAACATTTAGCTTCTTCTCCTTGGGTTGTCCCTCTCTTTTTGTGTGCTTAGAAAACACACACCTGTTTTCTGTGTCTTGGTTTGGGCATCTCTGTTGTTGGAAAACCCTCCACACCAAGTTCCATGCCCTGGCTTTGTGCTCCCATAGGTCACCTGGATTCACCCCGTTTAACACAAAACCCATCAACATCTGCCTTCTAGTCTGTCTCCACCCCGGGACTGAGAGCCCCTCACATGTTTATTCAAAAGACTTCTGGCACAGTACCTGGTATGTGATATGTCTTCAATGGATGAATGAATAAACAGAAGCCCCATGGATTTCACAAGCATGTGGCATCCTAACAAGCATGTGTGCATGAGTCTGTATAAAGATACCTGCATGAGAAGAGGATCATAAAAGTTTGGAGTGGATGGAAGAGAAGTACTTTTTTTTTTTTTAAAGTGATTTTGTATATATCTGAGAGTGGAAAAGATCGTGAGAAGACAGTGATCTGATCTGTAAGTCTGTGCCTATAACAGGAGTGGGGCTGAAAATATACCTGTTGAGAGTGTTTTGTGAGTGTGCATGATCTGTGTATGTGAAGGCCACGGAATATGCCTGTGACAGAATACACACCCTAAGAAGATTAGTTCAGCTACTATTAAATGCCACAGATTAATTTTCCTGATGCTGAAGTAGCTTCTTATGTTCAGTTTCTGATCTCTAAAAAGACTTTCTGCTTTCTGGCTAACTTCCCAGACTGTGGGGTCAGGGGGAAGGAGTAGGAATGAAAATGATGGGGCTTTTCAGGAATGGGCTTTAAAGGAATGTCTTCAGATAACACCAGACCACTGCATTAAAGAGAATCCTGAGGGCTAAACTCAGCCCATCAAGCTCAGTGTGAGTCCTTCCCCACCTGTCTGAGGGTAGAGTGGGGCCCAGAGGTCATCTTGAAATGGTACAACACAGAGGAAAGAGAAATGATGGAAATTAACTAATGTGAAGAAAAAAAGAAAGAAGGGAAAAAGGTAATTTATCAATCCCAGGAACAGCTATATGCTAGTCACCACTCACTTCTTGGAAATCCCTCCCGCCAGCAAGGAGGGTTTGGTTTTATTTGCAAATGATCTTTCTTTATTTTTTCCTTTCTCTTTTGGTTTTTGGACCCCTAACTCAGGGTGGAAGGCTGGGGCTGGGATCTGGTGGGCTCCGGTTCCGCGCCCTCTATAGGGCCTCCCTCTGCTGCCCTCTGCTGGCGGGGACGGCGAAGGCGACGCCCTCTCCCACGCCGGGAGCTGCCACCCCCTCGCCTTTGAGACGGAGAGAAGCTGAGGCCCCTGCCCCGCCCCCATTTGCCCCCCTCCCCAGAGGAATCGCGGTGGCTAGGGGTGGGGGTAAGGGTGGCACATTTTGAGAAAGCGGCCGGCCGAGCACCAGGAGGGTTCCACTTAGCCAAGCGCAGACTCCACTCCTCATGGCCGGCGCATCACCCCCTCCCTCCCCCACCCCACCCTGTCCCACCCCACCCCGCCCCATTCCTCCCTCTGCACATCATCCTCTGGGGAGGGGCAGGAGGGTAGGCTGCCGCAGGTCTCTGACATTGTTTTCTGCTTGGAAATGGAAGCCCTCCTTCCGACAACGTGGCAGGAAAGTGAAGTCCCTGGGCGGCCTCGGAGAGAGCAGGTGGAGGCCTCGGACTGGACCGCGGTTCCGCTCGAGGCGGGGCTCGGGCAGCGCTGCAGCCCAAGGGCCCTCTTACCTGCTGTTGAATTTTTCGGGGTGTTTCTCCCTCATCACGTGGAATCTGTGTGCAATGGAAGCATCCTGAAAGGGAAAGGGACAGAAAGCAGATCCCTGGTTAGTGGTCATGACGGTGCGATGTGGAAGGAAGGGAAGCACAGGCTCTCGCGGAAACCCCCCAACTTCAGGGAAGAACAGCAGGTTCCAGGCTGGGGGGTAGTGCCCCCCATGCGTGTAGACTCCTGGCAGTACTCCCCGCTACCCAGCCATACTTCAGGGTGAGCGAAGGGGACAGCCACTGCCCTTTGAGAAGAGAGAGGGGGTCTGGGTCTGTGAGCGGTGAGAACGCCGAAGCTGGCTGGCGTGTGTGTGTGTGTGTGTGTGTGTGTGTGTGTGTGTGTGTGTGTACGGAGGGCGAGCCTTTGGAAACATCTTGCCATATCTTTTAAAACAATACTTTTTATTTCAGAATATTTTAAGACTCACAAGAAGTTGCAAAAATAGTACAGTGAGTTCCTGTGCCCCTTCCCCCAGTAAGGCAGCTTCCTCCAGTGATAACGTCTTACATAACTATCATGCATTATCAAAACCAGAAAACACGTTGGCAAGATGCTCTATTAACTCCTAACCATCCCTAATAGTAGAAATAATTGTAGCATTGGGTAAAGTGCTTAATAGTTTTTTTAAAAAAAATCTATTTAAACCTCTGGCTTCTGCTTCTTGATTGTTCCTGGAAACAGCTCTCCCCAAGGTCAGTAAGAGTCAGAAGTGCCACTGTAGGGGCACTCCGCTGCCCTCCTCTTAGCACATCCCTTTGCTGCATTCCCGGCCACCTTCTCCTCAGAATTCACAGAGAGGATGGCTCCCATGGCACATGCTTCTGGGCTCTCCATCCTCGGATCAGAACTTCTTAGCCCTGAGTCCAATCTGTAGCCCACACTGCATCTCGCATCCTCATGGTTGTTACTAGCATCTACTGTCCCTAGTATATCTCTAGTACCAACCCTGAACTTCAGACCTGAAAATGAACTCATCTTTCCTCCTCAAACTTGGTCTTCCTCCCTTGTTAATGGTCTGGTTTTCCAGCAGAAGACTTCATAACACCCCTTTCCCCCCTCAGCCCCATGGCACATGCCAGCACTTTAGGTGCAGCTGATGGACTACAAAATATTTGAGTTAATTTGACTGGAGTTGGGGGAGTGACCAAAAAACCAGAGAGCTGATTCAGATGTGTTCAGGGCAAAAATACAGAAACTCATTTACTATAATATGTGGCTAAAAGAGAACTGAAATTTCATACAGTGAATTTTCAGCTAGTGTATATTAATTCTGGCTCTTAATATAGAAAATCTACAAATTTCTTTCCCTGGAATTTTTTTGAACATAAGGAGGTATAGTGCAGTGAAGAAGCATTTTTTGAGCATGTGCTGTGTGTGGTGAGTAAAATACAAGTTAATGGTGGGGACCGAAAGTCTAGAAGCTAGTGAGGGGACAAATAGGAGCTTTTGTGATATTTACACTTGGTAGAGGAGTGAAGCCAGCTAGCAGCCCACTACTGAAAGGTAAAGTCAAGAATATGGGCTTATTTTGTGTTGGCAAATACTCCTTGCTGAAATCATGTTTTAAAAATGTTATGTTTAAACTAGGTACTGATTTAGTTTTTACTTTAAGACACATCAGGAGTTGAAGGTCTTGGTTAGGCAGGCACCCCAGTGGACACACAGCGGGAGATGAGCAAGCCCCCAGAGGCCTCTGTCTGCAAGGCCTGTGCAGCCTGCTCAGCTCTCCTGCAGCTAGCTGCATTTCATGCTGCCAGACTGTGCGCCCCGCCCTCTCCCTGAGCAAGTTTCAGTGAACACTCTGAACCAAATTCACTGACATCTGTCAAATGCTTCTCTAGAATTCAAGAACATATCCCATCTGCTTGTGTTCCTTTGAAGCACCAATTTTCTTCTGTCAGAAAAAAAGAAAAGGGAAGAAAACAGCAATCACATGTTGCCTGGCATGATTTGTACTCCATGATTCCCTGCCGCCAGTGCTGCTGCGACGGGCTTCTGGCCTTTTTATTCCCTGGGACATGTGCACAGACCCCTTTCACTGTGTAGTTCCGATTATCTTTGTTTTTCTCATAACTAGGTTTTTCAAAACTTCTTTTTCACAAAGACCAGCTTTTACAACATTATTAGTCAAGCATGTGGGTCCTAATTTGACAGTGTAATTCCTTGGTAAATGCACAAAGTGGCAAAGGTGAGCTGAGCAGTTCCTTTGCTGTTCAGTCTTGGAAGGGAGAGGGATAGAGAGTTAGAAACATCGATGAGAGAGAAACATCGATCAGCTGCCTCCTGCACACCCCCCACTGGGGATGTGCCCACAACCAAGGTACATGCCCTTGACCGGAATCGAACCTGGGACCCTTCAGTCCGCAGGCTGACGCTCTATCCACTGAGCCAAACCAGGTAGGGCTGCTGTTCAGTCTTGAAAAGGCAATGCAGGCCAAGGCTCTGATCACGTTTCCCTACCTGGGGATCCAAACGAGAGTCAAGATTCACCTTTACCCTCTGTTGAGCTTCTCTCTGTCAGGTACTGAGCTGGCTGTCCTTACACTCAGTCGTGATTACATTTAAATTTTGGAAACCAGTGCTACAATGGTTCAAACCGCTTTTTGGTATTTATTACAGCAAAAGGAGAATTCTGTTCTGAAGGGAGTGGGTGGTAGATGGGAATTGCAAGCCTGTGGATGTGATGATGACATTTCTGATGGCCTCACTCTCTGGGGTGCTTTCTATGAAGTGTGGGGTAAAGACAAGATGACAGCAGTGAGGACATGTGGCTACTCTTTCTCGAACTAAAACTCCAATCGCACAGTTGGACAAAATATTTTTGTACCCTTCCAAATCTAAGCAGCAGTGTTTGAACTCTGAAATGCTGGGATGTCTAGGCCAGTGATGTCCGGTAGAAATAAATTTAAAATTTTTTCTAGTAGCCTCATTAAAAAAGTAAAAGGAGAGGAAATTAACTTTAATAATATATTTTAATTAACAAATGCTATCCTTATAACATGTAATTCATATTATAGTGATATTTAAAATTCTTTCCTTCATATCACATTTTTGAAATTTAGTCCGTAGTGGTATAAATACAGATTTAACAAGACAGCAAGAGACAGAATTTAGAACACAGAACTTAGAATACAGAACCTACACTGAACCTAGACACAGAACCTACACAGAACCTAGAGACAGAAGAACTTCGCTGGAGAGAACATGGCAAAAGATCCTGGACTGAACCTGACTATAGAACATGGCAAGAGAACCTGATTAGAACCTGGTGACTGAACCTGGCTGGAGAACCTGGACAGAACCTGGCTGGAGAACCTAGCGAGGGAACATGGCTACAGAACCTGGCTGGAGAACCTGGAGAACCTAGCAAGAGAACATGGATACAGAACCTGGCTGGAGATCTGAAACAGAACTTTGCTGGAGATCCTGAACAGAACTTGGCTAGAGATCCTGGCTAGAGATCCTGCCTAGGCTGCTGATCAACTGAACGCTGTCTCCGTGTCATTCCTTCTTCGCCGACTCTGTCCACACCTTTGGGGACCCCTGGACCCGCTGGGGTTGGACCCCAGCATATGGTGCCCGAACAGGGACCCCTAGGTAAGCGCCCCACACTCGGGATGGATCGGACTCCACCATAGGAAGAGGGTGGATAGTCTTCGCCTACTCCGTCCACACCTTTGGGAACCCCTGGAACAGGATTCCCCTGGGTAAGCCCCCCCCCATTGAGAACCCCCACACTCAGGATGGATAGGACTCCACCAGGGTACTGCAGACCCCCCTATAGAGGATAAGTAGGGTAAGAAGGTGGAGAGTACAGAACTTAGATTGAGAAGATGTGCCATACTGAGTCCAAAGAAAGAAGACTCTGTATTGATTCTTAGATTGAGAAGATGTGCCATACTGAGTCCAAAGAAAGAAGACTCTGTATTGATTTTTAGATTAAGAAGATGTGCCATACTGAGTCTAAAGAAATAAGACTCTGTATTGATCTTTTAACACATATGCTTGCTAGCAGAGGAATTAAGGTTACTCCCAGTCAGACAGAACGTTTTATGCAAGAAGTATGTCCATGCTTTTCTGAGGAAGGAAAGGTAAATGTAAAGGCATGGGAGGAGGTAGGCCCAAGGAGCCTTATCCTTAACCCCACTGCAGCCTTTCTACCCCGGGAAAGTGCAGGATTGGCAAGCTCTCCCTGGGGTGATAGACCAGGACTCAGGTAATAGCGGAAAGCGCCAATCCTACTCTTAAAATGGATACAAGAGAGCATTTGGGTTTTTTCTTTTTAATGCCTGCTTTTAAAAAATAAAAAAGGGGGAATTTGCCAGGAGCCGGTCCATCCTTGCTGTTTCAAGGGACCTGGCATATATGGCATGCTGTTCTTAATATGTTTGCTCACCTTCTTGGCACTATGTGTTTTAACCAAGGTCTCCTCTCTGAGAAAGGTTGTTTCCCCAGGTAGGGATTTTCCCCTGAAGTTAGGGAGGGAATAAAACCCCTCAACTAAGTGCCAGGCGGGTAATTAATCACTTTAACTACGAACAATCATGCTTAAGCTACATAATCTTTACTCCCTGGAATGGAGATAAGAAACGCCCTAACCTTTGTAATAGAGATTGATAGGATTGAATCAACTGGTATAAATACAGATGTAACAAGACAGCAAGAGACAGAATTTAGAACATAGAACTTAGAATACAGAACCTACACTGAACCTAGAGACAGAAGAACTTCGCTGGAGAGAACATGGCAAAAGATCCTGGACAGAAACTGGCCACAGAACCTATAGACAGAACCTAGCGAGAGAACCTGGCTGAAGAACCTAGAGACAGAACCTGACTACAGAACCTGGATAGAACATGGCAAGAGAACCTGACTAGAACCTGGTGACTGAACCTGGCTGGAGAACCTAGTGAGGGAACATGGCTACAGAACCTGGCTGGAGAACCTGGAGAACCTAGCAAGAGAACATGGACACAGAACTTGGCTGGAGATCCTAACCAGAACTTCGCTGGAGATCCAGACCAGAACCTCTCTGGAGATCCAGACCAGAACTTGGCTGGAGATCCTGGCTGGAGATCCTGGCTAGGCTGCTGATCAACTGAACACTGTCTCCGTGTCCTTCCTTCTTCGCCGACTCCGTCTACGCCTTTGGGAACCCCTGGACCTGCTGGGGTTGGACCCCGGCCGCAGAGCCACATGTGGCTTGCGAGCCGTGGTTTGCCGACCACTGCCTTAGCCATTTGCAAACAGGTTCAACTTGGTTGGCTTTGCCCTTCAACTGAAGGTCCTAGATCCTACCAGGCAGCCCCCTCCATCCAGCTTTTGCTCTCTAGGTTCCGATAGCCACACATGCCCCTTGCCCTTTCCAACTTAGAGGCGGTAACTGCTCCTCTATGTTACTAGTCCCAAGGTACTACACTAGCCTTGTGGTTCCCTATACCCTGACTATTCCTCAATATTTCATATACTCTACATATACCCATATAAGTAATCCTTTATTAAAATGTTCTCAAAATAGTTAAAAAAAAGAAAGAAATTTAGTCCGTATTTATACTTATAGCATCTCTCAATTTAGATTAGTCCAATTTCAAGTACACAATAGCCATGTGTGGCTAATGGCTACTATATTGGACAATGCATTTCTAAACCAATTTGACAACTTATGGAGATAAAAAGAAAGGAGACAAAATAACCAGATAATTTGGAGTTTGGATTATTCTGAAAAATTCTGGCAGATTGGGGGATTAAAAAGAGTGGTGAACTCTTGTTCAAGACACCTTTCAGTGAGTCCCATTGTTTTAGTGCCTTCATGGCTCTCACAGGTGACAGACAAAAACCTGAGGCTGAAAGAGTCCAAAGGTGCAGGGACAATGATGATTTTTTAAAAATATAAATTCCCTAATGGGCAGAAGGTGTTCCATTGTAGAAACTTGGCTGGTGAAGTCTGATAAATCCAGTCTGTAAGGTGGAGAATGGCATGGGTTAGTGTGATGACTATGGCCTCTCCTTGGCCCCTGGGGCCCCTCAGCATTAGAAATAGATCTCATTGAATCAAGGGATTAGCTGTTCACTCATCCTGGAAGGCTCAGTGACAGCAGAGCCTTTGAGGCATTCAGAGCTACACATGCCCCAGGAATTATTTCAGTCCCAAACTTCCTGTCACTGATACCTGGCCATCCTGACATTTCTGCCAATCCAAAAATAAAGAGCAGAGACGAGGAGTCCAGAGAAGTCAGAGGAAGTAGCATCCTGAATGACTATGTTTAAAATCTCCTGCCAATGGATGTTATCAGAGGGACTGAGAAGGCCAACTATCTCCACGCTTTGCCGACAGGAGCTGACATGTACAAAGGTTATGGGAATGTGGTGACAATGAGGCCATAGTCACTCCTTGCTTAGGCCAGGAGCGTTTTCCTGGTTTATCCCTCCATCTATTAAATGGGTTGTATGGTAACAAGGGGACCAGTGAACTGTCAGGGCAAATTCTTTACCACCTGTGGGCTCCACAGCAGCGGTCATTGTCATCACCTTTGTAAGTAAGTGTAAGGCAGCAGACATTTGATATTAACAGATATTCCAAGTCCTTCAAAAGAGCCAAAGACTTTGCACAGCTCTCTTTGCCAAAGGAGTCTGACTCTAATCATCATAAGGAAGTAAAACTGTGGGTTGGTTTACATACCTACTTCTCGTCTTACAAAGTTTGGGAAGTCAAATAGGGAGCAAGAGCTTCTGCAAATGTCAGCCCCAGGTTCTGTTAGGGTTGTGTGTTGGCTACTTGTTTTCTCAAGAATTTCCCTTTCCAATTCTTAAAGAGCGAGCACACAAACCCTGCAAACATTTTATTGCGAGAAGGCTAAGGGAACACCACGGAGATAAAAACAGCTCTGGTTCCTCACTGCTTTGCAATAAAAGATTAAATATGCACAAGCTAAAGATGTGTGGAGGGATTATAAGAAAAGGTGCTGTGAAGTTCTTCATAATTTGAAGGATGAACAGATTGGATTATTGTAAGTCAGCCCAGGGCAAATAAATAGCTTGACCACAGAGTGTGATGGAGAATCGGTTTACATGAATTTCCTTGGGGGACAATTAGCTGGCCTTCTTCCCTCCCTTCCCAGTTTATTTGCAATAATGAATTAAAACCATGATCAGTGTTGGCTCTGGGGATTAGGCTTGGTTATCTAGTTGAGGGGAGGTTGTCTATTCTCTTATTGTATCCATCCATTTGGTTAGCTAATACTAAGTGAGTGCCCCCTCTCCCCCTTTTACATATGGCACTGTGTAGAGACAGGCAGGGTTATTTTTGGCAACCAGAGTCTGGGTGTGTTAAGAGAGAAGATTTGGGGCTGAAGGCAGGTCACTTGTCCTGCAGCTCAGCTCTCATTTCTGGCTGGTTGCTTATAGGTACTGGTTTCCCCTGCCTGTCTTTTCTCTCTGTTATTTCAGTTCTGGTTTCTGCTCCTTGAAAAACTACTTCCTTTGGCTATTCTCTGCTCTAATGAATGGTCTTCACTCACTGAAGACTTCATGGGGACCATTTACATCAGAATTATCTCAGGGGCTTATTAAAAATACAAATTTCCAGACTTTGTCCAGACCAACTGAATCATTGTAAGGAAGTAAAACTGTGGGTTGGAGTGGAATCAGGATCTGTCAGGGAGTAGAATTTGCATTTCTGACAAGGGGCATAGGTGAGCCAGCACACACTAAATTTTGAATCATCGCCATCCCCCCACCCAAATGCTGCCGGTTTGGTGGCATGAAGACAGAGGGGTTTGTGCAGAGGCTGTAGGGCTCATGGTTCACAGCTCAGTGGGCTCTGGATCCAGGCAGTAGTGGCTCCTGGCTTCATCACTCTGTATCTTTCTAAGCTGTAGCTCCTTCTTACAAAGTACAAAAGAATAATGACAATACTTACCAACAGGGAAACTATGCCTGGTGTGCAGTAGTTACCTAATAAATGTTATCAAGTTATATTCTAGTTGTTATAGGCTAAAGACTTGAGTTTTTGTGAAAAGGTAATGATGGGAAGCCCCCTGGATGCTAGATATGCCAGTCATGCCTGATTTGTAAGAGGTGATGATTGCATGTTCCCATTGGGGGAAGTGGAGCCTAAGCAGGTGATCCGAAAAGGAGAGGGGCCTTTGAGCCAAGAAGAGGAGGGAGGAGTCTGCTAAGGTCACTAGAGTGATGGAAAAGGCCTAGGGAATGATGTCTCCCCCACCTGAGACTAAGGGAGCTGAGGAGATAAACAAGAACAGGGCACAGAGACCCGTGAATTTACTCCTGATCCAACACCTCCATCTTTTCAGAACCCGATTGTGGGTCCAGCAATGCCTTTCTTCTGTTTTAGTAGTAGAAAGAGAGTGCTGGAGTAGGAGTCAAAACATGAAGGCAAATCCCTTAATTTGTCTCTGTTTCCTCACCTGTGCAATGGAGATAATACTGCCCTGTAAGTACGGAAAATTATAAATTCTATAAATCTAAGGTATTATTACTAGTAGTAATCATTTCTGCTTCCATTGTTCTCTTTCTACTATTCTTACTAAAAAACAAAATCCTTTCCTTAAACCTGCTCTTGCACAATATTTTTATCATTTCCTCTTCTCTCTCTCTCTCTTTTTAACCACCAAAATAGTGTCAAAAGAGGCACAGGTGAGGATGGTTGAGGAGTGCAGGTATCACACAGTTGGAGTCTGGAGGGACTCAAATACATATGGAGCTGGACAGCTAAATCCCAAGACAGGGACCCTGAGGAACGAGCCTGGGTTCAGAATGAGGCACAGCATGTATGTGCTAGCTCTGCCCTTTCCTGGCCCAGTGTCCTGAGGCCTCACCTGTAAAATGGGGACAGGGGGGACAAGATTCCTGCAGGATTGCTCTGCGGACTAGAATACATAAAGTCTGGCACGGTGGAGAGCACACAGTAGGAGCTCAGTAAATGCTACTGTCTTTGTTGCACCTGCCTCCCAAACCCCAGCTCTATTTTTGGCAGTGTTGGATCCCTTTTCTCTCCCCTCCTGTCCCCAACAGTTTGGGAAGCAGTGTCCACCCCATCCTCTTTGGATCAGAAGTTGAGTTCATCAACACAATGTAACTGTGCTGCATTAGATGTGCTGGGGGCTGCAGGGAGCAAGAGGAATGTGGCACTGTGTGTGTGTGTGTGTGTGTGTGTGTGTGTGTGTGTGTGTGTGTGTTGGCAGAGGGAGACGGACACACTCAACCAATCCCTTCAATCTAATGCAGCGAGTGCAGCGATGGGATAAGTACAGAGGGCCATGGGAGCACCAAGGAGGAGCACAGAGCTCAGCCGGAGGGGTCAGCCAGGGGAGAAGCCACAGAGATTTATGAGCACTTGGAATGTGGGGAATGGGGTTGAGATGAAGGGAGAAAACAGGAGAGAAGGAATTCTGAGAGCTAAGTCAGTCAAGCTGCTTGGACTCACACAGTCCTCCCTGGAGGACAGAGTTACATCTCTGGAAGCTTGCGTGAGAGTCTCCTGGCCTCGCCCCTTGGTTATTTCTTGGTGCTGCTTTTCTTTAACTGCTTCAAATTATCCAAAGGATAAATATGTCTTTTGAAAAATGTCCTGTCTTTTCTACGGTTAGTTAAAATTATTGGAGAAGGAAATTCCTATATAACCAAGGATGGGTGCTTGGTACAGTTAAGGTGTCCAGATGTGAGGATGCTTGGACATAAGTCAAGGCTGGAGGCAGCCAGGAGAGGTAAAGAGTAGGGGAGACCAGGCCGGGGGGACAATGGTGGACCAGAACCTTTCCTGCCTGCCCAAGCATTTCTCTTCCATGCAGAAAGGCAAACAATGGCCAACTCACCACACCAATGGAGAAGTAGTTGTTCATGATGTCATACGGGACCTGGTCCCCGTTCTCCATCTCCTCTCTGGGGATGACTTCCAGGTGCCAGCGATCCAGCATCACCAAGGGGCTCTGCTCAATTTCCTTCAGGATTTTTGTCAGGCTTCCCCCTTCATAGCCTGTGGAGCATAACATTGCATCTGTCCCAAAGCAGAAAGCTAAGTTGTCGCTGATGTACAGGCAGCTCAGAGCAGGGAACCCTGTGGGCATCTGTGACCTGGAGTCCCCCAATGTGCCTGTGGGCCAGAGACACTTAGGTTCCCTGAGCCACAGAGAAGGAGAGGGCAACTTGGAGCAAATAGAAAGAAGCTGGGGGAGATCTGAAAGCCAGAGCAGCAGGGGAGCGGGGCGGGGCTGGCCAAAAGTGGGCAGGCTGTGTTGCTGAAGCAAGCCCTGGAGACTTGGGCTGGGTGGTTGGAAAGCTGCATATGGGAGAAGGGAGGACCCATTTCTAGACCATGTCATGTCAGAGAGGGACAGTGTGGTAGACAGGATTTTAAGATGACCCCCCTTCCCCCACCGATTCCTGCCTGCCCTGGGTCCCATGAATAAGAGGCAATTAGGTACATAACGTGAAACAGTTGACTTTGAGAGAGGAAGAGTAGCCTGGATGGAGCTGACCTAATTGGAGGAGTCCTCAGAAAAGACTGGGCTTTTCTTAAGAAATAGATTTGAAGCTTGAGAGGGATTCGACAAGAGGAAGATTCTCTGTTGCCAGCTTTGAAGATGGAGGGACCCCATCTGGCAAGTCATGAGGGAGGCCTCTCGCCTCTGAGAGTGGTCCCTGCAGACAACCAGGAAGGAAACAGGTCCCCAATCCTACAATCACAGAGAACTGAATTCAGCTAATCACCTGAGTGAGCTTAGGAGCAAATTCTTCCCCTGGAAGCTTTAGTGAGACCAGGTTTCAGCCTGTGAGGGCCTGTGCTAGGGCTTCTGACTGTGAACTAAAAATGGGTGTTTTAAGCCTCTATATTATGATAATTTGTTATGTAGCAATAGAAAACTAACATATAATGTGAATTGTAAGTAGTGAGAGGTTAGTGGGACAGACAGTCTTTTCTTTCAAATAACACTTCTATGTTCCTGCTTACTTTCGGGGCAACCTTGAAGAGTATTTTCAAGTTGTCAGGGCTTTGATCAGCAACTTAGGGGATGCCCTACAAGATAGCAGTGAAAGCAGCTACATAGCGGAGGGCCTTAAAACTATCTGGGAGTGCAGGCTGGGTTTCCTGCATGAAATTGGTACCTGTCTCTGCTGCCTAATGCTCACAGTGCGGGGCCACACTCTGCCTGTCTCTCTGAACAGAGGACTCTTTTCTAGCCTCAGTGTGTGGCTGAGGACCCTGGTAGCTCTTCCAGGGCTTGCCAACTTCCTTCTAGGCTGGATCTCACTAGCTCTGCCCCCAAACATGCACCAGCCTCTGAACACTGACCGCTGCCGGCCTGGTTTTGAATTGCTCTCTGAGTTGATCAGCCATCCTCAGTCTCACTCTGATCCTACCTGCCAGACTGGTTTGTGGGCTCCTTGGGCTGATCTGAACTTCTGCACTCTCTGGAGCACGCCCAGCTCCATGGGGGTTGTTGTAGTTTACAAAGATCTCAACTTAGCTCCTGCCTATTGCCTTGTAAGCTGGTTACCATTTTGAATTCCCCCTTCTAAACTTTTCAAAATGAGGGTCATGCGGGGGGGGGGGGGGGGGGGTAGGGGAGGGGCTAAGTTGATCTGGATGCTGTCAATAGCCGGTGATGTGGCCTTTCATTCTGCATTCTGAGTCCTAATTCAGAAGAAGATCAGTAATTTGACAGGGGGAATTTTATGCAAAAAACACCTGTCAAACACCTGAGCCCCTACTGTGATGAGTGCTGGGAAGGAGACTCTACCTTAAAGTTGACTTGTTCTACTAGGGAAGGCAGGCGATAAGCAGATAGTTTCAGGATGACAGGAAATGTAGTGATGGGTAAGCATAAGCCTGGCATGCAGGGCAGGGAAACAGCCATGAAGTCTATCTGACCCCAGAGTTGAGCATTAGTCTGTGGAATGTGATCCCTAGGGGGAAGTTCAGCCTAGCTCTGTGGAGCATCCCTATCGACTGGAAAGCTTGTCCCCAGGGGAGTGCCACTCCCAGGTAGACTCACCTCCTCCCCAGCGGAGACATCGGGCCAGGTCATTTCCTGTTCCAAGAGGCAGGACAGCCACTGGTGGATGCTTTGCAAAGTTGGCCTTATCTGCAACCCATGAAGAGGATGAGAGAACCATATGCCACGTGATTACAGAATGTCCGAGTTATCTAGTTATCCCTGACCTGATGCTTGAACCCTTCCATAGCGTTCTTTGTTAGAATACCTCCCATGATGGGGAACACTCTACTTGCTGAAGTAATCTCCTGCATCTGCAGTGTGTAGACCAGTGATGGTGAACCTATGACACGTGTGTCAGAGGTGACACGCGAACTCATTTTTTTGGTTGATTTTTCTTTGTTAAATGGCATTTAAATATATAAAATAAATACAAAAAATATAAGTCTTTGTTTTACTATGGTTGCAAATATCAAAAAATTTCTATATGTGACACGGCACCAGAGTTAAGTTAGGGTTTTTCAAAATGCTGACACGCCGAGCTCAAAAGGTCCGCCATCACTGGTGTAGACCATTACAAAGGGTTTTCTCATAGTGGACGAAGTCTATCTCCTTGTAACTTGCATCTCTTATCATAATTTCACCCCAATCCTTTCCTTTGGGGTGACAGCAACCTCAAAAATCATTACTGCAGTTTGTGCAGCTTTAATCCTTAGTGATAACCAGCACTTGTTACATTTACTCCTCAGACCAACCCTGCAGGGTCTTATCATTATCATCATAAATGAAGACACTGAGGAAGAGAGAGGAAAGTAATTCCAGAGCCAGGCTCCAAACCCAGAGCTCTAGAGCTCCAAACATGCTCCTCCTTTATTCAAGGACTGGGCAGGTGCATAGACAGTAGCACAGGTGAGTTTGAGACATCAGGGAATAGTGAGGCATTTGGAAAACTGAAGATGTCACACCTAAAGTCATTCGTGTTCAAAAGTTAAACATAGCAGTGTGTCTAACGGAAAACCTCCATGTGTCATTTGGCACCCAGGGAGCAGTTTGCCACTTTCACCTCCTCCCAGACTTGCAAATACACAGATTCCTAAATTTATTTTCCATGCTGTTGTGAAGCAGCATCAGACCGAACCATTAGAGAAAGCACAGAAGACCATGTATGTTTTGATCTGGCTGAAGATCTACAGAAGTTTATGTTAGCTGATTAAGAAAGTTGAAAGAGGTGCAGACACCCATTGGGCTCAAGAAGGTGCCTATTTACATAAACCTCAGTTCACCTAGTGCCAGGGACAATGAATGATATTATGGGGGAGTGCTGATAGGGGGTTGGGGTGCTACAGGAATCAGCATCCTACATGAGGATCATGCTAGGGTTGCCCCAGCAAAACAGGAGTTCATAGGTCCCCTGGCTTGTCTGACTTGTGCCAGAGTGGTTGAGCTCTGGCAAAACCCAGGGCTGAGATTATAAGTGGGAAGGTTAAGATGGAGGATGGAGTAAAGCAATGGACTTTCTCATTGTTCCCAGAAGCCATAGTCAGTGTTTATGCCTCCCTACCTTTGCACACTCTGTTCCCTTTGCCTGGAAGACCCTTGTTTCCTTAGATCTGCTCTTTCTTCTGTAGTCAACCATCTTCACAGTGTGGAGGCTAGAAAGCTGGATGCCATCCTAGGTTTCCCCTCTCCCTCACCCCACATTATTCACTCATCAAGTTCTGTGAGCTTTCTCCCTTAATAGATCTCCAAGAAGCCTTTTCTCTCTATCCCCATAGTGATGCCTGAGTTCAGGAATGATATGATTCCTTCCCACTGGTATGGTTGCAACTGTCTCCTCTTGGCCCTCTCAGCCTCCAGTTCCACCCCCTCATGCGTTCTCTACACGTTCGCCAGGATGGGAAATCCTTGAACCACAAGCCTGATCATGTTAGTCTATTGCTTTCACACTGTTGGGGCTCCCCTTACTCCTTAGCATGGCACACTAAGCTCTTCCAGGCTCTGCCTTCCTCTCTAGCCTCATCTCTTACCGCTCCAACCTCCCATCCAACATGTCAACCATATCTTAATGTTTTCAGTGCCTGAAATCACAAACTCTGTGTGGCTCATCTCAGATGCTGCCTCTGGGAGTTCCTCCCTGGTGGCCCTAGTCTGGACCAGGTGCCTCTCTAGAATGTTTCTTTAGCATGAGGGATAATCGCATCACAATGTCTTGTAATTGACTATTCATTTATTCCCTGAATGTACTGTAACCTCCTGGGATCTTTATCTCATTCACCACAGTATCTCCATACATACTTGCTGAAGGCCTACTATGTACTATGGCTCTAAAAGCAGGTTAAAAAAATCCATGACTTAGGCTCTCGTGGTAGTCAAAGGGGAGAGACAGATATTAATGAGGTCTTCCCGTAAATTTCAAATTTATGCTGAAGATGAAAGGAGTGTGGCCCTATAATAAGGTGACAGAGGCCGGGGATATGCCGGGAAGGGCTCTCCTGAGGAAGCCACGCTTTGGCTGAGACATGAAGTAGAAACTGGCCAGCAGAGACCAGGGGAGCATACCGGAAGGAGGAACAGCTCCGGCAAGAGCCCTGTGGTGGAAGGGGTGGCTCTACCAGTATCCAAGGGTCTGAGAAAGGAACTGTGTGGCTTGAGGCTAGAGGGAGAAGGATGCAGGTATAAGGCTGGAAGGGTGGGCAGCTGCTAGACCACCCAGATTCCTGTAGATCATTTGAAGAGTTTTTGTATTTGTTTTAAGAATAATGAGAAGCCATTTATGTGCTCCACATGCATCATGAACCCATTGACATTTAGGTAAGACCATTCTGGCTATAGAGGGAGAACAGATCAGGGAGGGGACCAACTGGGGGTGGTAGAGAGCATTGAATAATTGCTTCAAAATTTCTTGAATGAATGAGTGAACACTGTGCCATTATTCCTCTTACCACTGGTTTTTTCTCCTTGACCCACTAACCTGTAAAAAGCAGATAATCTCACATGACCTTCTTTCTTTCTATTTTGAGCAGCTTCTATCACCTGTGTCCTCTGCAGATGAATTTTACAAAACTTTTCACCAAAGACTACTTTCTCCTTCATGATGGAGAGGGAACCATGCAAGCAGCTCTCAGTACTGCAACCATCCATCCTCTGTTGATCAGCTTTTCTTTCCTGACTCCCAAGGGACACCTCCCTCCTCCCACAAACAACTCAAGCCGGAGGTGACAGGAGTGTGTGGGTGGCTGCTTGGCAGGGCTGTTTCTATGGAAACCAAAATGCCTGTGAGGGAGCCAAAAGCAGCAGGAGTGCAGGTGCTGGTCCCACCCCTCTCAGGGGTCGGCTTATGACCCCTGGAGGCCAGCCTGCCCTGCCCTGCCCTGTTCATAGTCCATCATGACCTATCCTTGGTTCTGTTCTTGTCCTCATTTCCCACATCAGTCTGTCAGCAAATCCTATTGGCTCTACCTTCAAAAGATATCCAAAATCTGACACAAAATTATTGGTAATTTCATTTTATTTTTGTTTTTTCCATTTAGAAGCTTAAATGGAGCAGGCATTATAGTGAAACTTTTCAAAATAAGGTATCCAGTTAGATGTGGCAGTGTAACAACTTAGTGTACCAAGAAAATTTTCCAGCTGCAGTCTCCCCATCGCCTGTTTCTGCTGTGGTCCAAACCATGGTCACCTCTCACTTGGGTGACTGCAGGAGCCTCCAAACTGCTCTTCCCTCAGGTATCCGCATGACTCACCCCATCCAAGTCCCCATGCAAACATCATCTGCTCTGAGAGGTCTTCCCTGACCACTAGGATTTCAGTTGCAGCCCTCACTCCACACCTGTGTTCCCTTTGCCTCCTCTTTGCTATATATTTTTTTTATCACCTTCTGATATATTATATGTTTCACTTACTTCTTTGTTTATTGCTTGTGTCTTCCCTTTAGAAGGAAAACTTGAGGGTGGGATTTTTGTCCGTTTAGTCATTGTCGCAAGGAGAGCTTGGCACAGGAGGTGCACAGACAATATTTGTGCGATGAATGACAGGAAGAAAGAAGCAGCCCAGGGCTTGTCGCTATGGGCCCAGTCGTGGACTTGAATGATGGCTCTCCCAAGCTCTTCCCTTTCCTGTCCTTATGTTCCACATCCCAGTGTTTATCTAGGTTCTTCAGGGTTAGATCTTGAATATGCTCTTGTCCCAGGATTTCAGAGTCAGTCTCCATTATTTACTGGGGGTCATGTGTCCAAGGACCCATAGATCAGGCAGAGCTGGATTAGGAACCCTAATTTTCAGCCTGGGCTCTCACCACTGCCCCTCTGATTTAAGTGTGTTGGACACAGCCCAATGTGGCCTTTCTTTGCTTGCACTAGTCTGCACTTTATATATGTGCTTCCTGGGCTTGGACTCTTGGTACTCATCTCAAGGTGATTTTCCCTGGAACATGCATCTATACTTAGTTCTTTGGCCTTTATCCACCACCTTGGCTCTGCCTGGAGCCTCAAACCTACACGCCCCCCTCCCCCCGGACCACCCAATCTGGCCTGTCCTGCCATTGACCAAACCCTGGACATGACAGATGTTTTTGAGGCAAGGCCTGAAATAAACTATTCCATCTGTACCTGTGGAAATCCTTCTATGGTCTTGTTTCTTTGTTTTTCCACCCAAAGTAAATATTTAGTCAAGCATTGGTCCAAGAGTGGAAACAAGGATGAGCAAGACATGGCTACATTTCTCTTTCTTTTTTTATTGCCTTCTTCAGACTTAAATATACTTACTATAAGTAAACTGCAAAGGTCCTCCCAGCCCATTCTTACCAATGCAATCCAAAATCCAGCCAACTGTCCCATCTCCTCCGCAGGCCAAGACACGGAAGTCTGGAGTATCCCGGAAAAAGTTCAGTCTGGGAAGTAGAAGAAAGGCCCAAATGGTCTTGTTTGCTAGGACCTTTGACACTACTTGAGACAGAGTCTCTCCACCCCCACCCCTTTCCCTGGGAGTATGTTATAACCTTGATTCCTTTTGGGGTTGAGAGGGTCACTTAATATTCTGAAATCAGAACTTACTAAGCAATACCATTGAATATGAATCTCAGGGGCCATCCTTGTATAAGGAGAGTCTGACTCAACATTCAACATGTTTTTTTTTCTATTCTCTATTAATTGTGCAGAGGAATCCATATTTTGCTTTTTTTTTTTTCCCCAACAGTACAACTAACCTCCAACACTTTGACTCCCCTTTGGCTTTCCTGCCTGCTCTTTCCCCACAACCGCCCCTTCAAATCAGATGCACTCAACTAGCTACATCTTTATCCAGCTCTCCTGTGGGTCCAGACCTAAGTGCAGTGAGCACTTAGGGGGCCTTGACCCTTTAGAGTAGGGCTGTTAACCCGAAGTCCATGAACTTCCAAGGGGTCTGTGGATAGAATCCAGAAGACTATGAACTTGGAGATAAAATGTTACATTCTTATCTTTCCTAAGCTCTAACTGAAATTTAGCATTTTCTTCTCTTGTGAATGTAGGCAACAAATCAGACATATTACCAATACCCATGCCTTTGTCAGGCGTCAAATTCACAAGTATTTTAATGTTTTGCTACAGCTATGGCAGATATCTCATACTACCATTCATGTACATCACTGCTTTGAATTTACAATAGTTATTAGACCTGCCTCTGGAATTTGCTACATAATGTATGAGTAAATCACATATATTCCCATATTGCACATTTGTTTTCTTAACATTTTGATAACTATTTTCAATAGAATTAGTTTCCCCGATTATATGTTAAAAAATATTAGTCTGAGAAAGGGTCCACAGGCTTCCTCAGACTGCCAATCAGGTTCCTGCCACAGAAAGGTTAAGAACCTCTGTTTCAGAGCAAACATGACCTGTGGACATCTTGGGGTGGGACTTGGGAAGCGGAAGCTCAATGTTTCCTCCTTGCCCAACCTGGTGGTCTGAGAAGATCCCTGGGTTTACTGAATCGCTGCTGCAGGTGTGGGCAAACTCACATTCTATTTTCTATTATGTGTGCAGAGGAATCCATATTTTGCTTATTTTGGCAACTGTACAACTAACCCTCTCTTCCCCTTCCTTCCCTGCTCTCCTCTGGAAAGTGAACTCTGAGTACAGACTGACACCTCTGAGATACTCAGCACAGCAGCCCTAGAAGGTGTCACTTGGCTCGTCATCCAGGGCAAAAACAATTTAGGGCAGATGAGGTTAAGCAGGAGCACTGCATTCAAGTATTAAAATGTCCCCAAAGAGAATGGGCTAGTAAAGGTGTCCATATGCTGCTGCTCAGTCACAAGTCATCATGGAGCAGTCATTGGCAGTCATGGTGACCACGATGGCACCTGCAACAGCATAGGTGGGCTCTGTTTTTCTTTTGCTGTTGTTAATTTTCTTTTATTGATTTCAGAGAGGAAGGGAAAGGGAGAGGGAGTTCAAAACATCAATGATGAGAGAGAATCATGGATCGGCTGCCTCCTGCACGCCCCCACTGGGACTTGAGCCCACAACCCGGGCATGTGCCCTGACCGGGAATCCAACTGTGACCACTGAGCCACAGTTAATTTTAAATCATGGCAGAGGTGCTGAATCCACACTCAGGTTTCTTTTTCCCTTTTACTGGGTCTTGCACTACCACTGCCATAAATGATAGAGTTGTGTCAAAAAAACAAAGACAGAGGCAGATTCCCTTTTTAGAGTCCTTACAGCAGCCCTTCCGAGGGTCTTGCTAGACCCAGTATAGAAGGCGGGTTAGGAGGCTGGGCAAAGCGTGCTGCAAAGCCCAGCCCAGCGGGCACAGATCTGAGGACCTGGAGCCTAGAGATCCTCTGGCCAGCACTTGTTTCTGGTGCACAGTCTCTGTGTGGTAAGAACGGCCTCTGAGAGCATTCTGCCTGATGCTGGAGGGGTCGCTGATTACAGGGCCCTGCAGCTCATCATGTTAGTGCTAACACAAGGCCCTGCTCCTCCCTCCAGACCTTTCATCAAGGTGCAGAAGGGCTGCCTCCTGTTGTCACTCTCCCTCTCTAATGAGCAGTGAAAGAGCCAGTAGACAAATGGTAGGAGAAGGGTCATAGAGTACTTAACAATCTCTAAAATGGATAATCCAGAAAAAAGGTGATTTCGTTGAATAACCAATTGTTTTGATCCTAAAATGACCCACAACAGAGCTGCAGCAGAACTACTGAATAACAGTGAAAAGGAAACTCTTTCCTCCTCCCTGATGACTCAATATGAAGACACCAGCTAACACAGTCTTGCAAATAACTTAAAATAACGTACCAGCCCGCCCTTCCTGTCAATCAAATGAATAGCACATGCAGGAGGCTACCTCCCAGAGTTAAACATAATGAGAGTTCCTGAGTACCTCCAGGAGGAAGGGTAGATATAAGGAAAGGAAGAGAAAATGAGTAAAAGGGCAAGAAGGACAAGTACACAAATAAAAGGTGGGGAGGGAAGGTGATATAAAGGTATACTCTTCAGAGACTTAAGGGGACAGGGGAGAAATTAGGAGTAAGAATTGTATCTCCATACCCTGGAGTAGGCCCCCCATTGTCCAGGTTGAAAACTTGTTTGGGGTTGAGCAGATAGTGGAATTTCCGAAGAATTCTATGGGGGAAAAAAAAAAGAAAAAGAGAGAGAGAGAGGCAGAGAAGGAGATATCATTATGAGAAGCCACAGTAGGGCAAACACCTCTGGAGCACATTGATGGTGGGAATGAGAGTCTGCTTAAACCCTGCTGCAGAAAAGACTGAATGCAGGCCCTGCAGAGCCTGAAGTCCCAGCTTTAGCTGGCATCCCCCTGGTTCAAGGCCTCTCCACTCTCCAAGACTCTACCCCTCAATGCCAGAAGTATCACTCTTTGCAGAGAAGGCAGGGAACTCAGAGAACAGAACTTCTATTCTCCTAACGCTTTTTTCTTCATGGAGATCTTCTCTCAAATGTTCTGTATGTTCTAGGTTGTACAGTTCTGCTCCTTGTGGACTATACAAAGGCATCAATGGAAAGGCCACCCAAATACTGGAATCAGGAGGAAATACAGGAGGTGGGGCTGGGGCAGGGGAGGGCTGGGGGCAATGACCACACCTAAGCTTGGCTTCAAGGCTCAGCTTGAGGCTAACCAGGTCAGATCAGAAGCGATGCTCTGCCCCTTGGACTGGGGTAGGAGTCTCATAGTTGTTTCTGTAACCTTACTTATCATTTTTAACCTGGATTCCAAATCCCCATGCCATCTGTACATTATCCCAGAGCTGACAGGACTGGGAGCAGCGCTGCTTTGCCCTTTCTCCCTTTCTCCTCCAACTCTCTTAGTTCTTCCAGCAGACTGGGCATTTCCTTCACGGATGAGCTGAGTGCCCTGTTTTCTCAGGTGCTCGATAAGCCAGGAGGTCCCAATCGGTGAGTCCTGCCACATCTCTTAATCAAGAAAAGACTTGAGAGACTAGGAAGTTAACAGGCATCTTAGAACTTGGTCTGACTCTGGGAGCCATAATAATGGCCCATGTGACAGGCCCTAGGCTAAGCACTGTGTGTTTTAATCCTCACAACCACCCTATGAGAGGAGAAATTCTTATTTATTTATAGAGAAGGGACCCAGGGACATTAAGTCAGTTGAACCAGGTCATCAAGTGGTTAAGTAGGAGGGCTGGTATTTGAACCCAGCTCTGCCTGTCTCTGATCAGTCCACTCTATCATGGCTGAGGGGAAGAAAGGACCCAAGTGAGGCTTTCTGGCATTTCCATTTTGAAAAAGAAGAGAACATACCTTTCTCCTTGTCTCCCTCCACTCTTGGGGTTCACCAAGACCAGCAGGGGGTGGGTACCCGGGGTGGGGATGATCTTGTACTTAAAAAGTAAAAGAAAAAGGAATTAGCTCTGTTTCAGCCAACCGGGGGAATGAGATGAGAGTTTATACTAAGACAGCATCTGGGAGAGGTGGGTAGGAAGCAGTTACAGTCATGGAGGAGAGGATGATGGGAGGTAGGTCTTTGTCCACTGGCTGAGTTTTTGAGGGGTTAAGCAGCTAAGTGTCTTCAGCCTGAGTGGGCTTTGAGTGGTGTGAATGGTGACAGGGTTTGAAGAGATGAGACAATGGCATCATAACTTCAAATCATTCAACAATGGTAAGACATTGTGCCCACAGCACAAAATTAGATTTTGTGAGGGATACAACCGAAAATGACCTTCAATGGTATGGCCATCTGGTCAAATTCCTAAGTAAAATAACACTCATGAAGTTAAACACGAATTCCCCCAGCACCAATTTTCCTCCTGAGCCCTGATTCCTCATTTCTCATTGTCCAGTGGGTACCTTCAACCAGATGTCTCACCATCAGGTTGCTCCAAACGTCAACATATCCCAAACCTGACCTATCTTCTTTCCCCATCAAACTGGTTGTCACTTTTGGCTCCCTGCTTCAATTTAAATATGCCATTATTATTTATCCAGTCAACCAGGGACACCCTGTTCTGCCAAATTTTTTCCCTGGAACATCCCTTTCCCTGCAGCTGCCATAGCAACCATACTGCCCAAGCATTTCCCAGTTCAGGTTAAGTCCTATCGGCTGCCCCCAGGATATCATATGAGTCATGCCACTCTTGTTCAAAAACCTTTAATAATACTTCATTGACCCAATGATAAAATCCAAAACTCCTAACCTGGCATCCAAAGCATTTCAGTGTAGCCCCATTCAACTGTTATCTCTTAATCACTCTAACCCTCACTGCAGTTCTGGCCAAACACGGCTTTTACCCTCAAGGGTGGGTCTGCTCACCCTGGTTTCTTCTCCTGCTCAGTGCCCTGAAATGCCCTCTTCTTTCTTTGCAACCCCAGGGTCCAGTGCAAGAGCTACTTCCTCTATGAAGTTTTCCTTAGTTACTGCAACTAAAGCTATTGCAATTGAAACATCAAATACCTTCTGGGTTTCTTTTGTTTTTGTTGATTTGTTTTCCATTTTCTTAGGTAAATGTCTCAAAAACAGCCACTGGATCTTAAATGCCTCCAAAGCAGTGTGTGTTTGTGTGTGTATATATATATATATATATATAAATCTTGTACCAAGGACCTCATGACACCAGATACAAGAGTGAGTAGTCAATCAATACTCATGGGTTTAGCTAAAGGACACACTGATATGGAGACACAACTCTGTCCCATATTCACTAATGCTCACTTTCCCAGATCCCAGGCTGAAAATGCAACAAACCCAGAGCCATGCTGTTTGAAACAGACAGCACCAATTATTATTTTTTTTAGGAATATTCTCATCTGCCTTAGGGTGAATGTCTGTGTGAAGCATCTTGGAGCCTGAAGAGTAATTTTTACTTCTGGGAGTTGTATTCAAAATATTCAACATCCTGTACAGCATGGGCATTGCCCAATCAGTACAGATGCAGGCTAACCAAATGGATGCCAGTTGTAAACAACTGGTAGGCCTGCATTGTGTGTCTGTCTGTCTGTTCTACTTGACTTTCTGTCCTTATAGATACCTGGAGCTTTCTCACATCATTAAGATCCCCCATCATTATTGCTTATGCTTTAATTTTCTAAAAACACTAATCTGCATGTTGTCATTGAATCTCAGGGAACCTCTGGGGGTAGGCAGTGGAGGGATTGCTGTGCCCCTTTTCAAACAAGGAAATTTAAGGGTCAGAGGAAGAGGAGGAGGCCCTTGTTTCCTATTTCTTTCTTGGTTAGTACTCTTTGTAGCTCCCCTGCAATCCCTGGGCCTCTGTGGAAGGCACAAAGATAAGGTGTTCATTGGTGAACCTAAGTGAAAATGAGTTCTTAAATATGTGTTTCAGGATAAAGAAGAATTTTTGGATACATTAGCTTCATGTTGGCCCATTGCTTTCTGGAGACAGAGTGGCAATCTTGGAAAATCTATTGTATATTTTTAGGCGACACTCTTGTTATTTTTTTTTAGGGGATGAGCATATTGGAGTTTCTAAAGCAACTTGTTTTTAAAAAGGCGATAAAGCCAATTTGGCCCGCCATGGGCTCAACCAACCCCCCTCGCACCACTTGCCTACAGTGTGGTGGTCAAAGGTAATTCCAGAGGCTGGAAATAAAGTATCTTGTGTGATATAATTGATATAATTGATCAGATGAGAAAGTAAATGTAAAGAAATGGAAAGAAAGGAGCACCCAAACCCTGTCTTCCTTTCCACAGACCTGGACCAAGTTAGGATGAATGATCAGATTCGGGATACTGAGGTACCTGCATTACAAGTTCACCCTTGGCTGACGCGTCACCATCAGACTTCCCACCTTGCCTGTCCTGCGAGAAGAGAGGAAAGATAAGCATCTTTTGGGGAAAAAAAAAGTAATATAAGAAAAAGGAATCAGAAGAAAAACAAATGGTTAACAAAGAGAATTAGAAAACCAGTACAGAATGAGGAGTGTTTCAAAGCAGGGCTTTGGACCTAAAAAAGGAAATGCTCCCCTATGGGTTTCTCGAGGACTTTCGAGGTCTCTGTGATCATTTGCTCTGACATTAACATTGAGACTCTGGAATGGAATGGACATGGGGAGAGGGAACACTAAAATTGACAGAAATCTACTTTGTTGATTTAGAAGCTTGAGCTTTGAGAAGCAAGGTCTTAGATCTGGCTTCTCAGCTTAGCACTATCTAAATGATGTCATATTGAGAACAGTATTTATTTTTTAGTTGTGTTTTTTTTTCTTTGTTTTAAAAAATTATGATTATTATTTTTGTGGAGGTTTATTTCTCACATAGTAAAATGTTCAGATCTAAATCTCCAGCCAGGTGAATTTCCGCCCTTGCTGCCTCTTCAGGTGTTATGCTGCTGTGACTCTGAACATCTTATTGGTTTTGCCTGGCTTTTGAATTTCATAGAAATGGAATCACAGAACATGTATTTTTATTGATTTCAGAAAGGAAGGAAGCGGGAGAGAGAGATAGAAACATCAATGATGAGAGAGAATCACTGATTGGCTGCCTCCTGCACGCCCCCGATGGGGGATTGAGCCCACAACATGGGCATTTGCCCTGACCGAGAATTGAACCATGCCCTCCTGGTTCACACATCAATGCTCAACCACTGAGCCATGCCGGCCGGGCAGAACATGTCTTTTTTTGAGTCTAGCTTCTTTTTATCACAGTATATCTTTGTGATCAACCCCTCTTTGCAATTAAACATAGCTTTTTTTCCATGTAGTATTCCATGATACAAATATGCCTCAATTTATTTATCTATCTACTAGAGGCCCGGTGCACAAATTCGTGCATGGGTGGGGTTCCTCAGTCTGGCCAGCGATTGGGGCCAATTGGGGCCATCTCGCCCTGTCCCCATCAGGGCCAGTGGCCAACGTCCTGGCTGGCGAGCCCAAATTGCCCCCGGCTGGGGGGAGGGGCCATGGGAGGTTGGCTGGTCAAGGATGATTGGGGCTGACTGGTGGGTGGGGAGGGGCTGCAGGAGGTTGGCTGTGGGAGCATGCTGACCATCAGGGGGCAGCTCCTGCATTTAGCATCTGTCCCCTGGTGGTCAGTGCATGTCATAGAGACTGGTCGACTGCTGGTTCTGGTCACTCTGGCCATTCAGTCATAATGGTCACTTAGACTTTTATAGATATCGATTCTGTCATTAAGTTTGTTTTCAGTTTTTCACTGTTATCAATAAAGTTGCTACAAACATTCTTGTGCATGTATTTTGATGGAAAAAATGCTCATATTTCTCAGATAAATATATAGGACAGGACTTATCAGGTCATAGAGTTTTGTATTTCCAACTTGATAGATGCAGCCAAATGGTTTTCCTTCAGTTTTTTAAAAAGAAAGACTAACTGGTTAAGGATGAGATGTGAGGAATTGGTAGGACTTGGCAACATCTTTAAGAAGAAAGGGTACAGTTAAGATGTTTGGTGCTTAGTTTGAAAGAGAAATCTTCAACACAGGAGACAGAGACAATTGCAGATGGGGATAAAAGGAGTGTAATTTTGCTGCATCCACTTCCAAATAGGGCTGAGACACCCAAGTGGAAATCATCAGGGCAGATGTTGGGATGTAGGAGAGAGGTTGACAGGAACAAGGGTGACCTGGGAGGCCTGGCCTGTGCAGGTGGTGACTACCTTGAGCTGTGCTCTGCCTGCCAGGTGCCCTCCAGGATGGGCTACTTCAGAGCATTCTGGGGGCCAGCAGTGGGGACCACTTTAGTCAGGGGAGTTTTCCCTCACAAATTGGTGGACACAGCATGGACCTCATTTAAACTTGTACTGAAAACACAAACCCAAGAGTTGTTGAGGAAGCCCTCTGAGGGAGGTGAAGGACTGAATGCTGCATACGTGAAGTGTGCAGGGTGGGGGGGAATCAGAGCCCTGGTGGGCAGCAGCACTTACCTGGGTAATGGGGCAGATCGAGGTGGGCAGTAGGATGTGGTCTTTGAGTTCCCCACCATCACACACTGTGGATAATTCACATTTGCGGTGAAACTGGAGGAAACAATGAAGATGAGAGTGAGTGAAACAGACCAAGGAAATTTTAAATATGGGGTTTAGAGGTTTACTGGGGAGGCAAGCTATCTAGTGCTCTCCAAATCCTGATGCACTGCTGGCTTTGGCAGTATAAGTAAGTGCGCGCGCGCGTGTGTGTGTGTGTGTGTGTGTGTGTGTGTGTGTGTGTGTGTGGTATGTAGTCAGGGCTGCCAAATCTTCTGTGGGCTGATAGAGGAGACCAAGTGCTATCCATAGCTGCAGGCCTGTCTGTGGCCCTTCACTGTGGCACCCCATGTGGATTCCAGCCCCGCCCCCTCAGATTTTTGCTCCCTAGACTCTGAGACACTGGAAGGAAGGAGATCTTGTTGAACAGACTCATGAGAGGCTGGAAATAGACCTTTTGACACAACCTCTACATCTTAAGAATTCTGTGATTTACTTTGGAGATGCGTCCTTTTTGAGGCTGATCAAGGGCCTTGGTCAAGGGGACAAGACATGGCACTGAGTTAGCTGTGGTAGCAGGGTGACCTTTGGCAGGTTCTGGGTGTCTAGAGAGGAAGTGGACATTGGCTATGGCTAATGGTAGCAGGTTCAGGCCTCTGGCCCAGGCAGTGGGGCTGCTGTAAAGAGTGTGCCTTCCTCTGTTGCCTTGAGGAACATAATTTTGGTGTCTAATTCCTCACCAACTCTGGTGGTGCCACTGGCCCCAGGTGACACCCAGACGAAGGAAGTTAATGGTCATAGCTGCCTGGCTACATAGATGGTGGGTAGGCCAGCTTCTTAAGCAGCCATCACTCCCCTGGTTCTGGGGGGCTGTCTTCTCTCTGGGAAGCTTGTGATTCACTGGGCACTGTTAGACTTAGGGCATTGAATGGGGCTCTGGTCCTCCCAGGTGTCCCCCCTGGCTCTGCTTATGCCCTTTGGCAGGATGTCCACTGCTCCTTGGCTGCAGCTTGAGCAAAAAAGCACAACTGAAAAGAAGTATGGCTGCCCTGAGCGCCAACCCACCGTCTTCCGGCACCACACGCAGTGCCACGCGGTGACACTCTGGTAGCACTTGATACTTTTGTGGCACCGATCACACTTGACCGAGGAGTTCCCTTCCACCCACGCGTGCTGCATCACCTGCAGAAGGGAAGGGAAGGATGCCAGGGAAGGCTGCAGAACCACTCCCTGGGCCTGGGCCTGAGGAGAAGGTTCTGGAGGTGCACAGAGGGGTGAGGCCAGAGGGGTTGTTTTCTGTTCAGTTTATGCACTGATTGGGTGCGGGGCGGCTTTGCTGCACTACGCTGACACGCTCTCTCCCTGCCTGACCACCATTTTGTTCATTGAGGCAGTTGGAGACCATTTTTCCTGAGTTTTGAATAGCTCATTCACCCTGGCAGTCAAGCCTCTGAGCAGCATCTGGCAATCCGTCTGTCTTGCAGAAGTTCTTGCAGAGTGAGGTGCTCTTGTGCGCCCTCTTCTGGAAGGCAGCGTGATGCAGGGAAACAGGAGGGCTGGAGCCACAGACAAAACTGGTTGGAATCATTGATTTTCCATTTGGCAGTAAGGCGATCTTTGTCCAATTCCTGGACCTCTCTGAGTCTCCGGTCCCACATCAGTACAAATGGCATAATAAGCCCTACCTCTATGTTTTCTAGGAGGATCAAATGAGATACCACTGATGGGTAACTTCCTGTCAGCCTCAGCAGCCCATCAGAACCATCTGGGGAGCTCCTACAAGTTCTAATACCCAGTCCTCACTGCAGACCAACTAAAATTGAGTCTCTGAGGATGGGAACTGTTGTTAATAGGTTTTAAAGCACCCTGTGTGATTACAACGTACAGCCAAGGTTGAGAAGCACTCTAGAAGGAAGTTAGAGGAGAAGTCCAAAGAACTTAGTGTGGGTCAGCAGCCAGTGGCTTTCATATCTGTTTCCTGGAAAGCTGGTTGTACTTGCTTCCTGGAAATGGCATGAGAGCAGCCCAGGAACCTAGAAGCCATGGGAATGCATATGTATATGGGTGTCTGTAAGAGCAAAGTGACCCATGACACCAAATTCTGGGGACCTGAGCCCTCGATTGTCTCCCCTCGGAATTCTACAGAACTTCCCAAAATTTCCCACAAGGGCACTTTGGATACAGAAGGAAGAGAGGTGGGGGTATACAGGGACCTAGTCTGAAGTGCCAGCTATAAGCACATGGAATTAAAAACACATGGAATATTTGCATTACACCATCCATGTTTGTATTAAATAAAAGTTTTAAATTACTTATCAATTAAGTTAATAGCCCTCCTTCCAAAGGTTTTTGGTAAAATTCTTATTCTAGCAGACATGTCACTTTTATTTGAGGACATAAAGAATCCAGTTAGTAAATCAATTTGTCATCTACATGGTCACATTGAATTTGCTCCAAGATTCTTACTATTTCTATTTCATGGAGAATAAAATGAGGCATCAGAGAGGTTAAGTGACAGGCCCTAGGTTCCAAGGCTGATAAAGTGGTCAAGCAGAACCTCATAGCCAGGTCTTCTGACTCCAAATCTATGGTTGTCTACCAACACCATGTTGCCTTCTCCATCCTCTTCTGGGATTGGAAGAGATGGTGAAGGACTTGGGGTGCTCCTGGAGACTCAGAAGATCATGTCCTGCTGACCCCTCAGTGGCTTCTCTCTGCTCTGTGTGTGGCAAGTGGCCAGAGTGCAGGCTTAGGCCTGAGCCCAGGAGATGTACCATGCATCCTGGTGAAAGCATGGATATGGAAAAATGTGTGCATGCGTGTGGTACAGAAGTAGACAAGAGGCCATGCGGTGTCTCATGCATGTGTGTCCTGGGAGGCGCCCTTCTCTCTTGGAGTTCTGTGGGGAGGGCTGGATATCACTCCCACCTGCTAAGCATCTCCTGACTCAGTTTTCTCAGTGGAATCTTCCATGCAGGAACCCAAGAGTGTCCTTTCCCTGCTAATTTTAAGAGTCCATTTCCAGAGTCGATGAATGGCACCACAACAACCAAGTTAGAAACATGGGAGCCATTCCTGACCTCTTCTCTTCTCTCCATCACCAAGTCCTAGTGGTAGTACCTCCAAATTATCTCTCAAACTCTCCCTTCATCTTCTCTTTACGCGAGCCAGTTGGATAGTCAAAGTATTCAACAACTGGCATGGCTGGCGAAGACTCTCAGCAAGACACAGCCACCACCGTGCTACTGTGGACACGTCAGCATAGCAGGTGAGTGCAGACCCCACCCCAGTCAGGCCCTCAGTGCAGCACTGCCTCTTGCCTGAACTGTTGGAAGAGGTTTTTCTCCCTCAGATCTCTTTCCTGCACCATGGTCAGAGCAATTAACCTAATTTGCAAACCCAATGATCTCATGCTCAAAGCTCTTCAATGTCCCCTCACGAAACTCCTTCCCAACTCCTCAGCTGGCCTCACAGACCTCCCAGGCTGGATCTCACTGTCAGAGCACAGCTCCTGCCACTGCCCTTTAAGCATCCTCTGTTCCAGCCAGGCAAACAGGTACAGACCTCAGAATAAGCCATGTGCCTGGTCCACCTTGATGCCTTATGAAGTCAAAGTACAAGGTACAAGGTATAAGGTTCAAGGTTCAAGGTACAACTCAAATGCCATCTCCTTTGTGAAACCTCCCCTGGCCTCCTCCTCGGTACCTCAATTGTACGTCCCACACAATCGCTACTGTTCATCTCATTACCTCATGCTTTGCTTCTGCTCCTGTCTCTCTCCCACTAGATGGCACAGTTCTCCAGCAGGCTGAAGGCCACCTTATAAGCTGCATACTCCTTAGCAGAGTGCCTGGCACATGGTGGGGACCAGGGAGATGCTGAATGGATTGATGGATGAACAAGATGGTTTAAGGGTGTCCTCGGGGTAGAGAAGGGACTGGAGAAAGCTCCCAAAGCCCCTTCCTGCCCAGGAATCTGGCGATGGACATGTAGCCTGGGACACGGCATGCAGTAGGACAAGGCAATAGGTGTCACCAACCTCGCTGCCCCTTTTGGTTCTTGAGTACGTTTTGACACAGCCAGGAATGTTTTTGGATACACAGCGTTCGTGGACGGTATATTTACAGTCTGGGAAAAAAAGTAAGGAAAGTACTCATGAGTGACCATGTAGGAAAGGTCCAGCCAGCCCTCCACACTCCAGATGAGTCTGACTAGGTGGCCATTCAGGGGCAGGGGACATAGGGAGCTGGCCTTGCCTAATGGAAATCAAAGCAGTCTCCAGTTGTTCTTTGAGATGAGAGTCCACGGTTATCTCCCAGACATGCTCCTGCACTCCCCACCCTGCCACACTTGGGCAGTGAATTTGGGGTGAAAACATGGCACGGAAAAGCGCTTTCCACTTAAGGGTGTCATCCTCTTCGCTATGCCAGCGCCACCGTATTGTGTGTCGGGGATGCTGCAGGTGGGCAGAAGGCCAGGAGTCTTCCTAACTGGAATAGGTGGCCCTGAACTCTGGCTCTGCCATTTGTAATGACCCTCATGACCTTGGGTAAGTTTTCCACATCTCTGAAATTCAGGGTTTTCTACAAAATGGGAATAAAATTGCCTCTCTTTTTCTTTACAGGACTTTTGCAGCATTAAATGAGATACTTTGTGCTTTTTTAAAATCATTTCTTAAAATTAAATCTTTATTGTTGAAGATATTACATATGTTCCCCTTTTCCCGCATTGACCCCACCTAGCCAGCCCCCACCCTTCAGCCCAGGCCTTCACCACCCTATTGTTTGTATCCATGAGTTATGCATATATGCATACTAGTTCTTTGTTCATCTCTTCACACACACCCACCCACCCACCTCTGCCTTCCCTCTGAGATTCCACAGTCTGTTCCATGCTTCTATGTCTCTGGACCTACCTCATTAAATGAGATACTTTGTATAAAGCACCATGTGTCTGGTCAGAATAGCTATTCCACAAATTATTATCACCATCGCTGTTGTTACTACACTGATTGCTATGCAATTAGAAGGGGCCCACAGACCTGGAACCTGATAGGAAGGAGATGGGGTCTCTCGGAAGTGGTAAGAGCTGGATTTGAATGGGTGCTGGAAACACTGGCAGACTCCTTCTTACACCTGCTGATGCTCTCCCTGGACATTGGCCCCAACTCTGTCAAGATGGCTGTTGTGGCCGAGGTCAACTGCTGCCTAGCTCACGTGTACATGTTCAGAAGAACTGCTCCGATGACGTGGACTGCACCCAAGGGCCCTGCCTGCAGCAGCAGCTCCCCAATCTCTGGTGGGTTCAGACCTGTCTGCATTGTGAGGTGATTGGCAGGACTCTGCACCCACATACTCTGACCCACAAAGCCTTCTCAGGGCAGCCCCTTTCATCTCCTGCTCCCTGAGTCATCCCCTTTCTAACTAACATCAGCCCTCTGTCTTCCTTCCCTCCATCTCTCTCTTCTGTCTCCTTCCCAGGCTCCCTTCCTACTTTTTCCCTTTTCTGTTTTTTTCTCTTCTCCCATTTGACGTTACTAAATGGATTATAAAGTGAAACAAATGGATAGTTTTCATTTCCACTGCATTTACAAATACATTTTCATGTTGCTTATTAATAAAAAAACACACCCAGGTTCTTCTGGCCACCCAAAATATTCACTAGCAAAACTCAAGTGAAATTAGTATGAGATACTTTTTAATTATATGTGAGCCTTAATAACTTTTTTCGGGGGGCAAGGGGACCTGTGGCCCATGATGGGACTCCAACAATGGGACACTACTTATCCATTTGACTTGGGTAGAAGAAAAATAGGACATGGAGGCCTTGCTTTATTCCCTGCTGTGGAACAATATGGGAGGTCCCTCGAGCTAGGAAGCAGAAATACACAGACTTTTTCTGGAATGGCTCAACCATGTGCAGAGCAAGACAGTTCCTGGGGAAGGGGGTCTGAAGGACGTTTACTCACATGTGCAGCACAGGCCTTGCTTCCTCACGCCCATCAGCATGACATGGCAGAAGTTGCAGTAGGTTGGTTTCTTGAAATGCTTCATGGTCCAGGCATGCCTGCCATCCCCCTTGGAGCCCTATGGGAGTAGAGAAGGAATGGGACTCGGAGCAGGCAGCCCTAAGCTAGCAGAAGCCTGGGCCTGCCTCCTGTTCTATCTTTTTACTTCTCAAAAGACTCTCTTCTCATATTTGGAAGACAAGATATACATTTATTTTACTGACATAAAGACTATTAAAAATGTAAATCAAAACTAAGTTCTTGTCTGTGTGTGTTTTCTAAAATGAGCAAGTATTAAAAATTAAGACTATCTGAGCAGGAGTATGTGTGTGTGGGATAACACAAGCCCTCTTCTACTTCGCTGGTGGAAGTGTAAATCCAAACAAACCATCTATCTATCTATCTATCTATCTATCTATCTATCTATCTATCTATCATCTATCTATCTATCTATCTATCTATCTATCTATCTATCATCTCTCTCTCTCTCTCTCTCTCTCTCTCTCTCTGTCTCTCTCTCTCTCTCTCCATCTATCTGTGATCCTTTAAATGTTTATAACCAATGACTTACTATGGTACAAATTTTTTTTGATTCATTCCTAAAACATCATTTTTGAAGGAAAGATGAGCATTTCTGTGCTCTGTCAGATGTTTAACTCAGATTTATTTAAAATAATTCAAAACTGAAAATATCCTAAAGATATCAAAGTTACCAAAAGGTTAGTTGTGGTAGAGCCATGTGATTAAAGGTTAAGTGGCCATCAAAAAGATACTTATAAGAATGTCTAGCCCTGACCGGTTTGGCTCAGTGGATAGAGGGTCAGCCTGTGGATTGAAGGGTCCTGGGTTCGATTCTGGTCAGGGGCATGTACCTTGGTTGCGGGCACATCTCCAGTAGAGGGTGTGGAGGAGGCAGCTGATTGATGTTTCTCTCTCATCGATGTTTCTGACTCTCTATCCCTCTCCCTTCCTCTCTGTAAAAAGTCAATTATATATATATAAATTATATATATATATATATATATAAATTTAAAAAAAGAATGTCTAATGGCGTGGGAATGTGCTCGTGACACAGCACTGAGAAAAGCAGAATGTAAATTTGAGGACCTATTATAATCTCAGTTTTATATAGTAAGATCTCTCTGGTGGGGAAAAATGTCACCAAACTGTTAACAGGTTAGTTACAGCTGGAAGCACCATGAATTCATTTTATTCTCTAATTTTTATTTTCCTTTGTATTTTCCAAACTTTCTATGGTTGGCATGTACTAGTTTTATAATCAGAAAAAAAGTAGTTTAGTAAAAACAATGCGCCCTCTCATCAACTTTCTGGACACAGATAAAATAGTCAAGAGGCAGTCGGACTTGGCTCAGAAGCGAATTCATCCTTACCTGCTAGATAAGCCAAGCATCGCACAATCACACACCTTCCCTGGACACCAAGCTCCTACCTTCTAGCCCCTGGTAGCACAGCCTTGTTGGAAGCTGTGGCTTCAGGGACATACCTCCACACCTGCCGTCCCCGAACCTTTCTTAGAGGCTCCATCAAGAGAGCATCACTCTTGGCTGGTGCGTAGGGTAGAATAAAGCACCCTAGTAAGGCGGTGAGAACTGACTGTCAGGCACACAGAATCCAGCATGCTGGGCTCAAACCCAGCTCTTACTTTTGGGCCCCTCTGGTTTGCACTGGTCACGGCAATCAGATCCCTTTCTATGCCAAGTCTTCTGCTAACGGTCTCTAGAAGAGTCTGTATGGGTTTCCAAATGCGGGTCTCCCCCTCGGGTCAGCTCATTTCTTCTCACCACCTCAACACCCTGCTTCTTCTAAGACCAGAGTTTATAGAATTACAGCCTTTATATCTAATGGTTTCTATAAGTAAAGCTTCTAATCCAGTGTCCGACAATTAAAACTTATTAAATTCCTACTCTGTGCTGGACAGTAAGGGACACAAAGATAAGTAAAGTGTTTTCTTATGTGTAAGGAGGTAGATTTATGCCTGGTCTGGGAATGAAGAAATGGAGACTCAGAGAAGTTACATAAATATCCCAAGATGACACAAATAATAAGTGACTGAATCAGTAGTCAAATTGGGGCTCTTACTGGCATCAGAGCCTGTCCTCCTTCCATCTTTCCCCCTTTCTTCACATACCAGGGTTTTCCTTTATGAAAGGAAACTACAGCTCAGCAGACCCAAAAGACTGTCATTTTTACCTCAGAAATACCTTTATTAGCTAAATCAGGTACTGTTTTCATAGATTTGCAGTAAGAAGCAAAGGGACCGTGGCTTAGAATAAAGTAACATTTCCGCTTGGGCTACAGCGCCATCATGTGGCTCTTTCATTTCTGCACATTGGCAGCTGCAGGATGTGGGAGTAACCTTCCTCTTGCATGCCAGGCTTTCTGCCGCTGCTGCAAGTTCACGGGGAGACAGACTGGTTGGCACATATTGCATTCAGAGATCCCCAGACTTATCAGGGGCCCCATGTAGGTTTTGAAAAAGCCAAATAAGCACTGTGACTTTTAAGACACTTAGGAATGCTTTCTCTGAACCCCTAATACTAGATGTAGAAAGGTGAAATTTAGTGTGAATTTAAAAACAAGTGCATAACACTTTTGATGAACAAAAACTAAATTTACATTTGTTCTTTATTTGCCACTTTCTTGATATACAGTTGGTTTTCTATAAAGCAGACTTGGCTTTGGGAAGAGACAGCAGGGAAAATGGTCTGTCTCTCCCTCCTCTAGCCATAAAACAGTGGATCCCCTCCATGTGAAGAGTTGGTGGCACTTTGGAGTCAGCAAGCCCAAAATAGGAAATCAAAAGGAGATGTTGGTTTCTTATGGTTAAAATGCCCCATCTCTATTTCCATATTTAGTGAAAAAACAATGTTAACACCCAATAAACCAAACACACAGGTATGTTGGAATAGCACCTAAGCAGAACTTCCATTCTGACTCAGTATGATCTTGAGTATTGATAGCAGGAAGTTGATCTTACTTATCTGAGTGCCCCTCCTCCCGAGTCCTAGTTCACATAGGTTCTTGCACTTAATAGGTTCTTGGTAAGGGATCATTGGATGAGAGGTCTGCTCTTCCTGAATATGGAGGATGGCCCCTGGTAGTAACTATCTGTGTGTTCTTGGGCCCTCAGTTTGCAAAGTGAAGGGGACAGATAAAGGATCACCAAGGTCTTCTCCAGCTCTGACTGCCTAGGATTCTAAGGAATATAAAGGCAGTTGTGCAGATCCTGGTTCCTGAATTTCTGCGTAGCCCTTGAAAAGAGCTGGACATACCAGGACATGACTGCAGGATTCTTAGCTCTTGAATATTGGAAATGAAGGCCCAGCTTCAGTCCTGAGTTGCAGAACTATCCGATCAAGACAGTAGAGGCAACCACAGCAATTGGAGGCTCACCCAGCTGAAAGCTTCCTGTTCTGTTCCTCTGTATGACACTTCAGAATGTCAAAGAGGTGCTATCACACAACCTATGTGACTGTCCTGGCAAATGCTTCAAAGGCACAATTTGTACTTTTAGCTTGTGCATGAAAGTTACTTTCAATTGGTAAATAAGCAGAAAATGCAGTGGCTGACTAGGTCAGGTCAGGCATATATAACCAATAATTTTTCATGAAACCTCTTCATGTATTCCCTACTCTGATCCTGCTGGGAGGTTTTTCTAAATCATCTTGAACTTTCTTTCATTTGTGTCTTTGATCAAGCTATTCTCTTGGCCACAAACTCTCTCTTCTAGCATCTTCTACCACCGAATCATATCCATCCTTGGGAAGCAGATCAAACATCCTCCTAGGTCCTTCCACTTGACCTTTATCTCAACAACAGGATATCAAAATCCCATACGTCCGTCAGGACCAGAGCAAACATCCTCTGATATTTCTTCCCACAGGTCTCACTCCTAAGTGTGGGTCCTTAGAAAGTGAAGTATCTTTGGAGCCAAGTACAAATACATTCTGACGCCTCTCTTTGCTCCTTAGGCTAAGAATTTCAGCTTTCCATTTATATAAATTGGAGGGGGGGGGATACCTACCTTTTCTGGTTGTTTTGATTGCCCTCTGCCTCACAATAGATCAGTACTTTTCCCTTCCCTTTCTCCTTCTCTTCCCTCCTTCCCCAACTCTCATAGCATTTTTCAACCTAGTTCATGGAAAAGATGGAATTCTTCCTTAAAATTTTTTTGCCCTTTGATTGGTTGAGTATAACCATCTGGTAGGTGAATATCTGTGTCCCTTCACAGAGCTCAGAACAATATCTTTATTTACTGATAATTTAGTACATGCTGTCAAATGAATGAATATATTTCAGTCACTAATAGGTAAAAGAGAGATCTTCGAGGCTGGCCTAGAGCATATGGTTTGTCCACTGGGGCAGAAGCCAAGGTGATGTGTAGATATGAACGTCCACATAGAGCTTGATGTTCCTGAAAGGTAAGAGATCTGAACTCAGGTTTGCTGACTTACAGAGTCGTCCATGCCCAGGAGGACCAGCAATGGGATGGTGGTCATCCCTCCGTGGACCCATTCCTGTAGAGACACAAAGCCGTCCCGGTCGTAGTCCATCCCTTGCAACATCTCCTTCAATATCTGCGGAATCCACAGAGCAGCAATTGTCCACTTTCATCCTTGATTTCTCTGCCCCCACTGCCCTCTTATTTCTCTTTTGTTCTGCATTGTCTGGCTTGTGTTTTTCCCCCTTCCATTCTGATTCACAGGGAGTAGGGCAGTGAGGGAGCAAATGGGGGTGAGGAGACCAGAGCTCCAAGCCCGCTCTGCCTGACCTGACTGAGCAGCCTTGGGCAAGCCAGCCACCCGACTCTCTGGGTCCTACTTTGCCCATCTGTGGAATGGAAATAATATTGCTATGTATGCAGCACTGTAGTGGGGACTAGAGAAAAGGTATATAGAACGTACATTTATATAAAAAGTTATTATTACCTGGTGATGAAGGAAAATCTTTAAAATTCATTCTAGCTCTAAATTCTTTGATCTATGAGCTCTTGTTATAAAAATTTAGCTCTGGGGAAAAGGTCAGAGGCAATTATTATTTGAATTTCCCCCTGCTGCCTATAGATTTTCCCTATCATTTAAGTGGGAGGTCAAGATGTAGGACCACCGAGAAGCTGCCTATAGCAGAATGAGTCTGGGAGATCCTGCCAATTTTCATCCTGAGGGTGCCTCCCTTTTCTCTTGGAAGTCACCTTATGTTTCCAGAAACTCACAGGCCTTAGCTCCGTGGGATCCCACTCAAGATACTGAGCAATGTGCAGCATCTGGTTGACAATACGATCCATCTCCTAGAAAACATCAAGGTGAGAAACCAAGTGAAGATGTGTTTTTAAGAGCAAGGCTCAACATCAAACCCTGTGGGAAGACAGGCAGGGCAGAACATGGGAAGCAGCTGGTGTAATATCCTAGCATTTCACGGGGAGCTCGCTACTTGTTTCTGCTCTTTATTCTGCCTTGACCACAAAGCTCAGTGGAGAGTAGATGCTCACAAGAAGCACAGAAGACGGCTAAGCCAGAGGTATGCTGAAAGCTCTCTGGACACTGACCTCCTTGGATCCATCTGGACTCACCTTCCTTCCCCTAGTCTGGGCTTTGACTTAGAGATCATAGGAAGCACTCATGTTTTCTCCTTCTTTGTGAACTCAACTCTCTCACATGCTTACAAACCAAAGTGGTCTCTCCCCCCTCTTTAGTCACTCCTCATTCCCACAGCTTTACTGACTTGGAATCCACCTATACCCCTCAGAGGTCAGTGTCAGGTGGATATAGGGCCTCTGTGTGGGTTCCTAGTTCAGATACTATGATTTAGATCCTTTTTGCATAGCCTCTTTTTCCTTTGTGTCATGTCCAGCCCTGAACCCAGGACTCTGTGAACAGAAAATTCATTGGCCTGGTGAGTGAGCTTTTCACTTGCTACTTAGGCCAGCTCTGTCTGAAACCTCACATAATTGTTGTGTGCTAAGGAATCAGGGTGCCCAGAGTCTCACTGAAATACGCTAGACCAAGGAGGCATTTGCATCTCTTGGGCACAATCTAAGATGTTAATGGTGAGATCAATGTGGGGAGATACATTGATGAACTGAAACAAGGTTCACAAGTGTAACCTCCACCACGTAGAATGCTGGCTCAAAACAAGCAAACAAAAAAGCAACAGGAATTTTAAAATTGTATTTCATTCAAATTAAAAAAATAATTCATTTCAAAACTGCAGATGAGGTGGTAGATGGGGGAGGAAGCAGGCAGAAAGGTGAGGACAGGGTTCTACAGAAGTTTCCATGGAAAAGAGCTTGTGAATCTAGGTGGGACTAAAATTTAACCAGTAAACAATGTGACTCAGGAATGAGAATTAGACTCAGCCTTGAACTGTGTAAATGGGTGGGCATTTCCAGGAAGAACTGGCTGTTCTGATGTCTACCCTGGTTAGGCTACCTGTTGTGGATGATTAACAAGTCATGTTTTAAAAATGACATTGGCAAACCAGAGCTTGACCAGAGTGCATGTTTAAGCCTGCCTCTGAGTAAGTATGAGGATGGGGAAGTCTGAGCTTGGGGGACATTTTACAGGAGATGTGATAGTACCTTCAAATACTTGAAGGCTGATTGTGTAGAATCAATATCCACTGATCAGCTGTCCTGGTCAGCTACAGAGGCCAGAAGCAAGCCAATGGGTATCAGGAGGGATTTGTTGAGAGTTGGCTTATTTTGGCCTCACTGCTGGGTTGGGAAAGGGAGAGGGGAAACAGAAGCAGGTTTCATGGTAAAAAGCTTCCCCAGCAGACCAGAGGTGCCTTTTGTGTAGGAAGGAAGCCCTCGCTGAGTCGCCCTTGGTGGTGGAGTGGCTGTGTTAAGGCAGTGGTTGAACTCTCCAGTACTGGGAATGATCACAAAGAGGCTGAGTGTCCAGCTGCCAGGATTCTCAGTGGGAAATTGAATCAGGTAACTCTTTTGAGACTGCTTTAGTCATGCGATGTTATTCTCCAAATACATCTGAAATCTAACCACTTCTTACTACCTACAATGCTTCTACCCTGGTGCAAGTTACCATCCTTTCTTGTCTTGCTGATTTCAATAACCTCCCACCTGGTATCCCCACTTGCACCATTATAGTCTAGACAACACAGGAGCTACAGTGATCCTGTTATAACCCAAGTCAACCACGTCACTCCTCTGTGCGAAATATCCAATGGTTCTCCATTTATCCAGAGTTAAAAGTAAACCCTTTCAATCATCTAAAAGGCTTCATAATACTTTGCAAACTTCCTCTACCCCTATCCCATTTCTTCTCTGATCTCATCTCCTATTGCTTACTCACTCTGACCTCACCTGTTCATTCATTCTGCTACAGTCACTCTGGCCTCCTAGTTAATCTGCTAACATTCCAGGCACCCTTCAGGACCTTTGCACTCTCTGTTCCCTCTCCTGGAAGGCACTTAAGTATTCCTAGGACTTACAGTCCCTCACCTCCTTCAAGTTTCTGTTCAGATGCCCTCTCCTCAGGGAGACCTTCCTTGGCTCCTCCAGCTAAAACAGCAGCTCCCTCCAACCCTTCCTTCTCTTTATTTTTCTCCTAGCACATATTTTACTATGTGAGTTTGCACTAAAATGAAAGCTTCATTAGGGCATAGGTTTGTGCGGTGTGTATTTTTGGAGTTGGCTCATTGATATATACGCAGTATTTAGAACAGTGCCTGGCACATAGTAGATAGATAATACATGCATGTTCCCTCACATGACATAAACCACAGCATTGCAATGTGGCCGTAGGGCTCCCACAAAGACACCCTGGAGTCTGGAGGAAATTGGGATGACTTAGTTGGTCTAGTGAACTTGTTCCCTTTCTTCTTCCCTCTGTTCTGACTCAGCCCTATGCGCCTCAACCTCAGAGCCTTTCTGTGAAGGAGTTCCACCTTTCACGTTGCCAGTCATGAAGCCAAGGCCTGCCTGACTCTATTTGCCATCTCCCCTCTCTGCCTTCTTCCTTTTCTATCCTTCCTCTTACTCCATGATCACTGACCTGTCCCTGTCTATTCCTGAGGGAATTGGGTGGGGAAGGGAGGGGAGACCGACCTCAGGCTTTCACAGGTACAATGAAATAGGATCATGTGCTCGGAGCAGACAGAATGAGACTCCTAGAGCCTCATGAGAGGAAGGTGATGGTGATGCAGAAGCGCACCAGCAGTTACCTGCTTCCCCCTGCCCTCTTGCCCTGGTCTTGCTGCCTTTCCTACCTCCTTCCCTCTGCTCTTGGACTCCAGCAGAAAATTGCAGGGAGAAGTTCTGAACCCATTAGGGAATTAAACTAGATAAAATACTAAAGCACCTCCCCATTCTAAGATTTTATAATCCTGGGCTTCTGGAATGAAAAGGCAAGTTGAAGTTCACTCTCCTACTAGCTGGCTCTTTGGAAATAGAAGGTGGGGATTCTACTCATTTCTGCAGCCCATATTGAGACATGGCTATTATTATAAAGACAGAACTCCTATAAAAGAGTTTCAAACTCTTCCTCCACCTTTTCCCTTCTCCTCCAGCCTTTCTTGGAAGGGTATTTTGAGAGCTTACCGCTTGATCCAGGAGACCGTTCTCATCCGAATCATAGAGACGAAACATGACTGCAAGAAACACAGAGATGATGCTTGAGGCGTCCTCCAGGCACCAGGGACTGGCTCAGGCTCTGTTGCTGCTAGTTTTTAGATCAGTTCTGACTATCACTAGGGCAAAGACTGTTGCAGCCAGCTCACCCACCCTCCAAAGGCACAGAATCTGACTTCCTTACAGGGAAGAGGGGAGAGGGAGGAGAACCAAGCCATCTGACTTCTGGAACTGCCTAAGCAATAACTCTGTAGCCGAGATCCAGGTTATGAGTGTGACTCCCTGTAGGGCATTCACACCTTTCAGCATCACTGGAACACACCTCAGAGCAAATGCCCAGATGGTGGTGAGGCCGGGGTACCAGAAGTATAGTTAGAACATTGCTCATATTGCATGCAGAAGGCCGTGGAGTTAGGCAGATTCAAATCTTGGTTCTGCCCTACCACCTCTAGGGAGTCAAGTCATTCAGGTTCATTTTCTTCATCTGTAAAATGGAGATTATAATGGTCTCTTTGTTCTAAATTTTTAAAAATGAGGAATAATATATAAATTATATGCCAACTCTACAATGCTTGGAATGTAGAATGCACTCAACAGATGTTATTTATTTTTATTTCATTCCGTTAAGGAACATTTATATATGCATTTAATAGGTACAAGGCACTTTATCATTATTGGTCATTTAATCTTCCATATGCTTTGAAGCAGTTGTTATTATAGAATCTATTGTATTTCTTTGTCTAGAAGAATACCATGTCAACATGCCATCACAAACTAACTCTATCATGTTCTAGTAGTAGAGCAGTGACATAGAATGAGGAAGATCTGGGAGAGAAATTGGAGCAAAGGACTCAATGTTCATTTATGGGACCTGATAGCTTACATTTTATTCATCTAAAACATAGAGATCTGTCTGTGGTCTCAGAAGTAAGCAGGGTAGGGAGCAGAGCTGAACATGTCTTCATCTTCCTCTCATGCTTTCTCTGTGAGCCACCCCTGACCTCCACCTACCCCATCCCCCCACAGACACTCTGGATCTCCCACAGGGTTACAGCATTCCTTAAGTTGCCCTCATGTCATCACTCCCTTCCACGTGTTTTAATGTCTCTGCAGCTTGTGTTTGTTCAGTGGTTCATCCCTGGTTGGAGCTTAAGTTGTGTAAAGGAGGGTCATGGGCTTTCGATTCCTTGTGACTCTTCAGAATGTCCCGGTCAGAGGCACTTGGCAATGAGGCTGACTCGCCAGACAGATGATTGAATGATGTAAAGAAGGACAGACCTCCCACTATGGTGCTCCTGGACCCTGGATGGGGCAACTCTAACACAGAGCTCTCCTGGTCCTACTGTGCATGAAGAGTAGAAGCAGAAAGTGTGAGTAAGCATCCTATCTTTTAGCAGCCTGGCCTTGGACAAGTCATTTAACAATTCTGTGCTTTCTTACATGTAAACTGAGAATAATTATCTAGAACTTCTAGGACCAATAAGAGGTTAAAGTGAGATAATGCACTTAAAGTGCTCAGCAAATAAAAAGTGTTCAGTGATGAGCGTTATTGGTATTACTGTATTACTTTTTATTGATAGGTGGGATACATATTTGGTTGTTAAAAAGAAAAGCTTAACTCGTTTTTAATTATTTAAATCAAAGGAGAATTTAAAAAAATTTAATTGATTTTAGAGAAGAAGGAAGAGGGAGAGAGAGATAGAAACATCAATGATGAGAATCCCTGATTGGCTGTCTCCTGCATGCCCCACACTGGGGATTGAGCCTGCAACCCGAGCATGTGCCCTTGACCAGAATCAAACCCAGGACCCTTCAGTCCACAGCCTGACGCACTATCCACTGAGCCAAACCAGCTAGGGCCATAGGAGAATTTTAATTTATTTGGTTTAATTTTTTAAAAAAGAGAAAACTCTACAGGACAAACAGCCAAGTTTCTGCAACAGAAAAGTGCAAGGAAAAAAAAATAAGCAAAAGATTAAAAGAGATTGAAGAGACATAATGATCAATGGCAGTGTATGGACCTTACCTGGATCCTGACTCAGGTAAAATACATAAGATAATTGAGGAAATGTGAATACTGACTGAATATTTGGTAATAGTAAAGAATTATTGTCTTTAGATGTGATAATGACGTTGTGGTTATATATAAGAAAAACTCATATTTTAGAGGTACATACTGAAATATTTACAGATTAAATTATATGATGTCTGGAATTTGTTTCAAAATAACCTGAGACAGAGGGAATAAATGGGAGGTATAAATAAACCCTAATTGACAATAAACTGGTAATTGTTGAAGATGGTTGACAGGAACATTTAAGTTCATTGTGCTCTCTACTTTTATCTATGTTTGAAATCTTCTCTAATAAAAATTTTAAAATATGCAGTTTCTTTTTACTGGAAGTACAAGACTGAGTCTGAGAGCCACTAATGTGAAGCATCTGTCCATCCTGTTTGGTCGTTATGAACAATATAATTCCTGAAATTCAAAATCTGCTGAATGGTGAAAATAATTTGACATTTCACTTTTAACATTAGCCAGAAGAAAGAGAAAGCTGCTACATTTGTTTCCAAATTAGCGCTTAAGACTTGCAACCGTTAACACCTCAAACCTATGGGAGTTGATTTTAAGATCAGCTAACGAGAAAACTGTTTGATTTTGTTCTTGGCAAGGGTTAACCTTTGTCAGACTTTTCCTTGCTAATGTTTAAGTTTGTTGACTAGTCTTATTAATTGCTGGATTTTTTTTTTTTAACCCTCACTGAAGGATATGTTTTTTCATTGAATTTAGAGAGGGAGGAAGAGTGAGGGGGAGAGCAAGAGAGAAACACTCATTGAGAGAGAAACATTGATCAGTTGCCCCGTATGTGCCCAGACCCTGGATCAAAACTGCAACCTACGTATGTGCCCTGACCGGGAATTGAACCTGTGACCCTTTGGTAAATGGGCTGGTGCCACACTGGCTAGAGCTAATTACTGGAATTTTTACTTTTGCTATAATGTGTATGTTTTCCCCTTATGTCTGTTAAGGTCCTAAGAGAAGTCAAAACAATATCATATATTTTAAAACAAGTTCCTATCACTACCTGTTTTAAAAAGTTTTCCTGTAGGTTCTTGGAGGCCAGTGAGACCATCCCTGGAGTGAGTCATCTGCAAGACTGTCAGCCACTGTAGGCTTTCCTTTCAGTCACCAGCTATTATTTTCCTCCTGAACATCTTTGAAACCAACTTTAGTAGTAGTGTGAAACCCAGCTCAACTCCCTTAATTAACTAGACCTCTTTCTCTAGAGGCCAAAAAACTTGGGGTGGGGTGGGTGAAAATGTAAACAAGCTTTAACAAGATGGAAGCTGATTAGATCTCAAAGAGAAAACAGCAACAACATTTCTCAGAGTTATAGAGTTGCTTGGGCACAGAATAGGGGAAGGACGACAGATACTGAATATCTTCTCTTGAAAAATCTACTAAAAGGAGGCAGCAGGTTCCTGGTTATAGGCTCTTGGAAAGTCCTGCCAGCAAAGGAGGGGAGTCTCGATCCCTTGTGGAGATCCCTTTCCTTTCCAAATCCCGGTCCTCAATATCAAGGTCTCGAATGCACTTCCCACTCTCTATATACCAGGCCCTGTGCCCCAGGGTGGATTCTAGGAAATGTTCACATCACTGCTGATGACAGGGCAGTAAAACCTCCCCTACGGAGGCAGGACAATCTCCAGCATGTCCCAGAACAACCTCCAGCATGTTTACAATGATGCGTAGGACACTCGACCATCTCCTAGGAAAATGCTGAAAGCCCTTGACAGGGTGAGTACTTACACTCTAGCTTATCCTGAGGTCTCCCTGTCTCCAGCAGGGACAGGTAACACACGACATCTTTTAGGTACACGGTCGGGGGTTCAGAGCCTGAAGACTGAGCAACAGGGTTTCCCAGGGAGGTTGCAGCCCCTTGGTCTTTAGCTGGCACTTGCTTCTCGGTGATCTCTGATTCTGTAATAGGCAGGAGGAAAGCATTCGAGGACTCTTAATGTTTAGTAAATATTAAATCCTTTTCATGTCAGAGGCAAGAAGTTTATGTAAGTATCTTCAAAAGCATTGGTTACATAAATATAATCAAACTAGAGGCTCAGTGCATGAAATTCGTGCACTCGGGAGGGGTCTCTCAGCCCGGCCTGCACCCTCTCACAGTCTGGGAGCCCTCCCACAGAGGGAGGCCCTGCTCACCTGCCGCAGCACTGCCAGGCAGGTAGCCTGGGCCTCCCTCTGTGGGGCCATCAATGGCAGGGCTCCGTGATTGATTGCCCCACAGAGGGAGGCCCTGCCCACCCGCTGCAGCCCACTGGTCGGTGGCCTGGGCCTCCCTCTTTGGGGTGATCTTGGGGCAATGGTGTGCCCCCCTGAACAGTCGCATCGCACCCGCCTTGGCTGGCCTGGCCCCAGTGTGTGTCCTAGCATGGTCATCCATATGGTCGTTCTGCTGTTTGGCCATTCAGTCTATTTGCATATTATGCTTTTATTATTATAGACCTGTGACCCCAGAAATCCAGTTTGTGGGGTTTATACTCAGAATGGACCTCATTCTGACTCTTTGAACTGTCTATATCTTTGTAAGAAATTCACCTATACTCTGTGAATTTTCAGAAAAGATGATAGTAGAATGGGGAACCAAGATGGCAGTGTAGGTAAATGGCTGTACTCACTGCCTCCCACAACCACATCAAAATTACAACTAAAACACAGAACAACCATCATCCAGAAGCACTGGAAATCTGGCTGATGGAAGTCCAACAACTAGAGAAGTAAAGAAGAAAGCACACCGAGACCGGTAGGAGGCCGCTTTTTTAATTAGGAGGGAGATTGTCTTTGCGGAGGCTGCCCACACCAGACCCCCCAGCCCAGGGTCCCAGAGCTGGGAAAAGAAGTCCCTATGGGCAGTTCTGTAAAAACCAGTGGGGATTGGGGCTCAGTGACACAGAGACTGCTCCTCTAAAAGGCCAACACACAAACAACTTACAAGCTCCCACTTCCTCTGAGCTCTAGTGCCAGGCGAGGCTCTGGGAGACACAGACACATATGAGGAGAAACTGGACTGTCTGGCATCAGGGCAGGAACTCTGGGGGCAGTTTTCTCCCAAACAGAGGTACTCACAGCAGTCATTGTTCCTAAGCTGGGACCTTCCCAGTTGCAGGGCTGACTGGCAGCCATTTCTGTTTGCTCCGCCCAGGTGATTCCCTAAAACCCCGCCTCATCCAATTCACAATCCGACCCAAGCTGCATGCAGTGGCTTTTGCATATGAATGACCTGTCCTTGCTTAGGTTAAAACCTGTCAAACAATCTGCAGCTGGGTTAGGGAGCCCCAAACCTATCAATAAAAGGCCCAAGACCCAGCACCAGCACCAGCACCAGCCTGCCTTACTTCACATATGGACACTTTAAAATCTAATACAAAGAGGAGGAATCTGCAGATTTTTCTGTTGCTTTTGCTGGGTGGCCCCAGGCAGTGGCTGACTTGACACCTCCCTGGAGACCCAAGAGCAGTTTAATGTCAGGCCATACCAGATTACAACTCTACACATCCATAAGCTACACACTCAAGGGGCAGACTCAGTGAGCACCAAAGCCCCACTGAAGCAAGTCCTGCTCCATAAGGGTGTCTCCTGCACAACAGCTCTCCCACTGTAGTCAAAGCTGGTCCCCATAGCCAATTGGCCTAGAGGTCAATTCCTCCCAGTGATACCAACAGCAATCAAGGCTCAATTACAACAAGACCGTGCACACAGCCCACAAAGGGGTACACCTAGAGTATCCAACTCAGGTGATTGGGTAGGCTGAGCCACTGGGTCCTATAGGACACCTACTACACAAGGCCACTCTATCAACTCAAGGAGACTTAGCAGCTCTACCCAATACATAGAAACAAACACAGGGAAGCAGCCAAAATGCAGAGACAAAGAAACATGTCACAAATGAAATAAATGGAAGAAAGCAAACTACTGGATATAGAATTCAAAACCATGCTTATAAGGTTACTCAAAAATCTTTTAAAAACCTCCAAGGGACTTAGTGAGACTTTCAAGGATCTTAGTGAGAGTGCCAAAGAAAAAATGGAAAAGGACCAGTCAGAAATTTAAACATACATTGACTGAAATAAAGAATAATATACAGGGATTTAACAATAGACCAGAGGATCCCGAGAATCAAATCAACGATTTGAAATACGAGGAAGCACAAAACACCCAACCAAAAGAGAAAAAAGAATCCAAAAATATTAAGATAATGTAAGGAGCCTCTGGGGAAACTTTAAGCATATCAACATCTGAATTATGGGGGTGCCAGAAGAAGATATTGAAAACCTATTTGAAGAAATAATGACAGAAAAGTTCCCCTACCTGGTGAAAGAAATAGATTTACAAATCCAGAAGGCACAGAGAAACCCAAACAAGAGGAACCCAAAGAGGACCAACACCAAGACCATCATAATTAAAATGCCAGAGGCTAAAGACAAAGATAGAATTTTAAAAGCAGCAAGAGAAAAACAGTTAGTTACCTATAAGGGAGTATCCATACGACTCTCAGATGATTTCTCAACAGAAACTATGCAGGCCAGGAGGGAGTGGTAAGAAATATTCAAAGTGATGAATAACAAGGATCTACAACCAAGATTACTCTACCCAGAAAAGCTATCATTTAGAATTGAAGGTCAGATAAAGAGCTTCACAGACAAGATAAAGCAAAAGGAGTTCATCACCACCAAACCAGTATTATATGAAATGCTGAAGTGTATTCTTTAAGAAAAGGAAGAAGAAAAAGATAAAAAATATGGACAACAAAATGGCAGCAAATATATATCTATCAACAATTGAATATAAAAATCAAATGAATAAGAAATCTAATGAACAGAATAAACTGGTGAATAAAATCAGAGGCATGAAAATGGAATAGACTGACGATTCTCAAAGGGAATGGAGGGTGGGGGAGTGGGAAGAGATTAAATAAAGATCTCAAATGCATGTATGCATTACCTATGGATATAGACAATAGGGTGGTGAGGGCCTGGGATGGAGCGGGAACCAGGTGGAGGGGAGCTATGGGGAGAAAAAATTATTATCTGTAATAATCTCAAAAATAAAGATTTAAAAAATGAATTTTTAAAAAAGAAAAGATGATAGTAATTTTTAGTAATATCAGTAACCAACAGATCAATATCATTTAACCTATTTTTTGGAGGAACACATTCAATTTATAAAGGTAACTTTGGCTCAGATCACAAAATCCAAATAATTTATTATTTACCAATACACCTTTTCACAATTGTCATCTGAAATGACATTCCCCAAGGGGTCCCGGATTATGAGAGGGCAGTTCTTGGGTGACATACCCTGGAATTGGGCTCCCTCCTCTCTGGTTCCGGGTGCTCTGGTTCCAGGTGCATCACCCGAGAACCGCAGCTGTCAAGTCACTGCAGCTTGGCAGCTCCTGTGTTGAGCATCTGCCCCCTGGTAGTCAGTGAGCATCATAGTTACCTGTCTGACGGCTTTTATATATATACTAGGGGCCCAGTGCACAAAATTTGTGCACTGGGTGTGTCGGGGGGGAGTGTCCCTCAGCCCAGCTTGCCCCCTCTCACATACTGGGAGCCCTCAGGCATTGACCCCCATCACCCTCCAATTGCAGGATTGGCCCCTTGCCCAGGCCTGACGCCTCTGACAGAGGCGTCAGGCCTGAGCAGGGGACCCTCATTTCCCCCCATCACTGGTTCTGCCCCCAGCCCAGGTCTGATGCCTCTGGCCCAGGCATCAGGCCTGGGCAGGGGACCCCCAGACCCTTCCGATTGCTGGCTCTGCCCCTTGCCCAGGCCTGATGCCTCAGCCAGAGGCGTAGACCCCCATCACCCTCCGATCGCCTGATCGGCCCCTTGCTCAGGCCTGATGCCTCCGCCAGAGGACCCCCATCTCCCCCCGATCACTGGCTCTGGCCCCCGTCCAGGCCTGAGGCCTCTGGCCCAGGAATCATGCCTGGGCAGGGGACCCCCATCTCCCTCTGATCGCTTGCTCCACCCCCCGCCCAAGCCTGACCCCTCTGACCCAGGCTTCAGGCCTGGGCAAGGGGACCATCATATCCCCCCAATCCCCAGCTCCGCTCCCCACCCAGGCCTGATGCCTTGGCCAGAGGAGTTGACCCTCATCACCCTCCGATCACCAATCACCGGATCGGCCCCTTGACCAGGCCTGAGGCCTCCGGCAGAGGTGTCAGGCCTGGGCAGGGGACCCCCAGCTCCCCGCGGTTGCAGGCTCCGCCCCTGCCCAGGCCTAACGCCTCTGGCCTAGGCGTCCGGCCCGGGCAGCGGGGACCCACAGCTGCAGCGGCCCCACGATCGTGGGCTTCGCTTTAGGCCCAGGCAAGGGACCCCTAGCTCCTGGGACTGCCAGCTTTGACCGTGCCCAGCTCCCATCGCTGGCTCCACCCCTATTTCCTGCTATCACTGGCCAGGGCGGAAAAGGCACCTGATTCTCCGATCATGGCTGGGGGGCAGGGCAAAGGCGGCCCCAGGGCCGCCTTTGCCCTGCCCCCCAGCTCTTAGCTCCCCCCTGGGTTTCCGATCACTGTCAGTGGCAGGGGGCTTCTTCCTGCTTTCCCTTTCGCCTCCCTGCATTGTGCCTACGTATGCAAATTAACCGCCATCTTGTTGGCAGTTAACTGCCAATCTTAGTTGGCAGTTAATTTGCATATAGCCCTGATTAGCCAATGAAAAGGGTATCGTCGTACGCCAATTACCATTTTTCTCTTTTATTAGTGTAGATATATATAGATTTGAAAGATACAATAAAACTGTATTCTGTATCCCCTGGGCACATCCCAAGAGTTGGAACTCATCAATATGACTCAGTATTTTTCCAGACAATAATGTGCAGAAAATTAGGCCTGACTCTCTGACTCTTTGCATTTAACGCCCCAAGAGAAGCTGGAAGGAGGACAGCCCCTGAGACCCCTTCCATAGAAATTGGATGCCCAATGGATATGCTTGGCAACTGAAGGTGCAGGTTGAAGGAGATCCTGGCAGACAATGATGAGTTAAGAGTAAAGTATACTCACCTAAAAGTAATATGATATTGTATGTCAATTGTAATTTTTTAAAAAAATATATTTTACTGATTTTTTACAGAGAGGAAGGGAGAGGGACAGAGAGACAGAAACATCGATGAGAAACATGGATCAGCTGCCTCCTGCACACCCCTGGCCAGGGATACGCCCACAACCACGGCACATGCCCTTGACCGGAATCGAACCTGGGACGCCTGAGTCCGCAGGCCGACGCTCTATCCACTGAGCCAAACCAGTTAGGGCTGTCAATTGTAATTTAAAAAATCAAATAAAAATACATTTCTAAAGAGGTGGCCTGAATAATAATTGCTGATATCTATTGAACATTTACTATGATTCAGGTGCTGTGCTAAGCACTTTATACATAAAACTCAACCTTCATATCAACACATTATCATCTCATGTTACATATGGGGAAACTGTGGCACAGAGATGTTGTAGAAAAGAGCAGGAATTTAGGAGTTGGATAATTCTGGATTGAATCCCTAGCTCTGCAGGTCATAGAGTGGCTTATAAACTCCTAAAGCCTCAGTGCCTTAATATGGAAGGTGGTATGACTGTGAAGGCTAAATGAAATCTATAATAAAGGAGGTGCCTGGCAAATAGATCTTCAAAACAATGTTAGCCAACTTCCCTTGCTCCTCCTCCCATCTTACGCAAACCTGCATTTATGAATGCTGTTGGAATTTAACCAAAGCAAACTCTTACCTTCTTGCTTTCCCCCCCTCCAGCCACATACTGGTAGAGTCATCTGTACCTTAGCCCAAGAACTGTCATCCAGCCTCAGAGTCCCAGTTTATTTGCATGGCAGGGACCCCAGAGATGGAGGCAGACAGGATCTGCTCAGGAGCATACTATTACATGGAGACAGAACTGCTGGTTAGGTTCCCCCCTCTGCCTCAAGAATGAGGTCTTCCCCCTTCCTCCCCAAATCTTGTATTCCAAAGACTTACCCGTATCAGGGGCACAGGCCTCATCAGCTTTGGCAGCATTATCCACATTCTGTATATTAGAATCTGAAGAACAAAGAGAAGATTTAGAGGCCAGCCCACACCTCCAGCTTCCTAGAGAGGCAGGGAGGGGACCTTCCTTGAGGTCTGGATCACTTGGGTTGTACCTGTGTCTCTGGGTGTCAGCTCGGTTCATGCTTACTTGTTGGGGTTTACTGTGTTTTCCCCATTATAATCCAAGTTCCAGGAAACAGTGACCATACCATACCTTTGTGACACTCCCAGGTTGGTTGCAGCCTGGGCACACTAGCTGGATGTGGCAGCCTTTGCAGAAGGCTCTCCCTGTACTCCTCTTCCCTCATCCTCCCTCAGATCCTGAGTGGCAAGAATTATGCCCCACCCCCTTACTGAGATATCCATCAGACAGGACTTCCTGTGAGGTCCAGTGAAGAAAGGAGGTCTGGCCCCCTATTCCCCAGTCATACTCTATAGGGAAACTACTATGCCTGTGGCAAGTGGGTCAGAGCTGCAAAACCTCTCTTCCATAGAATGCTGGTCTATGTACCTGGGGCACTGGCCTCACTGTTTCTGGTCCCCTCCTTTGGGTGGTCAGGGACCTCCTGTCTGGGCTTCTGGCTGAAGGCCAGGAAGAGGTGCGTGCTCAGTGGCTGGGGCAGGTCCACCTCCAGGTATGCCCTCATGAACAGCTTGAAGACGTCATAGCTAATTGTCTGAAAAGGGATAAGAAGGGCAAAGTCAGTGGGGAGACTCCAAGGACAGAGAGGAGGCACAGAAGGAAAAGGAATCGGGGAGCTGGCAGGCAAGAGAAATGAAAAGGAAAGCGGAAGGAAGTGGAGGGGTTGGTGGAGCAGGAATGAAAAGGCCGGGAGGTGACAGAGAATGACAGGCACCGAAAGCAGCTGGGGGAGGTGAAGAGAGACCAGGGGGCTGCAGGGTTTAGTGGGGCACGGGACCACAGGAGGCTTTTGTAACAACACATTGCTGAATTTAGGTAGAAAAGGGAGTGATGGAGAGTGAGCTCTGGGCGTGGAGGCCCCAGGGCAGGGCTCTGCCTGCATACAGACCCTGGGAGGGACTGGTCTCCAATGAGCAAGACTAGATCCGTGCCCTGGAATCCTGGTTAAGATGAAGCATGCCTCATGCCGTTGAAAACATGGTGGAAAAGAATGGCTTTTCTGTGATGCGCCAATTTTCTCCTTGCGCTGTAAGATAATTCCCGAGTAGTTAGGTCTCAAAAAAAGAGGAAAGAGCTGGAAGAGTAAAGTATAGACTCCATCCTTTATTTTCATAACTGATCTTCCCTGGACAAACCTCAAGATTAACAGGGGGGAGGGTGTGTGTCTGGCTCAGCTACTCTCAAAACATGGCCTTGCGAAGGTTTTAGGCACCGGGAGAAGAGCAGGAAGCCAAGGACAGAAGGGAGAGTCAAGAAATATGCCCCAAACTAGGGCCGCTCCCTGCTGTCTCTCTCCCAGTGCCTCTGGGCTCCCGGGCCCAGGCTGGGAGCGACCATGCCAGGGAGGGCTGCTGCACTCAGCAATGCTCAACAACAGTTTGCAGTGAGTCATCACTGGCTCCTGCTTTGATGGCATCAGATTCTTCATCAAATCGGCAGATGCTCCTGGAGCTCATTTGAGGAAGCATTACTCCAAGATCTGCTGTGCAGGCTTTTGTGAATAATAACAGTCATGAGAATAAAATCCCTGCTTGGGATCCTACTTGGCTCTCCCTCTAAAATGTTGATAGCATTTAATCCCTTGTCTCTTCAGGAAGCTCTGAGAGCATTTCCAGAACCAGGAGCTGGCTTGCCTGGGTACCGTCAGGTTTGGGATACAAAGTCTTAGCCTTAAAAACAAGGGATGCCCTCCTGACCCCATTGGGAAGTCACAGGCAGTTTCTATTCAACCCCAGGCAGAGCTATTCTATATATCTCCTTTGCAGATTGGAGGAGAAAGGATAATATAGGCTCTTGGCATCTAAAGGGATTTCTAAGCAAATGTTGGACTCATATTTCCTGCAACAGCTACCAATCTCTGTTTCCCTCCCTGTCTTTTTGGCCTCTGAGTCTCTGTGTCTCTCTGTTTCATCCACTTTTTGTCTGTCTCTGTCTCCACAGCCTTATCAGCACAGAATGTCTCTTCCTCACACATCCACCTCCTATTTCCCAGTATGCAAGAGCAAAAACTTTTCCTCCTACTTTCCACCTAATATGACCTTTGACTCCACCCTCCCTGCCTCTGATAGCATCTCCCAGCAAGCATCTGCTTCTCTACTTGTGAGCATGTTCAAGGTCACCATTCCAAAGAAATTGCTGGCTAGTTGAGCTACTAGCTTGTCCTTCTTCCCTTCCCCTTCAAATTCCTCCAAACAGACCCCATTAAGCTTCTCACCTGCTTAATCTCATTCGCTTTGGATTCTGGCCCTGCTCTCCTGAAGGCCACAAATGCAGTTGTCGCTTTTAGACTTTCTCATCTTTGGCTTCTCTGTAGCATTCCTTTCACTTTTCTTCTTGAAACTCTTGATTTTTCCATGGTCTGGTAATATTTTGGTTCTCTTCTTTGATTTGACTAAGTATTTGCTGACAGCATTGTTATTCATTTTTTTAAAGGCTTTTTTTTTGCATTATTTTTTCTTTTGTGCTCTTTCAGTTGACAAGTACTATTTTAAAATGTAGTTTTGAGTTCCAAAATGTCCTGCTAATCTTTTCATTTTTGGTTAGCATCAAATTGAAAACTATTAGCATAAAATATTTCTGGAAAATAGACTGTACTAAATGATTTAATAAAAACAACGCTCTGTTAAACAAAGCCTAATTGCAATGCTCTTTAAAAACCAAAGACAAGCCCTAACCGGTTTGGCTCAATGGATAGAGCATTGGCCTGTGGACTAAAGGGTCCCAGGTTTGATTCCGTCAAGAGCATGTACCTTGGTTGCAGGCACATCCCTAGTAGAGGGTGTGCAGGAGGCCGCTGATCCATGTTTTTAACTCTCTATCCATCTCCCTTCCTCTCTGCAAAAAAAAAATCAATAAAATATATTTAAAAAGCAAACAAACAAAACAAAACTGAAAGACTGTCAAACAAGGCCTGTGTGAGATTCAGGAGCTATCCTGGCTGGTTCTCCCTTCTTTTAACCTCCATTTATTCTTCAGCATATTGTGAGTGCTGGGCTAGGAGACCTCAAGTTCTAAACCTCAATTAGCTTCTTCCCTATACCAGCTCCTCTTTCTGCAGTTTCTGTTAATGTCAATAATGCCATTATTCTCCCAACATCCCAGGCTCAGCTTTGCACTCCCAGTAGTTTGAGACTAGTTCTTGTCTCTCCCTTCTGTCGGCTGTTCTTTTGCAATGTCTTTCACATCCAGGTCTACTTTTGTCCATTGCTCATCTACCACCACCCTGACAAGGGGGCCCTTGCAGGACCCATTGACCTTGATTTCAGACTTCTGTTGCAAGTATCCTACCTGCACTGTGGCAATACCTCTCAAAGGCTTCCTTACCTCCACCTCCATCTGCTGGCCTTCCCATCTTATCCTTCCTTGCCAGGTTGACCTTCCTGAAGCAGAATGCTTCCTTACACAGAAATCTCCATGGCTTCTAATTGCCCACAGGAGAGTTAAGTTGGGTTGTCTCCAAATTTTTAAAATTATGTGTGCATCCATAACATTTTTTCAACATCCATAACATTTTGAAGCAAAACATTTATCTTTACTTAAAACTTAAATACATGTATGATGTGCTCCTCTATTTTACTTTATAAATCATACACAAAAAAGAAATTAGATGAAATAAAGATAGATGTAAATAGAAGGTCTAACATGTAGTATTTCCACAGTACAATGATCTCCTGTGCACTCCCTGAGTCTGGGATTCACAGCCCTCCCATAATCCCACTCTAAGCTAGATCTGTAGTTACTTCAAGCTCTGAGACCATTCTGGTCTTTTCTCCTATTAGTGCCTTTGTATACCTCCACAGGCTTTCTACCTGGATCTCTGTGTTCTTCTCTGGCCAACCTGCCATGTGATTTGCATGAACTGTTTCTGTCTCTACTTGTTAAAACTCCAGCTATCCTTTAAGGTCTGGTCCATATTCCACCTTCTCCAGGGGTCCTGGCATGACCTCCTGTGCCTGAATTGCTTTACTTTTCCACCTTGGTTCCTGTTTTGGGACACTCATATCTGCTGCCCTCTATTAATATATAGTTGCCTGTGATATACCTTTGTTCCCTGACTAGATGTAGAGATCCTGGAAGGTAGTGAAATGTCTTATTTCATCTCTGTTTCCCCATTACTACCTAACATAGTGTTTCCTGATGGGTATTTTAATGAATGTTGGATTCCTAATTGGTACAGTTGACTGTCATCAATTATTGTGGGGTTCATTCATATATAAACTGAGCCTCCTAAGTATAAGACAGTGCTGGACAGCACTGAGGAACACACCAAAGAGTTAAGCATGGTCCATACCTTCAAGAGATTCAGTCATATGTACTTATATATATGGTAAAGGTATTGAAATAAATCTAAAACAGGTCAACAGTGGTGAGTACCACAGGAAAAGAATGAACAAAGTGTTTCAAGAACTTAGAAAACAATAATGAATGAACACATGTTCGATTATTTATGTTCCTATCCTACGATGGAACAGGGTGGTATAGAATAAGCCTGGAAACATAGAGCGGTCACATCAAAACAGTTCAGAGGAGACTAGATCTTCTCACACCACTGAGGCCTATAAGTTCAGTGATTGTCCCCCGACCCCAACCCCCTAGCTAGTGGCAGAGTAAAACCAAAAGCCAGATCTTCTGACACCTAGTCCAGTGCTCCTGTTACTGTATCTACCAGAGGTCCCAGTGCTGACATCATGTTCCCTGCCACTCCCTCTAAACACCCCAATTTCAGTTGCCAACAAATATGACTCTGTGCCATTGCCAAAATGACACCTGGATTATGAGAGAGTATGTTCTTTATGAGCACAGGCCAGATTCAGAGTAGCTGTTAGTAAATACCTGATGGGTAGGAAGTGGCTAGGTACTACATCCAAACCTGGTAACTAATTGCTATGCAGCACATTGGCAATTCTCTGATCCCTGGAGTAACATCATAGCCTCTGACATTGTTCAAGCCTGTTACCCACTCCACCAAAAATATTCCTGCAACTTTCATGTAAGGCCTGACCCATATGCCATATCGCTGGGCAATTGTTGCTGCAACCTGTGTAAGGAGAGTGTGCTCATTCTTACGCTGTTCAACAAGGGAAGGGAGCTAGATGGAGCATTTACTGTGCATCGGGCCCTTTGCATGCATGGTCTCCCTTAAGTTCAAAAACGATAGTGGGAGGTGGGACTGTTACTGCTCTTTGTGGATGAAAAAAAATTCTGAAACATAAATAACGTGCTCAAAGCGGTGTCATAACTGATTTGTGTATAGGTGTGTCTCAGTTTCAGGTCACGGTGCTACCAAGCCATCGTGTCCCTTTCATTCTGATGCTCTCTTGTCACTTCCTGACTGTCTTCAGCTGCACTCGGCTCTCCAGAGAACTACACAGTGCTGATGGGCCAGGGCTAGTTGTGCATGGCCAGGTGCAGCCCTGTCACTCTACAGACTTTCATTCCCCACTTCGCTCTGCTAGTCACCTGACCCTTCCCACAGCTAGCCTGTTTTTCGTGGAGACATTTTAGCAGCAGTAAGCCATCAAGCTTAAGAGAAATTAAGCCCTGTTGTTTCCCCAACCCCATGCCAGGACATTACACCTATTAGAAGTCAGCCACACTGTGAAGGGGAATGAAATCAGAGTGACAGAACTCCCCTGGGACACAGCAGTGCTGCACATACAAAGAGTGGGGGCCAGCATGATGGCGGTGGGGGTGGCAGAGTGCTCATAACAGTCGAGCTGCTGCTCCCTGCTTCTGAAAGCTCCTGTGGCCTTCACACCCTGGGTGGCCCTGACCAAATTGTTCCCCTCCCACTTGCCAGCTTCAGGGCGGACAGGTTGATTAGCAGCTCCCACCAGGCTTTGTTCCTATGTTTTTGGAGCTGGGCTGGGAGTGTGGGGGGGAGGGGGGGAGGAGGCTGAGAGTTCTTTGTTGGCTCTGCCATCTTCCCCACATGGCTTCTCTTCAGGAATGTCTTTTGAAATGGTGCATACTCAGTCTTGCTTCAGTTCCAGCAACCTACCTCTGGCTTTCTTCTCTTGATGACGGGTGAATTTTATCTAACGCCCCTCCCAGATGTACCAGAAGAGCATGGGCTCTGTGGATTCCTACCCAGTGCCCAGCAGAGATGTTGACTCAAAGTTTGTTGAAAGGGTGACAATATGAATAAGCGGCCAGCCTTTCCTGAAGTTTGCCTGGCTGATTGGTCACTTTTCCGCAACTGGCCCTCATAACAGGACCCAGGAACAGGGAAGAAGTTGAGTTGAAAACATTCTGGGGAACTGGGACAGAAGGGGAATAATGATGGGTAATGTTTTTAAGCGTCTTGTCAAAACTTTAGACACTTTGCAAACATTATCTCATTTAATTTACTATCTGCAAACCTCAGGTCCTTTTTTTTTGTCATTGTTATCTTCAGGTCACAGATGAAACACTGAGGCTCAAAGAGGTGAAATTCTATTCAAGGCCACATTGCTGGTTGGCAGCAGAGGTAGGGGTCTAACATAAACCCCATGTGAGTCCAGAGTCATGGCTCTTAAACTTGACCCTGTCAGTAGGAAGCAAGTTCCAGAAGGGAGGAACTGTGCTTTCTCATCTTTATATGTTCTGCAGTACCCAACACAGTGCCTGGATGTTAAAGAAATGTTAGATGAGTTGAATTTGAAAGTGGGAGAGGTCTTGCATTCATTCATTTATTCAACAAACATTTGCTGAGTGTCTGCTATGTTCTGAATACTCTTCTGGGCCCCTGAGACACAACAGTGAACAAATAAGTGTCTATACAGAGATAGACAAATAAGTGAGTTACATAGTGGGCCAGATGGTGAGAAGTACTAAGGAAGAAAATGAGGCAGAGCAGTGGGATAGAGAAGGTGATATTTACTAAGAAAATGACTTGAGCCAACACTTGAGGTGAGAAAATGAACAATGTGTTTATCTGGGGGAGGAACATTCTAGGAAGAGGCAAAAGCAAGTGCAACGGTGCTGAGGTTAGGGCGGCCTCGGCTTATTTGACAGCATCAAGGAGGCTAATATGGCTGGAAAGGAATGAGGAGAGGAGGGTAGCAAGAGATGGGGACATAGCGTAGGGGGAGCTGCAATTGTAGTGACCTTGACTTTTATTCTGAGTAGGGGTTCGGGGGTAACCATGAGAGATTATTGAGCTGAGCAGTGACATTATCTGACTTAAGTTTTAGCAGATTGCTCAGGATGTATGTGAAGAATAGACCTTAAAAGTCAAGAGCAGAAACAGGGAGCCCAGTTAGGAGACTACTGCAATAATCTGGGCAGAATATGGTGATGATTCAGGCCAGGGTGGGAGCACTGCTACTGGTGAGATGTGGCTAGATTTTGGGTATATTTTAAATGTAGAAGTGACAGGGTTTGCTGGCGAATTGGATGTGGGATGTGAGAAAAAGAGAAAAGTCAATGATGACTCCATAGTTTTAGGCTGAATAGCTTAAAAAATGGAATTGCCATTTACTGAAATGAAAAGACTGCTGGGAAAACAGGAGAAGATAAAGGAGCTTAGTTTAGTGCATGTTAATTATGAGATACTTATTTGATTTTTAAACCAGGAGTGAAACTAGGAGACTGGTTTCCTGAAAAACAAGTGAAGAAAGTGGAAGAGAATTTGGCCAACCATGTCCAAATATACTTTACTCAACCAATTCTGTTGAGTAAAGTAGTGATTGAGTTTAGCCACATGGAGATCCTTGGCTTTGTAGGCTAGTGGTTTCAGAGGGGAAGTAGGGGCTACATGCTAATTGCAAAGCTTTCAAGAATGTGGGAAAAAGAGAAATGGAAGGCAATGAGTACAGACAAATCTTTGCACAGTAAATAATTTCCTATAAAGGACAGGAAGGAAATGAGATAGTAGCTAGAGGGACAAGTGGAATCTGAAGAACGTTTTTAATATAGGAGAAATACATTTATGAGAAAAATAAAATATATAGAAGGCTGAAGTGAAAGAAATAGAGGTAGAAATAGAAGGTAGATAGGTAGAAGATAGATAGATAGATAGATAGATAGATAGATAGATAGATAGAGTTGCTGAAGCAATGCCTGTCAATAGATCAAAAGAGGATAGGATTGAGTGCACAGTAGAGGGGCTAGAATTAACAGCATGGAGATTTCATACCTTGTTACAGGAGAAAAGGTATGTAGGTGAATAGAGATCTTATGGAAGATCTATTCTGACTATTTCCATTTTTTAATATATATATTTCAGAGAGAAAGGAAGAGGGAGAGAAAGATAGAAATATCAATGATGAGAGAGAATCATTGATCGGCTGCCTCCTGCATGCCCTACTGGGGATTGAGCCTGCAACCTGGGTATGTTCCCTTGACCGGAATTGAACCCAGGACCCTTTAGTCCATAGGCCGATGCTCTATCCTATCCAGCTAGGGCTGTTTCCATTTTTTCATGAAGCAGAAAACACAGTGGTCAACTGAAAATGAGGAGGAATAAGAGATTTGAGAAGAGAGAAGGTATGATGTGGTTTATAGGACAGTGAGAGGGTGAATGGACTTGGGAAATGTATAATTCCAGGTAGCACCGATAACTCACTTGAGACAGGAAAACATATGTTGAGTAACAAGTTATTCAATGTGAGCTAAACTTCCAAGAGGAGAAAAATTTGTAGAAAGGCTGAATTATGGAGTTTTTAAAGGCTTGAAATAAAAATTTTCTTACCTCGTGTGAGCCAAATTGTTTGATGCTTCCACTCTCATTAAATTCAGCCAAGACATCCTTTATCTTCTTGGAAGAATCTGGAGAAACAGAGTCCACATATGAAACACTGGTGAACAGCTGGTGGGAGATAAGCCAAGTAAATTCTCCCTGTCTAACCTTGGTTATGATGGAGCAGTCCCTCATTCCCAGGACCATACGGATAAATGTCACCCTACCCTTCTGCCCTCTCATTTCTTCTTTCTCTTTTTCCCCCCGAGTATACTCTTTCTCCTGCTGTATGAACTAGCTTATAAAACACAAGTCTAATCAGGCTATGTCCCCGCTCAAAAACCTTTCAGTGGCTCTCAGTTTTTCTAGGATAAAGCATAATCCCCTTATCTTAATATATAAGTATGTGGTAACCTAGTCTATTTCTTAATTCTAACCTCAGCTTGCCATGTTTCAGCCACATCAAACCAAATTTCCAGAAATCTCCGAATAAACTGTGTACTCTTCATGGTATTTCTACTCTGTATTGCAAAGTTCACTCAATTCTCACCACTCAGCTCAAACATCAGCCCCTTTGTAAAACATTTCTTTACCAATCAATTAATCATTCCCTTCCCTGGTTCTCATGTGACTTGTATATAACTCTGTAATAGCACTTGTCATATAGTGTTATAATCATTATTAGCTTGTTTATCTTGCCCATATCCTGCCTTAGTTCTACACTGAGAGCTTCGATGGGCTACTGAGTCTTTGTATATCATACCAAAAACATTTGAACAAAAATTTTAAAACATTTAAATTTTTGTTAATTAAATAGGATGGGTGGGCATTAGCCATGTGATACTCTGTCCTTGGTGCTGAAACGGGGACTCAAGATTCATGAAAATAGTGGTTTAGAAAATTCTGCTTTCCATAGGAAATAAATCAGAATCTACTGGAGAAAATGGTGGATGCTTTTGGTGGAAAGGTTTACAAAGAAATTAGAAGTCAAGAAAATAGAGTCTATAATTATAATTTTTATTATAAATACATTCTGAGTGCATCCGGTATAGTTACCAACACTCTAAATATTGAAGAAAACCAGGTTTTCTGTGCTCTCCCTGTTTTGCAGTATTCTGGATAATTAAGAGCTTTTTAAGCTCCACTACTGCCACTATTTAGACATCTGAGTAAAGGGCAATGTCATTAGAAGCTGACACAGTGTTCCCTGGTGTTCAGGTTCTTTGTACAGAGGGCTATGCTTTCTTGGGCCTACGTAAAGTAGACATGCTCATGGGCTGGGATGTTCTCCATGGCATTGCTGATTTGGATTCAATCAGGCACAAGTTATAATCATTTCAAGATTGAGACATATTGAAATGCCACGGGAAAATGCTGCTGATGCCTAAAAATGGACATTCTTTCTGAAAGTCAAAACAGATGTTGAAAAACTAATAGCTCAGTGAGATCCAGGCAGCAGATGCCATTGGTTTGGACTGCTTCCATTCAATTCAGAAAACACTTTGGAGAATAAGATGCTGTAAGGTACTGTTGATGAATTAGTCAGGGAGCAGGGAGATGATCTGAACCACTGTGGTAATAATAGCTTTCCTTTATTGAAGACCTTTACTGCATATTATCATATACTATCCCCTACCAATCCATACAAATTTGGTAATATTTTCTCAGTTCACCCATGAAGAAGCTGAAATTCAGAAAACTTAAGTCACTTGTCTAAGAATCAGGGTTTAACTCTGGTCTAGTCGGGCTCAAAAGTAAATATTTGCTTCCCAAAGATTTGCTAACACAAGGAAAAGTGTAATTGATGGTTTAGCAATAATATGAAGCTCTAGAAAGCATGTAGTAGAAGAAGTAAAATGAGTGGGGAGGAAGGCAAAGTAGGATGAGAGTGGTGTTTGGAATGAAGACTGGGGATACCCTTTGAAGAAGGTATCATTTGAGCTGGGGTGTAAAGATGCATAGGTTTTGAAAGGTGGGCATAAAATAGAAAAGGTATTTACAGAAGGGACAGGGTATAAAAATGTGGAGTTGGGCATCACAGAACATTTAGGAAAAGTTAAAACTAGAGAGTAGCTTCAGAACAGATTTGTGGGGGTCAGATTTGAATGCCAAGTTAAGAACATTGATTTAAAACTGTTAAAATTTTTTTGAGTAGTGGAATAATATAACTGGGTCTTTGTTTCCTAAAGGCCACTCTGGCAACCTAATGAAAGAGAGTTTAGAATTAGGCCAGAGCTCAGTTAACACCATACATAAATTATATTCAAATTATTTTATGAGAAGCTTAATTATTTTTTAAAACCCCTATATTTTAGACTCTATTTTAATGGCAGATTTTCAGCTCAGCCAGAGTGGCCAAATTAATAAAAGTAAATTTAAGAGCATGAGTCCTCTTGGTGTGAGAGTAGTATAGAGCCAGTATTTTGACTGAGGACAAGAGAGCAATTTTACTTGAATTTATACTCTTGATTATTGTCACATTTTGCAGATTCCATAATTCATCCTAGCAGAAATCCTTTGGTTCTAAGTGCTATTGATCTAATTATGATTTATATTTAAAGGGATGAAATACATATCTATATGTAGATATATTTATATGTATAGATATATAGATATATATACTAATATATAAACTATATATACACATGTCTCACACATATTATATGTTATACATATATACACATTACACACACATATATTCATCATATGTTCATATTCAAGTATGCAGGTTTTAAAAGGGATAAAGAAGTATTATTTTAAATTTTCTAATTACTAGCAAAATAAATAGTAATTAATAATTACTAGCAAAAAATATAAAGAGCAAAATAATGCAAGATATTGCTGGCTCCTTAATTTCCCTGAAAGTTCTTCCTCATCCCACATTTACTTTGTCTTGTTTTATGAGTTTATAGCAGCAATGCCTTTCCCTTTAAAAAGGAGAAACAATTGCACTGGTGGGGTATCTCCTAATATGCCAAGGTTGTGGGTTCGATCCCTGGACAGGACACATACAAGATTAACCAATGAATGCATATATGAGTAGAACAACAAATCTCTCTCTCTCTCTCTCTCTCTCTCTCTCTCTCTCTCTCCAATAAATAAAAATTTTAAAAAAGAGAAACAATCTAATTCTCAAATATGATGCCTGTTACTTTCTCTTAGATGTCCTTTGATACTTTTATCACAGTTTTCTTCTCAACAGATTTCTGGACTGGGTTTCTCTCTCCTGAGGAGTAAGAGGGTACTGCCCCATTCTGTTTCATCTTACCACAGTTAGAAACAATGAGGGGCTTCTTCAGAGCACTCCTATCTCACTCAGGGGCCACCTGTGGGCCAGTAGCACAAGCTCAGTTGGAACTCCCATTCAAAGCCTTCATGGTAGCACCACCACCAGACTCAAAGGTGATCAAGCTCCACTTCTAAATGTGCAAAGTAGGGCCATGCCCACCATCCTTTGCAACAATTCCTATTTTGTTGAGTACTAGACATTGCCCTGGTCACCTTGTATATTTTATTTAAATCTCCACAATGACCCTCTAATGTAATAACGACCCCTATTTTAGAGAAGAAACTGAGGCTTGTGGACTTTAAATGATCCTTTCAAGGGTGCACAGCTAGTGAGTGGGTGACTGTGATTGAGAACATATCTAATAATGTGACACAGGTACTGGATTCATTGGATACATAACACTGGTAAATCAGAAAGTTAAGCCCTTCCACTGTGACAGTGGCTCTCAAACCTGGCTGCACCTTAGAATCAAAAAATTCTGTAACACATTGAAACCGAGGTCTCACCCAGACCAATGAAGTCAGCATCTCTTGGGGGACCCAGGAATTGGTATATTTGAAGGCACACTTCGGGTTCCAATGTACAGTCAAGGTTGAGAACCGCTGTGCAAAACGATGGGGTTTTATTGTGAGATATAAAGATTACCTTAAGTAGCTGAACATATTGGATAATTCCTGCAAAAGGAAAGCAAGGAATCACTCTAATAAATCTAAAATCATCGTGCTTGGCAGATAGTCCCTGTTGTTTAAATGGACAACACTGAAGAACCCCACCCAAAAGGTCAACTTATTCAAATACTTTGCAAGGTAGGGATACGTTTTGCATTAGCCCAAACTGGCAGGACCATCAACATGCAGTTTGACCCCAAATCAGGAGTTTAAAGACTCTTCTCTGTGATTAAGGTCACTGGTGGTAACAAATACCCAAGGAAGTTCCAATCCAAAATTGCCTCTTTATGCTTTATGTGCCAAGAATTCTGGGACCTTAACCAAGCACTTGTTCCTAGTGTTTGAGCAAATTCAAAGCCTTTTTAAGGAGAAAATATGGCCCTTCTCACAGGCACCTTTGCTGCCACAGTCGCATCGGACAGGGATGTCCTCCATCTGAACAAGCAGACAACCAGGAACTTCAGTGTGTATAGTTTATGTGCTACCTACACCAGAATCCAAAGTTTATGGACCATCTTCCAATTAAGAACATTGAGCATTTGAGCCCTATCAGACCACTAAACTTTGAAATAACTATAAATCAACATTTTCAAAAGTGAATCTGAAAACCCACAGATGAGAATGAGATTCTAAGGTACATGGTAACTCTCCTCAAAATTCTCTAAGAGTGACTCAAACTGTAACATGCACATGAACTGCCTGGGGATCGGGTTTAATGCAGATTCTGATTCAGTAGGTCTGAGTCCAGGCCTGAGATTCTGCATTTCAAATAAGATCCTAGATGACTTCAAGTATGTAGGTCCGTGGACCTCACTTTTGATGAGGTCTTAAGCCACACTCCTGTATATCTGTGGCTGACTAGTAAGGCTTGCCTGCCACAACACAGAAAAATCATCAATAAAACAAATAAGCAAACATGATGAGGAGGCTAGAGGAACATAGTCTACAGATTGAGAAGACCATAAATGACTCTCCACCCATGGAGGGAAAGACACAGGAGGAAGGGGAAAGAAAGTTGGTACATGAGAAAAAACAAGCAATTAGATTTTCCTTCTTCTGGTGAAGGCTGAGATGTATAAGTTTTCTAAGTACTCCAGGTAGTCAAGAACACAGTGAGATGCACAAAAGCAAGAATGAGCTTTTCCAAGAGTCCTGGAAAGACAGAGACACCAGGGCCAAGAGCACTGCTTCCACAGACCCACCTTTCTATCCAGGATGAATGGGATCAGAGCAGAATGTGGGAGCATGTGTAAGAAGGTTCAGCTTCATAAGCTGGACACCTCCCAGTTATACTTCTTTTCCCATTCACTGTTTATCCCCAGCATGTAGCCCATTGCCTGGCATAACATTGATGCTCCATGAAGATTTGTGAAATAAATGAGGGCTGAAAAAGGGATTGGGCTTGTCCTATATTCCCAGGGGCATAGGTAGAAAAGGTAGACCAGTGGTTGTCAACCTTGGCGGCATGTTAGAATCATGTGAGGAACTTTAGATACCACTAATGCCTGGGTCCGATGCCTACTGATCATGATTAAACAGTCCAAGGGCGCAGGGTTATGGGGGATGTGGGAAGGACATTGCAAGTGTTCAAAGCCTCCTACTGCAGTTGAAGGCTGAGGACCACTGAGACCTACCAAGCTAACAACTGGGGGAAATCGGTCAAAGTGATGGTTCTGCCACAGTATTATCTATAATAATAAAAGAGTAATATGCTAATTAGACCAAATGTCCTTCCAGACAAAGCTGGGGCTCTGAGGGAAGCCTGGGTCCTGGGTGCCTGCCAGTGGCCAGAGGGAACCCTAGGTCCCGGGTGCTAGAGGGAAGCCCAGGGCCCAGGTGCCAAAGGGAAGCTGGTGCTGGCAGCAGGGGGAAGGAAGGCCTACTCTTGCATGAATTTTGTGCATCAGGCCTCTAGTATATAGAATAAAAGAAAAAGACTTTACATTGGAGCAGAGGGAATTTTGGCTGAAATAAGAAAACCCTCTTTAGGATACTAAGATTTTCTGATTCAATCATAAATGATCTGAATGACTGGTATGACTTATTTGTGTAAGTAAAATTTGTACTGCTAGCAAAATTTCCCCTTTTCTCCAATTAATGTGGCCTCATCAGTCATATTTCAGGTGAATGTGGAGGAATGGATCAGACAACTTGTACTTTCTTGCAACTAAAATTGTGGTCCCTGGGTCACCAGCATTAGCATGGCCTGGAAGCTTGTTATAAATGCAGAATCTGCCTGGCCAGTGCTGCTCAGTGGTTGAGCGCTGACCTATGAACCAGGAGGTCACGGTTGGATTTCCAGTCAGGGCATATGTCTGGGTTGTGGGCTCGATCATCAGTGGGGGGTGTGCAGGAGGCAGCCGATCAATGATTCTCTCTCATCATTGATGTTTCTATCTCTTTCTCCCCATCCCTTCCTCTCTGAAATCAATGAAGAAAAGAAAAAAAGAAAGAAAAAGAAGAGAAATGCAGAATCTCAGAACTACCCCAGACCTGCTGATTCAGAATCTACATTTTAACAAGATTTCCAGGAGATCACATGCACATTCACATTTTACAGCCATTGTTCCATAGAAGTCTCCCCCATCCATAGATTCTGTGACTGCCTGTGGGCAGAGTCCGAGTCATCACTAATAAAGAGAGCCAGTTGTGTGAAAAAGATGTGGGTGAGAATGACAGTGGCTATCCTTTCCAAGATGGAAGCAAGTGGATATGGCCAATTAAATAGCAAGGTTTCAGAGAAGCTCACCTAGAGCCTCACATTGTTCTACAAGTCAGTCCTAAACATTTTCTCTGGCTCCCATATTCACACTGACAGGTTTGAATTTTGAGCTGTGAATTACATACATCTAAAAGTCAGAACCTTTGCCTTGCTTTGATATGATTTGAATGAAATATATTTCTGAATAGCACAATGTACTGATTCATTCTCTTTAAATGTATTTTAAAAATTTGCTCTATTGTAATTGAATTGGTATCTATATTAACCAAAGTATGGTTGAGGTTAGGCTCCAATGGATACATTTCTGTTTAATTTGTTAGAACTAAATTGAAGCAAATTGCATCTGACGTGGGATCGAGAACTTTGGTTCTAATTCTTATTCTGACACTGACCTCCTAGGTGACCTTGGGCAAGTTACTGGGGTCTTCTGGACTTAGTGTTCTCACTTGTATAATGGATAGGAGTTGGATTTAATGATGGCTAAGATGTCTCCAAGTTTTAAAAGGTTTACAAAATAAAGCAACCACTAGCTGATGTAAGAAATGTTTGCTTTAATTTCTTAGAGAATTAAAACTCAAAATTGATACTCTATCATTTTTTTTCTTTTTTGAATAAGCTGGTAGTTTCTTTTTTGAAAAAATAATTGGAAAAAAAAAAAAACAGATGAAAACTCCCCTCCACCCAAATATCAGGATTAGAAGGACAATAAGCCAATTATATTTCTGAAGCTGTTAGGGGAGGTTGAGTAGGAGGAATCCCCACATGCTCATGTCCCCTGAGGTTGAAAAGCAACCTGTTTAAGCATAGAAACTACATATTGTAAGGGCTATTGAAGGTCATTTAAGCAACCAGGCATCTAATGCTCTAATCTCCTCTGTAGTGTCTGTCTCAGCCAACTCTGCCCACACAGTTTTAGGGAAAGGAAACTCACTTGCTTTTAAGTCAATTGTGTTTCCTCTTGGGCAGGTTTGACCACTGGGAATCAATGTATTCCTTACTTTAAAGTCTTTCTTTCAATGATTTCATCTCATTAGTCCTAGGGCTACTTCTTGAAGGCATTTCAAATTAGCTTAACACCCCCTCCCTGCAATAGCACTGTAGCTATTTTAATACACTTTTCCTCGAGTCTGACCTTATCCAGTACATATGCATAGTATTTTCAGCCACTTCATGCTGGGATGCCCCTCACCATTCTGGTGGCACTTCTCAAACAAGTTCCAGTTTGTCCATATTCATGGTAAACCCTGATGCCCAGAAATAAATTCAGTTCCCTTGAGAGGTCTGATCAGGACAGGAGAGAATGTGGATATCACTTCGCTTTACTAGACACTATGAGTCTATTAATACACTAGAGGCCCGGTTCATGAATTTGTGCATGGGTGGAGTCTGATCGGCTGGGCAGCCAGCGGGGAAGGGCCTCGGGCAGTTGTAAGACTGGTCCTGCCCCTTGGTAGAACTCCAGGTTGAACTCCTGGTCGAGGGGACAATTTTTATATTAGCCTTTTATTATATAGGATTCTAAGATCACGATCAGTGGTTTGGTTAAATAAAATAATGTATATGTATTGAAAAGAAATCTCTGCAACCACTGAAAACCAAGCTTTTGAAAAGTGCTGCATGATACAAGAACACATGATGCATTATATTGAGTGCTAGCTGTTCTCCAAAGATGGCTGTCATCAATCTTCCCCTCCCTGTGTGAGTCACTCTCCCAGGGGATGTGGAGTCCATTCCTTTATGGCATTGAATCTGGGCCAGGCCTGGGACTGCTTTGACCAATGGAATGTGGAGAGAGTTCCTTTCTCTCCTCACATTCTTGCTCTCTGAAGGGCCTTCATTTCTATTTTTTTCTTTCCTCCTGTCCCTACACAAGTATTTCGAAGTCAGAGCTATAGCTTAACCCTCATTTCCACCCAGGTCCCTCTGAGCCCAGGTGTCAAAAAGGCCTGGCAGCTGCTGCTTTTATGCTCTTGGAGCCCAAGCCACGTGTAAAAAGTCCAGGGTCCCCTGCTGGGAAGAGAGGCCAACACAGAGAGGTCCTGGGAGATAAGAAAGTGCTTACAGAAAGAAGCCCCTTGGCGGATCACCGAGGCACCAGGATGTGAGGAATCAGCCATGCTGGATCATATGAGGCATCCCACCCAAAGCCCCAAACAGTGTGGAGCAGGGACTAGTCATCCCTGCTGTGTCCTGTGCAGACTCCTGAGTCACAGAATCATGGGGAAAAACAAAACAGTTGCTTTAACCCACCAAGTTTTGAAGTTGTTTTGATGCATCAATAGATACTTTAAACATATTGTTAGGGTGAAGAAAACAGCATACAAATAGCCTAACACAGTGGTCGGCAAACTCATTAGTCAACAGAGTCAAATATCAACAGTACAACGACTAAAATTTCTTTTGAGAGCCAAATTTTTTAAACTTAAACTATATAGGTAGGTACATTGTTATTAACTTAATTAGGGTACTCCTAAGCTGGCCTTTGCTAAAAACATCCTCAGTCTGATTGAGGTACGTTCGCTGAGGTCAACCCCTTCCAACTCTCCCATCCACACTCGTCTTGTATACTTGTTTCGCCTATCTCCTTTCGTTCATCTTCTCTATATGTCCAAACCATCTCAACATACCTTTCTCAATCCTTGACACTACGTCTTCTTTCACTCCACAACATGCCCAAAATTAACTTAATAAACTTTACTTAAAGTTTTAAGTCAACTTTGCACTGTACGTGTGCACCTGCACGTGGTATTTTGTGTAAGAGCCACACTCAAGGGGCCAAAGAGCTGCATGTGGCTCGCGAGCCATTGTTTGACGACCACTGGCCTAACATATAGGATGCCCCCCAAAAATGTATATATCACACTTTGAATAATTATAAAGGCAGTGTTTATTAAAATACAGTTCATTTTCAAAATTGAGCTATCATCTGTTAAAGTGTGTATACATTTTTTGAGACACCCTGTATATACTTTTCAAAAATATATTTTTATTGATTTTAGAGAGGAAGAGAGAGGGAGAGAAAGAAACATCAATGATGAGAGAGTATCATTGATCGGTTGCCTCCTGCAGGCCTATACACTGGGATGGAGCCTGCAACCCAGGCATGTGCCCTGATCAGGAATTGAACCATGACCTCCTGGTTCATAGGTTGACACTCAACCACTGAGCCATGCCAGCTGGGCATTTTTAATATAATATTAGTGGTTACCACTGGGAGATGGGATTATGAGTACCTTTTAATTTCATCTTCTGGTTTTTCAAATTTTGCACTTGTTTTTATTTTGTAACAAAAAAAGTCTTAATATCACATTATCTTTTTTGACAAGTATTTTACACTACTGATTCACATTAAGCTTCCTGCCAACTCTATGTATGGGTATACATATATATGTGTATGCATATGTAATTAAACATCCTATATAATAAAGAGGTAATATGCAAATTGACCATCACTCCAACACACAAGATGGCCACCCCCATGTGGTCAAAGATGGCTGCCCCCATGTGGACACAAGAAGGCTGGCAGGGGAGGGCAGTTGTGGGTGATCAGGCCAGCAGGGGAGGGCAACTGGGGGCAATCGCGCTGGCAGGGGAGTAGTTAGGCATCGATCAGGCTGTCAGGGGAGTGGTTAGGGGGTGATCAGGCTGGCAGGCTGAAGTGGTTAGGGGCAATCAGGCAGGCAGACAAGCGAGCGGTTGGGAGCCAGCAGTCCTGGATTGTGAGAGGAATGTCCGACTGTCCGTTTAGGCCTGATCCCACTGGGCAGTTGAACATCCCTTGAGGGGTCCCAGATTGGAGAGGGTGCAGGCTGGGCTGAGGGACACACACACCCTGTGCATGAATTTTGTGCACCGGGCCTCTAGTATAAAAT